>NC_141612.1:3219727-3529012 GCF_047967505.1 Dipteris shenzhenensis
GACTGCCTAGTGGGCAGCATGAGGAGCTGGCAGTAGGGCTTCATGTAGGGCTGGAGCATGAGCACTCCATCAAGAAAACACAAGCTAAAAGATCCAGCTTCTCTCCTGCTCGCTGCTGCTCGCCCCCCCCCTCCCCCCCTTCTTCCCTTCTGCCTCCTTCCTCCCCTTCTCCCCTTGCTGTCTCGCAATATTTTGTGCCTTCCTCTTCCACCTGGTGGACTCCCGCTGGCACTTCGAGACTCCCCCGTTCCTTTGAGGCACTCAGGGCTTCCGGCCTTCTAGCAATTAGGGTGGGCGGGCCTTTGCCCCCCCCCCCCCCTGGTGATCTGTGGCGCAGCTAGCAGCTGCGGGTCAGCCCGCTTGCAGCCTGGGCGGTGTGGCGGACTTGGGAGTGGCTGCACGCTGCCCCTCCAGGCCACCCTTTAGAGGACGCAGCCCTCCTTTAGGCAGGCCTGGCGGCCAGCCTCTTCTGTGGCTGCCTTGGCAAGTGGAGGCCTCACAACAGGCCTCATCTCCAAGCAAGCTGCCCTTTCAGTTGGTTCCGGGCTGTATGAGGGGTTTAAGTTTCTTCAAAGTGTTCCAAGGAGCTTCCAGGTGGTTTTTTGGTGTGGTACTTTGGTGGTGCTTCAGCCACGAGAGAGCAGGCCTCAGCTAGTCTATCAATTGGGCTGGCTGGTCCTTTTGTTCAGAGTGTTCTTGGCAGAGGTCTCGAAGGGTGTCTCTCCTTCATATCATTGCTGCGATTTCTCCCCTTTTTGCAGGCCCCTTTTTGGCAGCCTTGAGGGTCTGTCGTGAGGGCACAAATCCTCTCCCAGCCTCACCTTTTTTCTTTTCCCTCTCTTCTCGTAGAGCAGCGGCTGTGTTGTCTTTTAAAGAACAAATCTTGATGGTGACCATTGGTCTGGTGAGAGGGGCTCACATGGCAGCGCCCTCGGCTCCCCAAGCCATTGAGGTTCTTCTCTCTCCAGAGGACAAACACCAGGTGAAGAAAGCAGTACAGTCACTTCAGGATTGGGCAGTGGTAGGCAGAATAGTTGGCCTCACGCCAACCCGGAGCCAGGTACGTGATTGGATCAAGACAAGCTTATCATTGGATGGAGACCATATATAGAATGTTACCATTTATCGTAGAGGAATTTTCCCTCTCTAGCTGAGCTCCCGCTACACCACCTGGTCTCTTGTGGAGCGGAGCCCCCCTTCTACTGGGCCCGCATCTTGTCTACCTTATCCCTTGATACCATGGGTTTACTATTGACGACATGGACTCGATCCATCACGTGCCTCGTTTTCCCGTGATGCTCCCATTTCCAGGCCTACCCAAGAAGTACAGATCCATCCTTCACTCCATTTGCGGTGCCTTTGGCATAGTGGTGTAGTCGCCACCTCAGACAACAGTGTCAGAAGCTGCAGATGATAGCGTCCCCAGGCTCAGGTTGATCATGGAGTGCCCCGAGACTCTTCTGCAGGAGATCTTTTTAGAGATCTTGGATGGTGGCAAAATCAGACTGTGTATAGAGATGTCAGGGCTGCCACGCCGGTGTTTATGATGCAGGCAGATGGGACACTTGGCTAGGGACTGCAAGAGGGGTCTTGGCAGAGATCCCCCCTAGCCGGGACTGGGGCATAGGACCGCTTGTCTAGAGAGAGCGCAGCATGCGACAGGCCAGCGGATGGAGTCCCAGACACCTTGGGTAGAGCCTTTGGGAGGGGCTTGGACCAGGGTGAAGCGCAAGAAGCCCATCAAAATGCCATGAAGAATTGCAGATGATGTGCTAGGCGTTGAGCGCGTATGAGGGTAGAGCAGGAGGCACCTTCCCAGTCACAGGGGAAGCAGGCACAGGATGTCCCATCGGACCACCCCTGCACCCCGGAGGACAAGACCTTTGATATTTGGATAGATCCGGTGGGAGGTGGACAAAGCCCTCAAGAGCTGAATCTTCCTCCTCTCGTCCCTCCCTCGCCCCTGACCCGAAGGCTTCACGCAAAGGCGTTGTAGAGCCTCCCCTTCCTTCTCAGGCAGAGGCCTCCTCATCACAGCCTCAATCTTCCTGTTAACTTTAGGATGTTGCTTCATCGCAGAAGGCATCCTCAGGAGGCCTCTTCTCCCAGCTTCCAGGTCCGAAGCCCCGCCCTGGGCAGCCCTTGCCGAGGGACTTCTGGAGGATTGGACGATGGAACTACTTGGAGATTCTGTTGGAAAGGTCACCTCCCCATCTGTAAGCCCCCATATGAGGAGAGCATGGGGGAGGGAGACCTAGGGCAGTACCCAACAGGAGAAGAGAGAAAGGGGCTGCCACATAGACAGCATCATGGCTGGCATGTGGGCAGCACATCTAGGACTGTTAAGGGCAGGACACAGGGCCAGGAAAGTACTGAGCAGAAGCAAGACAGTCTGGGACAGATTGCGGAGGATCTAGGACATGGAGGCGCACTGTTTGCAGAGGCGCAGACATGGCAGGGAGTGCAGGCTCAGATCCAAGGAATGTGACTGGCAGTGGGGAGGTGGCAGGCCTTTTATAGGCTGCATATTTGCCTTGAATGGAGGGCCAAAAGCCCTGGAAGTTTGGGCCATAAAAGGCCTGAATTGTGAGCCCTTTAAGGGCGGTTTTTCCCAAGCAGTCTGGTCGGTTTTCATACAGACTGGGTCGGTTTTTGTACAGACTGGGTCGGTTTTTTTGGCCAGGCCCTTGAGGGCTATATAAGGGGGCCATTCAGGTCTCATTTGAACATCATCTGGAGCAGCAATTCCACCAGCAGAAGGAGCAGCAGCAGGGCTATCTTTGGGCCTACAGTCAGGAGGAGAAAGTAGTACCTTGTGCTGCAGACTTAGCTTGCAGGAAGCTGCCCACCTAGACTGGTTTCCAGACAGCAAGGTGGAGAAGATCATTCTAGACGGAAAGTCTACTCACGCTCGAGGTGGAGCACGCGGACTCTAGTCTAGAGATAGCCAGCAGATAGGAGAAGGACTTTTGTGGTAAGATCAGAGGAGCACACCATTGGTGGGACTCTGGATCTGTCTCTTTTGTATTGTGTCCATAGTTGTGGACGGAAATATATTATTTGGTGGTTTCTCTATCTGGTTTGGTTCATTGTCTATTGATGAGTCTGCACACCTATTGAATGCACATAAGTAAAGAAGTTTGTGATTCCACACCCACACCGCACACTGTGTGAGCTCTTGGGCATTTCCGCTGCGTGTACCCTCTGTTGGGTATTTTCTAACAGATAGGAGAAGGACTTTGTGGTAAGATCAGAGGACCACACCATTGGTGGGACTCTGGATCTGTCTCTCTTGTATTGTGTCCATAGTTGTGGACGGAAATATATAATTTGGTGGTTTCTCTATCTAGTTTGGTTCATTGTCTATTGATGAGTCTGCACACCTATTGAATGCACATAAGTAAAGAAGTTTGTGATTCCACACCCACACCGCACACTGTGTGAGCTCCTGGGCATTATTTCTGCTGCGTGTACCCTCTGTTGGGTATTTTCTAACATGGTATCAGAGCCCAAGTAGGAGGCTCACAGGTGTGGGAGCCTGAAGGCAGGGACCTTGCTGAAGGACGACGCTGATTCAGAAGCTCTAGGGAATCGACTTCCACGACTGGAGGATTGTGCCCTTGCGAGAAGGAGGGTGACTCAGGTTCAGTCAGGTGCGTTCAGAGTTCTGGTTTACTGAATTTGAGTTTGGTTGACTTTGCTGTGTGGTATATACAGCAGAGATGTCGACAGCCTCTTCAGCCCCTGCTATCCCTTCCTCCTCCTCCAGTTTTCTCTCTTTCACTATCCCTAACTTTGGAGAGTCTGGGAACCTGGACGGGACTAATTACCCGATCTGGAAAGTGAAGATCCGGAGTCATTTAGTGGCTCGGAAGTTGTGGAAGCTGACCACGGGAGAGGAGTCGAAGCCGGAAGACTTGGTGGACAGTAAAGGGAAGGTACTCATGGCAGTAGACAGAGAGGAGCTTGAAGCTTGGGAAGAAAGAGATGCCCATGCCCTGGCAATAATCATAGGGACTACGGCGGACTCTGTTCTTCCGCATATCCAGCTGGCCGAGACGTCAGTAGAGGCATGGGCCACCCTGAAGGATCTGTACGAGACAAATAATACCTCCCGGATCGTGCTTCTTCAGCATCAACTCTACAATCTTGATATGGAAGAAGGCGATACGGTACATAGCCATTTGACAAAGGTCAAGGTGGTGCGGGATCAGTTAGCAGCGATTGGTCAGAAGACGGACTCATGCCATCTGGCCTTGATGGTACTGAGGAGATTGCCTTGGAGTTTCAAGAGCTTTGTTACGGCTGTGACAGCAGGACAGAGGACCAAACCTCTGACATTTGAGGAGTTGTGTCCCTCACTGCTACAGGAGGAAGCTCGGGAGAAGCTCTACAACGGGGACAAAGATGACAAGGCGATGCTGGTGAAGGATTCCGCAGGTAAGGGAAAGGGCAAGCCTAACAGTGGCAAGTCCAATAAAGATGACTCTGATGACGAGGGGACTTCGAAGAGGAAGCACAAGAAGAAGTGTTTCTATTGTGATATGCCCGGACATTTTGCAAAGGACTGCAGAAAGAAAAAGGCGGATATGAAAAACAAACAGGAGTCTGACCTAGATTCAGAGGGAAAGGCCAAAGCTAATGTGGTGATCGAAGAATTGTTCCTGGTGACATCACCGAGTGTTACCGAGGTCAGGTATGTTGATCCCGAAATCACAGTAAGGATGTCTGACATAGAGAGTTGGGTCGACGAGGAGTCAGATGCCTTTGTGAAGGTGAAGGACAGTATGGAGCGCTTGGTACCTTCCAGGTGTGTAGCTGTTGACGCTGACACGAGGGTGGATTCCATGAAAAGCCCTGGGGTCTCATGGTCAGATGGATGCTGGACTTCAGAAGGGGACAGTACAGGATTACACAGGATCTTGGCGGGTGCCTCATTGAGGTACAGGGTTTGCTTTCAGAGCGAACATTCAGGCAGTACAATAGTCTGGTATGTATTTGATATTCTGCATTTGAGCCTTTATAGCATGCTGTGGAGAGATTCTGCTCTTCATTTGTCTCAGGTGATAAGAGATTGGAAGGAATTGGCCTTCTTCGAAGGCAGAAGGGGAAGTATTGGTGCTTCTTCAAATCTCGGACGCAGATTGCTAGAAGGTGATGGACAAAGAGTACTGAAGCCAGAAGAGTACCTGCTTGAGAACTCAGCGAGAGTTCATGGTCCAGGTTATCTGGAAATATTCATTGGTTGCAGACCTTGCCAAAGGAAGGACGGGTTGAAACAGACCCTCAGAGCATGGTGCCTGGAAGACTCCAGGTTGTTCACTCATTATGAGGGGGACGACTGGAAGATCGTGACGGCTGGATTGCTCGAGTTCAGAGGCGGGAATGTGACTGAAGGAGGTGGTACCAGGAGGTACTACCAGAGATGGACCTGTGTACCAGGATGGTGTGCGGAAGCGGAACCGGACCTGGTAGAGCAGGAGCCACTGGATGAAAAGCCAGGAAAAGAGTTCGACACCGAAAGGTTCCGGAGGACTACGACCAGGGAGTTACTGGAGCATCTTCATCGACGTGTTGGCATTGGGCTGAGATGTGTCGGTGAGAGGGGGTGTTGGAAAGGTCACCTCCCCATCTGTAAGCCCCCATATGAGGAGAGCATGGGGGAGGGAGACCTAGGGCAGTACCCAACAGGAAAAGAGAGAAAGGGGCTGCCACATAGACAGCATCATGGCTGGCATGTGGGCAGCACATCTAGGACTGTTAAGGGCAGGACACAGGGCCAGTAAAGTACTGAGCAGAAGCAAGACAGTCTGGGACAGATTGCGGAGGATCTAGGACATGGAGGCGCACTGTTTGCAGAGGCGCAGACATGGCAGGGAGTGCAGGCTCAGATCCAAGGAATGTGACTGGCAGTGGGGAGGTGGCAGGCCTTTTATAGGCTGCATATTTGCCTTGAATGGAGGGCCAAAAGCCCTGGAAGTTTGGGCCATAAAAGGCCTGAATTGTGAGCCCTTTAAGGGCGGTTTTTCCCAAGCAGTCTGGTCGGTTTTCATACAGACTGGGTCGGTTTTTGTACAGACTGGGTCGGTTTTTTTGGCCAGGCCCTCGAGGGCTATATAAGGGGGCCATTCAGGTCTCATTTGAACATCATCTGGAGCAGCAATTCCACCAGCAGAAGGAGCAGCAGCAGGGCTATCTTTGGGCCTACAGTCAGGAGGAGAAAGTAGTACCTTGTGCTGCAGACTTAGCTTGCAGGAAGCTGCGCACCTAGACTGGTTTCCAGACAGCAAGGTGGAGAAGATCATTCTAGACGGAAAGTCTACTCACGCTCGAGGTGGAGCACGCGGACTCTAGTCTAGAGATAGCCAGCAGATAGGAGAAGGACTTTTGTGGTAAGATCAGAGGAGCACACCATTGGTGGGACTCTGGATCTGTCTCTTTTGTATTGTGTCCATAGTTGTGGACGGAAATATATTATTTGGTGGTTTCTCTATCTGGTTTGGTTCATTGTCTATTGATGAGTCTGCACACCTATTGAATGCACATAAGTAAAGAAGTTTGTGATTCCACACCCACACCGCACACTGTGTGAGCTCCTGGGCATTATTTCCGCTGCGTGTACCCTCTCCTCTGTTGGGTATTTTCTAACAGATAGGAGAAGGACTTTGTGGTAAGATCAAAGGACCACACCATTGGTGGGACTCTGGATCTGTCTCTCTTGTATTGTGTCCATATTTGTGGACGGAAATATATAATTTGGTGGTTTCTCTATCTAGTTTGGTTCATTGTCTATTGATGAGTCTGCACACCTCACGTACTCATCAATTTTGAGGGTTCAACTTTGCCTCCATGGGAAAGGAGAAGTGGGCTCTCTCTTTATTTGATTGCATGATGAAGGATCAGATATATCGCATGATGGAGGAGTGGATGGGTCCTCAGGGAATTGACATTTGGCTCAACCATCGCAATACTGCTACTTTTCAGCTAGGCTTTTATTAAGAGTGACCGGGCATAGGTTTCGCGATGGGAGTTATTCGCTTGGGGCCAGAGATTCATTACTCATAAGTCGCGCATTGGTCTCTCCACTTGCGTGCAGCCAAGTTGGGGGTCAAGGTTTGTCACGATCTGTGACGTATTCCTTTTTCTATACCTTAGACTTATGGATGGTTTGATGAATGGACACTTGTGGAAGGGTATGCCCTTTCGACGGGACACTTCCTATGAGGCACAACCCTTCACAAGGGACATTCTATTGAAGAGACACTACCATTGTAATGTACCCTCTCATCAAGGGTCACACCTTTCACAAGGGGTACACACCTCTTCATGCACATGCACTTTGGAGTACGCATCTTTTCATGTGTGACTCTTCACTCTCTATATAAGAGAGGCCCAATTGTATGGATGACACACTACAGACACTCAAGCAATACAAGTATTCCTTGTTCTCTGCTATTTCAGTCTCCTTTCTGTTCCTTAGCACATTTCTAAATTTAGTAAATCTAGGATTTCTTACAGTGGTATCAGAGCAAATTTCGCTCGTGTCTGTAGATGCCCCCCACCTTCTAGCGCCTATCTGATACATCTCTTTCCGCTAGAAGGATCTCCACGCACGTTGTGCATGGAAGAGATGGAGAGAATGAGTGTAAAAATTTTTAGCGCCAACCCCACCTAAAGTCATCAGTGGCCTCTCCATCTCCCTCACATCACGAGTTGATGCGAATGGACACGACAAAAATGGTGTCTTTTGATGTGCTTGGGCTGTCCTAAAACCAAGGGACGCACCTTTTTCACCATCGGACACACCTTCTGATGAAGAGTTTTTGACTCCTCACCCAAGGGACACACCCCATCGTGGAAAAAAGGACACATCTTTTCGTGTAGGGACACCCCTCTTTAAAATAGGGTTACAGCCCTTCATGAAAAGGTACACATATTCCAAGGGTCATGCCCCTTAGAATAGACGCACCTTTTGGCACCAAGCACCAATGTACAAAAGGGTACCTAGAGGGCCAAAAAGGGCAACCAGCCCTACACCCAAGGCCTAACCCTAGACTACCCAAGGGTTCTCCAAACCCAGGTTTTAATTTTTTTTGGCAACCACCAACCAGCTAGGAAAAAAAAGGGCAAAATCAAATCGCGATTTCACGTCAGCCTTCTCCACTCCAAAAACAGCCATACGGATTTCGCCATTTCCTCCTGCACTCAGGCTGTGGACGTTGCCTAGGTTGCAGCATCAGTTTTCTCTCCTGCTGATCCCGCCATACCTGCCTGCAATCAGCAATGTTTTGCTGCCTATCTCCCACGACCAAACCAGCCTGGCTTCTCGCTGGTTTTCTCACGCTACCTCTGCCCATGAACAGCCGCTGTTGCTGCTTATCCGATCACTCATAGACAGGCCAGACCTGCTCTCCGACAGTACGCAGCACACAGCGCAGACTTCAACGCTGGAAAAGTGCGCCAAATTCCACGCAGTCTGAAAAACGCCCCTGCCAATGTCCATCTGCCTCGAAAGTCTTGCTAGGCACCTATTTCTTGTTCACACATCCACGTGGACTTGCAAAGACAGCAACATGGACCTCTGGACAGAGATCTGCAGGCCTTTTCTATGCAACTAATCGGCAGATCTAATCTATGCCAGGTGGATTCTTTCCATTCTATTTCTAAGGATTCTCTTTCATATTGTTATTTGCTGCTCATTATCAAATTACAGCAAATGAAATCCCCCTCCTTAAAGCATGGAAACCTTTGGTAATGCCTCAGTCCCTTCAAGGACACCTCAGGCATCATCTATCACACAATATTGTGTTCAGATTGCACAACCAGCCCATTTCGGAGCTTTTGCATCGTGGGTCTTTTGTGTCGCGTGCCCTTCTAGTGACTTGGACCACATCCTATATCTTCTGCGTGAGGCACCTCAATTACATTACTTCCTGAGCACAGTCCAGGTTGTGTTTCATGAGACATGTAGATACCCAGAACCCGATATTCCTCACGAGTTTGCTACCCATCTTTGGAGAGACTTTCACCCCTCAGCTTCAGCATGTCCAGGGTACTGTCCACCTCCTTCAGCTCCTAGATATTCTCCTACATAGGTTTTACCTTCCCCAAGACAATATTTACACTCTGAAGGCACTCCTCCTAGATATCCTCCGCTCCCGACAACAGCTCCTTATCCCTTCTGAGATCCGTGGACTCTGCAACCTACCCCTGTACTCTCATGAGCAGTAACACCCACTTCAGCATCACCAGTGTTACCTGAGAAAGGACCTCCTTTACCAGATTTCCATGGGTGGTTCCATCCTGCCTCGCCTGCCCCCTTCAACATGAGCAATCTTAGGGAACAGCCCGGATCTTCTTTCAGGAATGGTACAAACTAGAGTGCAGGTTCGTGCTTTTCTCACAGGGACCTCAGATATGTCGCAATGCTTGCGTGCAGCCTCTCCGGAGATAAGCGACTCAAGTCCAAAAAAGATCCTTGAAGTCAACTTACAAGGTGAAGCACTACTTCAACTTCAAATTTCTCAGCTTCAAGACAGCATCTCCGACTTGGTCTAGAAAGTCCAACAACTCCAGGATTCTCGCAGTACCACACATACAGAGGATGACGTGATGCCACCGGATGACTATGTGGACTCATTCCCACCAGAGGTAGAAAACACTGAACTCCGTGCCCTCTACCGCTTACTCCAAGCTTCCAAAACTAAAAGACTTGACATTAAACTTCCGGAAGCCTACATTGGTCAATGAAATCGCCTAACAGTTGACCAATGGCTCGCAAAACCGCGCATGTACTTTGATACTGTTGACCTCACTGAAGGCAAAAAGATTGCCTTGGCAGCCTCCCTCCTCAAGGATACAGCTTTCCTATGGTGGCAACGAGGCTTAAAGAATGGCAAAAGTGTGTTAACTTGGAAACGTTTTGAACATGTGCTCCGTAAGCAGTTCATACCTGCCAATGCGGACTTCCAAGCACGTTGAAAACTCTGACAGTCGGAGCAAACGGGCTCCCTGTCTTCCTACATCTCTCAGTTCACCACATTGGTGCTGGAGATAAATGGGTTAACTGATGATGATTGCCTTCATGCTTTCATCTCAGGCCTAAATCCCTCGTTACGCATTGATTTCCTCAAAGCAAACATCACCACCACAGCTGGTGCTATTGCTTATGCAGAGTGCATTACCGATTTCCAAAACTTAGGGAAGCAGAGTTCTAATAGAACACAGAACTCTACTATGGCCAAGGGTGCTCGCCCTCAAGATAACCCCAAGTTCAAAAAAAACTCGGGTAATCAAGGTCAGCAACAGTCTCAAGATCCCCACAAGTCTCGAAAATCGTATGCTGGATCCCAACGGAAGCTCTCCTCCAAGAATCGCGCCTCTTACTCTTCACAAAGTCATGATCGTCATCACCAACATAAAGGTGCAGCGACTGGCAAGACAGCACAAAAGGACTTTGTACCATCTGTACGGGTGACTATAGATGGTTTGATTGTCCCAAGCGACCAAAGCAAAATTCCAATATGGAACCTAGCACTTCCCAAACAGAAGATGCTACCCCAACCCAAGACAAGAAAGGCAAAGCTGTTCGAATGGCAAATACCATCCACATGAGCCTTGCCAGCAACCTCGAACCTTCCTTGGCCACTCAAGTACTTTGCGTCCAAGGATCGATTCGTGGAACAACGGTCACTATCCTCATCGACAGTGGCTGCTCTCATAACTTCCTAGCTATTTCTATGGTCGAAAAACTTCGGTTGACCACCAGTCCTAGTCCCATGGACTATCAGATTGAACTCGCAAATGGAACTACCTTCTTGTGCAACACCAGGATCAAAAACTTGTCTTTTCGCATCCAACATTATACGGACAAGTTGAACTTTGACATCAAGCCTCTTTCTCGGTACGATGTCATACTCGGACAACAGTGGCTCTACGACCATGATCCATCAATCAGTTTTCGCAGCCATACTATCCAGTTTGTCCACTAGGGAAAACTTATTGAGCTAACTGGTTCTAGGGACTCTCCTTCAATCCTAGTTGCCTCCGCCCTACAAGTAAAGAAGTGGGTTCGTAAATGTCAAGTAAAGATTTCACTTCTGGTGGTTACGGCAGTAGAGGAGACACCAACAAAGGATCCTCCTGAGTACCTCAACCAACCTTTTTTCCAACCCTACTTGGATATTTTCCCACAGGAATTGCCAAAGCAGTGACCACCTCGACGACCAATGGATCACCCAATCGAACTTATTCCCGGCAATAATCCACTGTCGAAACCTCCTTATCGGGTTTCTTACACTCAAAATGAAGAAATCCAAAGACAGGTGACCGAACTACTTGACAAAGGTCACATTCGGCCCAGTCGCAGTCCTTTCGGATCTCCTGTACTACTTGTGGAAAAAAAGAATAAGTCAATGCGCCTCTGCATCGACTACTGAGCCCTCAACAAGCTCACTATTGAAAACAAGTATCCATTGCCTCGCATCGATGACCTCTTCGATCAACTTCTACATGCAACACAATTCTCAAAGATTGATCTTCGTTCAGGTTATCATCAAATTTGCATACGAGAAGGCGATGAGTACAAGACAACTTTTTGAACAAAGTATGGACACTATGAATGTTTGGTCATGCCTTTTGGGTTAAACAATGCCCCGGCCACATTCATGACACTAATGAACGACATTTTCAGGCCTTTCCTCGATAAGTTCGTCATTGTTTACCTCAATGACATCCTCGTTTTCAGTAGATCCCTACATGAGTACAAACAACATCTTCACCAAGTTTTTGAAGTTCTCCATGCAAATTCTCTCTACATTAACGTTGAGAAGAGTGAGTTCTTCAAGACCCAAATCGAATATTTGGGACATGTTATTTCAGCTCAAGGCATCTCTGTGGATCCCAAGAAGGTCGAGGTAATCCGAAACTGGCCTACTCCTAAGAATGTTCATGATGTCCACTCTTTTCTCGGATTGGCAAACTTCTACCATACAAAGGTCTATCAGTTTTCCGAGATCGCAGCTCCTATGTCCGAATTATTGAAAAGCACAGCCATAAGCAGTCTTGATGCAAGAAGGTGGAGTTATTGCTTTTGACAGCCATAAACATTCCGATATCCAAACCCGATACCCGGTTTATGATTAGGAGTTTTTGGCCATTGTACATGCTTATCGCTCTTGGAAACATTATCTCATGGGAGCCGACTCGGTGGTAAAAACATACCATCACTCTCCAAAGTATATCTTTACTCAGCCAGTCATGAATGCTCGACAAGCACGCTGGGTTGAGTTTCTGGCCAACTTTCACATGACCATTGAGTACATTCCAAGACTACGCAATGTAGTTGCAGATGCTCTCAGTAGGTTAACTCTAGCATCAGCTATGGTAATCTCTACATTATCTATGGATGTTCCGAATTCATTGAAAGGGAAGTATCTCAATGATAAAGACTTCGACACAGCAGTACAGGTTCTTTTGAAAGATCAACTTTCGACTTCCGAAGAAGATTTTCTATTCTTATTCTTATACAGACGACCTTCTGCATTATCAAGATCGCGTCTGTGTACCACATGACAAGGATGTTCGACGTCTTTTGTTAAAAGAGCATCATGTAGTTCCTTATGCTGCCCATCTAGGCATCAACAAGACTTACAGGTTACTTAGTGCAACATACTACTGGCCTCAGAGGAAAAGCGACGTCATCAAAATGGTTACATCTTGCTTATCTTGTCAACAAATGAAAGCAAGCCGACGACTTCCAGCAGGACTTCTTCAGCCTCTTCGAGTTCCAACTGAAAGGTGGGAAAGTATTTCCATGGATTTTATTACAACTACCACGATCCTCCAGAGGTAACACTCAGATTATGGTAATTGTTGATCGATTATCCAAAATGGCACACTTTGTTGCTTGTAAAAGAAGTGCCCAGGCTTTGGACATCGCCAAACTCTTCATACAACACATCTTCCGACACCATGGATTGCCCAAGAATATCGTATCTGACAGAGATCCTAAGTTTACTAGTCACTTTTGGATTTCACTATTCGAATCTTTGGGTACAACTCTATTGTTTAGTTCAGTCTACCACCCAGAATTAGATGGACAGACTGAAAGAGTCAACCAAGTTTTGGAAGAAACGCTCCAACATTATATTCAGTCACGCCTAGCAGCTTGGGAAGAGTATCTACCACTCCTTGAGTTTGCTTATAATAACTCTTTCCATAGTGCCATTTGCATGACTCCATTCCAAGCAGCTTATGGACACACTCCGATTGTACCAACGAATTTTGTACTTCAACATCGAGTGGCCCTAGCTGATCAACTGGTTCAAGAAATGCAAGACATTCTACTCTAAGTCAGGGATCATATGCGAAAAGCGCAAGAGTGGTATCAACAGTCCGCCAACAAACATAGACGTCACTTGGAATTTGAAACTGGTGACATGGTGCTATTATTTGTAGCCCCACATCGCTACAAGACGGTTAAGTCTGTGTTTCCTAAGTTGCGACCAAGATACTATGGACCTTTCCGGATCGTCAAGAAAAATTCACCTTTAAGTTACAAGTTGGAATTACCACCATCATGGGGTTAAATCCATCCAACATTTCATATTTCTTGGCTAAAGACGTACATTCCAGGCGATGAAGCAGTTCCTCCTGCAGGTGATTATGTCCCAAAAATCGAAGATGATTATGTTCTCCTTATAGCATATTTTGGACCATTAACAGCGAGAGACTCGACATCGACTTATCACAGAACTCCTTGTTCTTTGGCGAGATCTGGACGACTCCGACGCTACTTGGCAATCTGATGAAGACTTACAGTAGTTACCATGACATTTTACAGCAGTATTTTCAGAATTTACCGTGATATTTTCTACACTAGTTCATTATCTCCACCAGGGTCTTATTTTGAGTGGGAGGGGATGTCACGATCTGTGACGTATTCCTTTCTCTATACCTTAGATTTATGGATGGGTTGATGAATGGACACTTGTGGAAGGGTATGCCCTTTCGACGTGACACTTCCTACGAGGGACAACCCTTCACAAGAGACATTCTATTGAAGAGACACTACCATTGTAATGTACCCTCTCATCAAGGGTCACACCTTTCACAAGGGGTACACACCTCTCATGCACATACACTTTGGAGTACACACCTTTTCATGTGTTACTCTTCACTCTCTATATAAGAGAGGCCCAATTGTATGGATGACACACTACAGACACTCAAGAAATACAAATATTCCTTGTTCTCTGCTATTTTAGTCTCCTTTCTGTTCCTTAGCACATTTCTAAAAATAGTAAATCTAGGATTTCTTACAAGGTTTCTTTCATGATGCAGTGGGCCCTCAAGATTGGCATGGAATCTGTCATGCCCTTAGTTTGGAGACGGACAGATGCGGATTACTCCCCCTCCAAGCCCCCCTCAAAGTGTCAGAGGTCAGATGTGGTGGTGCAGGCTTCCACTCATAAGAGAGCCTAGTTTTCTTAAGCCTTCTCCCCATGAGTTGGACCTTCGTGAGTTGGAACGTGCATGGCCTTTAGGGCTGTGCACGTCAGCATCCACAATACAAGATACTTCATCAAGAACTGCATAGGGTAGTGGTTTGCCGTCCAATGGAATTTCTTTGATCTAGGAGCATATGTTTCCAGTAGCAGATATCAGTCGAAGACATCATCTTTTGCTTGGGTGAGGCCTAGAAGTGTGAGTAGGCAGGAGCGAAGGGGTATGCATCTCAGTCTCGTAGGGGTGGTAGCAGATGTCTTTGACCAAGGGGAGTTGATCATAGGCAGGGCAGTTTGGATGGGGATCTGCTCAGGAGATTATCGGATAGGCATCTTGAATGTCTATGTCCCGGCTTGTAGGCAGCAGGCGGCTTGCCTTTTGGAGGCGGCTGATGGAGAGCCTTCCTGATGTCGACTCTTGGATTGTTAGAGGTTACTTGAGCAATCTAGAATTCGGGGAGGACAAGCAGGGTGGAGCCTTCTTTGTGGAGATGCCAACAGTAGAGAGGAGCACTTAGGAGCAGTTCATTTTCACTATATGTGGAAGGAACCCACTTTAGAGAGGTAGAGTTTTTCAGGCTTCCAGGTGGCCTCATCTTCTCCTTGGGCAGTGGCGCCATGATGGACTCCTCGAGCGACTAGACAGGTTTTACGTGGGGGAATGGTGATGCACATGGGAGGAGCCACTAGTATTTTGACAGACACTACGATGTTGAACCACTCCCCGGTAATCTTGTAGCTGGAGTAGCCCAGGCGAGGGCCTCCCCAGAAGGGAATCCGCATTCTTGATTCTTTGCTATAGGAGCAGAAGGTGATAGTAGAGATCTGGAGTCCATCCGGTTGGTGATCCAGATGTAGGATGGGCATTGTGGTCAGCAGAAGCAGTCCAGAGGATCAATGGGGAGTCGCAATCCTAGGCTTTGAGCCGCCATCACCTTCTTCAGGCACACGAGTGTGCGTTGAGATGACTTGGCCTCTATCGAGCGGCTCAAAGAGCAAGACCCTAGGTCGCAATGGCTAGCTAACAGGGACACGGCAGGCAGAGTTCTCATACCACTCCTCTAGATCCTGTTGGGTGCAGTAGGGGGATAGGATGAGTAGGCAGTTCGAGTCCATAGGGCCGAGATAGTTGGGGACAGTTGCAGAGACTGAGACAGTGGGGACACAATTGCAGAGACTGAGTGACTCAAAGAATCACATGCACTCGGAGCCTTAGGAGATTCTCTAGTTGACTATAGAGTTCTATAGGAGTTTATTCTTGGCTTAGGAGGAGCATCCCTGAGTGATTGCAGTTAGGGAGAGTGTTTGGGATCATGTTCCGACAGTAGTGTCCTAGAGCATGAGCAGACAGCTTGAGATGCCTTTTACTGATTAGGAGCTTTCGGAGTCGCTCAAGGCCCTTTCCTTGTAGACGTGCCCAAGAGAGGATGGTTTGACACCGGCCTTCTTCAGGTGCTTCTGGGGGCACATCTGCACTACCCTCCATCTAGCCTTTCAGGAGGCTTGCTTCCTCAGTCCTTGTGTCATGGATGGATTTATTTGTTTGATCGCGAAAGGGGGAGACAGAGCTGACATGCAACAGTGGACGCCGATCACCTTGCTGGACACAGCCTACAAGATCTTGATCTTGGCTAAGGTTTTGAGTCCGCGATTGCGGCTTCATCTTGTAGACATCATCCATGACACACTTACAGGGTTTGTCCAGGAACGTCGCGTTTTGGGAGGCTATTGACTGGGCTTGGGAGCAATCGCAGCCTCTCGCTATCCTTCTCTTGAACTTTGAGAAGGCATATGATAGGGTGGAGTGGCCCTTGGTGGAGGGCACTATGCTATAGTTGGGCTTTTCAGACATGTGGATTAGAGGGGTTTCGGCCCTCTATGCTGGCAGCTCCAATCAGATGCTTATTGGTGGCTATACAAGCGAGGCATTTTCTGTCCCCTGTTCAGTTCGACAGGGCTGTCCCCTCGCCCCTTTCCTCTTTCTGTTCGTAGCGGAGGCTCTGGGCTAGTTCTTGCGTTCGCAAGCCAAGGTCTTGTAGGGATCAGGCTCCCAATTTGGCAGGAGGAGAAGCTGCTGGATTCAGAGTTTGTAGATGACACAACACTTTATGTGGAGGGTTGGAGGGTTCCGTAGCAAGCCTTGAGGCGATCAAGGCGGCTCTAGCAACCTATTGTGCGGCATCTGGAGCCAGGATCAATTGGCTTCCTTACAGCAACCGAGGAGGTCCAGGAGGTTCGAGATTGGGGGGTGGGCCTGGGCTTCAGATGGATATCAAGGGGACAGACGGTGAGATATCTTGGATGCCAGGGGCGTAGACGTTTCAGCAGAGTAGTAGATTGCCCTAGTTCTAGAGAGAGTGTAGTGCAAGCTTCTCTACTAGAGCTTGACCAAACTTTCTCTACTAGGCAAAGCCATGGTGGCAAATCAGGTACTCCTTGCCACTGCCTAGTACATAGCCTCTTGTTGGTGCTTTCATAGGAGGTGTATGGGGCCTGGTGCACAACTTCCTTTGGGCAGGTTCTAATGACACTCAAAACACTGAGCCCCGGTGGCATGGCAGACTACGATTCTGACACAGGCACAGGGGGGATCTTGGCATTATTGATTCAGAGATGCAAAGAGAGCCCTCTTGGGCAACTTGGTGGTATGGGGACTGTAGCGGAAGATAGACTATCCTCATTCTCTCTCTCTCCTGCTCACTAACTGCAAATCGCAAGATGATACACTCAATACACAAAGTGATGCTGTGTATGTGTGTGAGAGAATCAGAGGGAGAGAATATAACTGAAATGTATGAATGCCCGAAGGGTTGAATACAACTGTATGGAGGGGCTGAAACCCTCAATTGCAAAACTGGAAAAGAAACTAGACTACCTAGAGGAGGTGAATCCTGACTAGATCCTTATAGAGGCTTAGGCACCCTGTTGGTCTGCTGCGGGGAAGCCTGTCTACTGCTGCACTGAAGGCTTGGAAGGCTTGAGGTGGGGATGAAGAATGAGGGCCAAGGGAGCTGTTTTTATAGGCCCCCTTTTGGGCCTCAAACTGACCGACCGGCAAGCTGCTGGCCTACCGACCAGGCTGCTCTTTCACTGACCTGTTGCTGCTGCTGAGCCACCTGCTGATGTGACAATCAATTGGCCAGGTGGCAGATGCTGATGTTAGCGTTGCCATGTGGCAGCGCCTACGCTGCCTGCATGTCCTTGTGTGCTCCTTGCGTGTCCAGCACTTGCTGGTTGATTGCGTGGCAGTCCTACGTGGCAGCTGCTGACGTGGTTGCCTGTGTGGCAGGCCATGTGGCTGCCTATGTGGACTACTTGCAGAGCTGGCTGCCTGTGTGGCAGTCCAGCATGGCCACGGGTTGTGGATGCTCATGACAGGGACTCACTCCAGGCTACAAGCCCTGGAAGCTATTGTTACAACGAGGGCTTCTTAGGAACACTCCCCGCACAAGTGGTCTGTGGCAGACGTCCTAGAGATGGATCTTCTCAGTGGCTCCTCTCACGGAGAAGGGCTCTCCCTAGATGAGAAGCCTTTTCAGGGTCTAGAAGTGCTTGTCTCCAGGCCTTATTCGGGCCAACCCCACTTGTCGTGAGGAGTTCGATAGACAGCTGCTTTTGTGGCATCCTGAGGTACGGGGATTTAGAGGGATGCATGTTTGGTTAGCGGTGGACACACATTGGCTGGGCACAGTGGGATAGTGGCACTGCTCAATATTTTGGGACATGGAGGCAGATCCCTATGGATGGCGAGACAAGGACCATGCACTTTCTCATATGTGAGGCGTAGGGGCCAAGGCGGCAGAGATAAATGCAGTGATACTGGACTCGTGGTGGGAGGGGTTGCAGTGGACACACATTGGCCGGGCACAGTGGGATAGTGGCATTGCTCAATCTTTTGGGACATGGAGGCAGCTCCCTATGGATGAGGAGACAAGGACCATGCACTTTCTCATATGTGAGGCGTAGGGGCCAAGGCGGCAGAGATAAATGCAGCGATACCGGACTCGTGGTGGGAGGGGTTGAGCACCACATGCACTTCGCGTTGTTGGTCGGGGCAGTTTTCAAGGACTGGAGTGCCTCTTAGGATACAGTTTCTCAAGCAGACACTGGGATTATTTCGGCGCAGGTATTACAAGGTAGGTGAGGGAGGCCTGCTGATAGCAGAGCTTGACAGAGACTGTTGGGATGAGGAGGTTTTAGATGGACTTGCTTGGCAATGGATCAGGATTGTGGGCCGCTTGGGCAAAACTTGGACTATCGACGTAGACACAGTTCTTCCGAAGCAGGAGGGAGCATGCTAGAGACTCTGGTTATGGGAGGGTCATCCTCTGGTTTTGGCCTGCTCGCGTGGGTCTTTTAGACAGAGTGGCGGAGGTTCCTTTCTTCTCCTATACGACACGTATTGGCTGCCACCTGCAATTGGAGGCAGCAGCTTGGACCCCCTTGATGGAGCATCATTGGTTAGAGCATGAGATCCTTAGAGAGGTCATCTCCCGTTTCTGATCGCACCTCTAGCACAGCCTGCGACCTCGAAAGATCTCGTACTTCTTTTGGATGGTAGCTCATGGAGGCCTGCCATCAGCCCTCGGTTGGAGTAAATGCGGGTGGACGACAAATGCCACTGTTGTACGGACGGAGTGATGGAGACGATCCCTCATTGTCTCTGGGGCTGCCCAGCAGTGTAGCTGATCTGTTCAGTAGCTTTGAGGATAGTGGCCAGCTCTGAGCACTCATCGGATGGAGAGAGACTTCACTTGGGGGATGGTCGCGTGACTCACATAGAGAGGGCATGCATTTTTGATAGATCCCACCGCTCCAGCCTTCCGGATTCAGGGCCAGATCGTGGCCCGATGCACATGAGTCGGTTCATCCTAGTTGTGTTTGCCCAGTGTGTGGGAGACATCACTGCCTGGCATATGTGGGTTGGCACCTGCAGTTGGGTGATGGGAGGACAATAGACTAATCCGGCAGCCACTCTGGTTGCCATTTGGTGGGACGCCATCTACACCCTCCAGGACATTTGGGAGCGAGGGACTCCGGGTTCTAGAGCGACTGCTGAAAGGTGGAAGCGTTTCTGAAATGCTTGGCATGCATGCATTTTCTATATCCTCACTACGAGAGGTATTCGCTGGTTGTACAGCCCGCCACCTTGGTTGTTAGCCCCTGTTCCAGAGATTGCCTAGGCTGTATGCTGGGTTCTCAGGAAACAGGTTGGCCCTTTTATGGCGACAACCAGCTTTTTTTATTTTTCCGTGGTTTCTGTGGGTTTCTGAAATGCTTGGCATGCATGCATTTTCTATATCCTCACTACGAGAGGTATTCGCTGGTTGTCAAGCCCGCCACCTTGGTTGTTAGCCCCTGTTCCAGAGATTGCCTAGGCTGTATGCTGGGTTCTCAGGAAACAGGTTGGCCCTTTTATGGCGACAACCAGCTTTTTTTATTTTTCCGTGGTTAGCACTGTCTTTTGGTTTTGCTGATTGTATGGGGTTTTTTTCAAGCATAAATAGACGTTCCTTTTCTTAGGAAAAAAACGGAGGCCCATGGCTGGAACAGTTGGTAGATCCCAACAAAGGCAAGGGCTGAGGCTTATATAGTCCCAGCAAGAGATAGGCCTGTAGCAAGGAGGTTGGCGAATAGAGGCAGTGAGTGGGACCTTGTATGGGGTCGGCCTATAGTAGATATCTGGTCAAGCAACTGTTTTTGAAGGCTACATCTATCATTGTCTAAAGAACAAGTCATCCTTTTCTCATGCCCTAGACAAAGTCTCTTCTCTGTGCATGGAAGTTGGAGAAGGAGCCCTTATAGACACGGAAGTTTAGAGAAAGCAACTAATGAGCCCTTGCATCTATTTCTCTCCCACCCAGGAGTGTCACTCCCCCTTGCTTTCCTCATTTGGGGACTGAGACCATACCCGCACCCTGTGCCTCTGCTGGATTTCCTCAAGTTGCTCCTACATCAACCCTATAGCTCTCCCTCCATCCAAGATGAGTATATTCATAGAGCAGCCCCACAGTTCTAAGCCAAATCTTCAAGGTTAGAGCATAGCTTTTACATGTGAAAGCACCCTATATGTCAAGGACAAATGGGATTGGCTGATTGATATGCTGCTCACAGGTACAAGTGGAGAAAATTGCAGATTTCAAGAATGATCTTGAAGTGTTTGATACTTCTATTCTCAATGACAATCAGAGTGCTATAATCTATTGCAGTGGCTCTGTTTCATGCCCACACGGAACATAGATACATTATCACTATGTCAAAGAGAGATCACATGCAGGAGAGATCAGTTTGATCTACCGTTCTACACTTTAGAATGTTGAATATCTTTTCACCAAGGCTCTCTCCCAAGAGAAAAGTAGCTTTCTTCAAAACTTTGGGCTTACATCCATTCGATCTTTGATCTATCACCTTGTACATTAGAAGTGTCCTTTTAACTTTCCTGACTAGACTAGGCATCTTTAGGTTGCCTACTCTAGATGCTTGGCTAGAATCATTTGGCCACCCACGACTACCCTAAGGCGGCATTTAGGGAAGACAATACGTTTGGTTTCTTTCCGGGTGTGCAGGGCAATGTGCCTTTTCAAGATAACTAGCGGCAATGAACGAAAGCGAACTTGCTGTTGGAATATTTGTGATCAAGTGTTTGCTCTAAGGTGCATGTGTATCTAGTAGCAATCACATGTGTGTGTGTGTGTGTGTGCGCGCGCAGTGAAATGCTACTCTTGTAATATAATCAATCAAAAGTTTTCACTTAAAAAAAAAGTATTTGTGTCTGCAGTGAAGCACACTTAGTGCTAGGAGGTGTCTGGACCATGACACAGGTGATGATGTAATGCAAGGCCCCCTCTTAAGGAGGTGCCTATGACATAGGAGTGATCTCCTTTGATGTAGGAGAGGTGCCTTTGATTTAGGCCAACCTCCCACACACTCTATAAAAGAGAGTTACCTCTCTCACAATGTAAAGAACACCATTTTGGCTTCATCTTGTGTTCTCATATCTTGAGTCATTATGCATCTATTCTCTTCCACCAATTCCCAACATGTGGTATCAGAGTAGTAGGTTCTAGTGAACTCCCTAGCCTCCTAGCTGCCACCTCATCACCTTCTTCTTCGCCCTCCACCTTCTCTCTCATTTGCCTCCTCTCTAACTGATTTTTGCTTGGGTTTATTCTCCTCCCTCAGTGTGTCATGTACCAAAGTCTTTCAGCCATAGACTCCTCTGCTATAGGCAACCCTGCAGCTCCAAGCATTCCCAGAAATTGTCCCGCCATAGCCCGTGCCTACATGTTCTTTTCCCGACGACCTTTCGACGAATTCGGCCTGCAGACTCCAAATTTCAAGCAATGCTCCTAGCTACTGTTGGGCGACATTAAGACCTACCTTGTGCTCGAATCTGAGCAGAAATGGTCCACTAGGCAAGGAGAATTCTGCAAAAGACCAGTAGGTATAGGCGCAACTCTCATAGGCAACTACGCGCAAATTTTCGTCAATTCTCCTGGGTGGACCTTGGCTGGTATATAAGCTTTATTTCTGTTTCAAAAGCACTCTAATTGCTGCTTCTATCAGTGCGAATTTTGGTCTTCAAGATTGCTACTATTTCTAGTTCATATTCTTGACAGTTTGGGGAATGGATGCTTGATGCAAGTTCAAATTTGCTGATACTTTATTGACAGTAAATTTTCAGTTGGTAATGATTGTTCACAATGCCTAGCTCTTGTTGCTCTTCTAATGCTCCATGTGTGAAAGCAAAAGGGAAGAAGAAGAAAGAAGCACCTAGATATGTCAATAGAAAAGTGACAAAGCTTGCAAAGAAAAGCCATATTATTATCATGATGCAAAAAGACTAGGATTGTCCAATTTCATTGCTTGCAATATGCACTTGTATGGTTGAGATTTATAGCCATTTGTAAGAGAGTAGACACTGCCTAATCATAAAGGTATGACCCTCTCATGGCTACAAGAGATCGAATCCACCACAACCAAAGGAAAGGGGAAGACAATTGACTCTACTTCAACAACACCGGCAGATGCTAAAAGGCTAGAGAAAGCCTATGCAATTATTGCATTAGGTTTGGGAGATGATTATGTGCATCATATTTCAGATTTGGAATCTCCTTATGAGGCTTGGCATAAGTTAGATGTGCTATTTGGTGCTAGCTCTCATAACTCTAAACTGACTTTGAAGATTAAGTTCTTCAAACTTAAGATGGATGGAGACTTTGTTGCAGCTCATGTCAACACTATGAGGAGTATTGTGACACAATTGGCCTCAATCAAAACTTCAGTCACACTGAAGATGATGCAATGGGTGTGCTCTTGAAGAGTATGCCTCAGAATGTTGACTATGTTGTGACTACTTTGAAGAATCTTCAGTGTGCCTCAGAATGTTGACTATGTTGTGACTACTTTGGCCTCAATCAAAACTTCAGTCACACTGAAGATGATGCAATGGGTGTGCTCTTGAAGAGTATGCCTCAGAATGTTGACTATGTTGTGACTACTTTGAAGAATCTTCCACAACCAACACTAGAAAGCATCATCAGTGCTCTACAAGAAGAAGAGAGAAAGAAGAATTCAAGGAAGGTAGAAGATTAAACTCAAGCACTTACAATGAAGTTCTCATCAAAAGGTAAGTGCAAAACATGCAAGCATTGTGGAAAGACCAATCATCTTGTAAAAGAGCTATAGGATCAATCCTTGTACTTATTGTGGCAAAAATAATCACTTTGAGAAGTTTTGCAATGAGAAGAAGAAAGTCAAGGCAAATATAGTTAAAGAAAGAGCTCCATTAACAAATGAAGTAACAAATTTTGTGGTAGAGGAAGATAAAGATTGGATCTTCTAAAGTTCAACATCTTTGAACTTTTGTCATCACTTGGTCATGTAGTCAATTTTGAGGTTCTCTACCTAGAGTGGTACTCCAAAAGAAATGTTTTAAAGTCCTTATAGTCTTTGTAAATCAACTCTGGTTACCATATAGTGGATGCCATGTGATATGTGTTTGTGTCCATGGTACCTCTTGTAGACATGAGAAACTAGGTTCACACAAAGGCCTAAGATTAATTCTTAACCACGCAAGGGAGATAACCATTTGAGAGGGATCTATCCCATTTTTGTAAACCTTGACTCTTGCACACCTTGCTAGCACGAGATCCTAGCCATAGATGTATGCTTGACCACCATGAGATGGCATGTGAAACTATGTGACTAGATGTATCCTTGACATAGCATGAGGCAAACCCTTGAGGGGTATGTTGGGATATTTGTGTTTTTTTTGGCAAAGAAAGGAACCTTCTATTAATGCTTGAAAGACTTCACACAAAACAGCAGCCCTGAAGATACTGAGTATGGGAAAAAAATGGGAAAAGGTTGAAAGAAAAGACTGGCCAATTTCAGAGAAACCCAGCTCACTTCCTAGGGGATCTCTGGTATTGGAGCTAACAGCCAGGTAGGGAGACTATACAACCAACAAATCCCTCACGGAGTGAAGATGTAGAAAACTCATGCAGGCCAAGTCTTGCAGAATTGAGCATGCCTCTCGATAGTCGCCCTAGAGCCTGGAGTCCTACGCTCCCAGGTGGAGCGTAGTGTGTAGATGATATCATGCCAGATGGTGACCAGGGTAGCCAAGGGTGGAATTGGGTGCTCACCCATCACGAGACTGCGGCGAGCCACCCAAATGTTCCACGCAGTGATGCTGGCTACCACCTCCCAAATGCTGTCCTCCGGAGGAGGAGCTAGGCTGTCAGGAGGGACTGCTTCTTGGAGTGCTATTCTCTGAATGCTTTGACCCTGTATCCGGTAGGCTGGGGTGATCTCATCAATCTGGAAGGCGTGTCCTCCCTCCGTCAACCAGGCCACCATCCCCTAGGTGTAGTCTCTTTGAAGACTTTGCATACGGGACATGATCGTGAGGGCTCCCGTCCAAATCCTCGCTGCTCTACGACAGCTCCAAAGGCAGTGCGGGATAGTCTCCATGAGACCATCGGAGCAACATTGGCACTGCCCCTCCACTCGCATCTGCTCCAACCATGGTCCGATGGGCAAGCCTTCATGGGCGGCCAGCCAGAAGAAGTAGGATATCTTCCTCGACCGTAAACTGGACCATAACCGCGTCCAAAACCTGGACGGACATCCGGGGCACTCTCTGGGTCACCCAATGCCTCTCTCTTGAGGGGGTTCACTCTCAAAGAGTCCATCTGAAGCCTCTTGCCAATCCATTTGGTGTAGGAAAAGAAGGGCACCTCATCCACCTACTTGGCTACACTGCCCCTGGAAGGCCAGAACCACTCTCCCGGATCCCATTGGACCTTCCTCAAGGGTCTACCGTCCCACAGCCAAAGGCGCCATCTGGGGGCATCCTGCTCTGAGATACTGGGAGGATCAATGTGCCACTCCTTCCCCAAACGTCCCACCACTCTGATCATCTGCTAGTGGATCCCATCAAGACTCCTATCCATCTCAAGGTCTCTCACAATGAGTGGCTGAAGTAGGCCTCTAGGCCCTACACAGAAGAAGTTGGGGTGCGTGCTGCCTCGCCGCATCATCATCCACAAGGGGACACCAGTTCGAGAAAAGAGCCCCAAACCATCTGTTGTCCCTCCATACTCGAAGTCCCTCCCACTAAGACTCAGGAATGGCTAGGTCAATCTCTCTCATCCGCTGCCCTGCCCCTCGCAGATGTGCTATGGCATCAAGCCTTGCCTCTACCTCCATGGGTAATCTGCTCCATCTGCCAAAAGACCCGGCCGGACCACTGTCCCATTGTGCCCAACCAATTTGAGTCCACTGTCCGAGCATACACCCCTTTTGATATGTGGTCTCTGGGTGCCACATAAGGGGCTGACGCTCAAACCCCTCTCTGCATTTGGGCGGAGCACGAATGAGACCCCCTACTAGTCTCTGCCAGACCCTGTGGAGGCTCCTCTTCAAGGGGGAACCCTTTCTGTAAGGGGGGCCTCTAAAAAGATCCATCTGTGTGAAGGCTGCCATTGCCTCCCAGTGCGTGGGGTGTTCCTTAGAAGCCCTCGCTGTAAGAGGAGCTTCCAAGGCTCTGCATCTAGGGTGAGGCCGTGAACAACCAACTTGCCTAGGAGGGCTCTGCTCTGCATCCCCGGATCAATGATACCCAAGCCTCCCAGTGCCTACGGCACGATCACCGTTTGCCAAGCGACCCGGGCTCTAGTGTTCCTCGTGCCGTCCGAACCTACCCTAAGAAAGTCTGAACCAACGGTCGGAGCTGCCCAATGCATCCTTTATGAAAGCACCAGTAGGAGGCGATATACCAGGCCGTGGCAAGGAGGACTTGGTTTGCCACTAAGGCATGACCTGCTAGGGAGAGTGTGCCCGAGCTCCAGTAGAGAAGCTTGTGCTGAACACTCTCAAGGACCGGGGTGATCTGTTGCTCTGCTATAATGTCAATACCAACCTGGGATCCAAGGTATCTCACTATCTGGCCCTGTGGTATCCATCTGAAGCCAAAGTCACTCCCCCACTCACGAATCTCATGTGTCTCGTCATAGCCTGTGAAGAAACCTATGGATTTTGTCTAGTTGATCCGTGCACCCGAGGCCTCACAGTAAATAGCTAGGGCGCCCTTGACTCTCTCCAAACTTGCTGTGGTGCCCTCAACATACAAGGCCGTGTCATTTGCAAACTCCGAGTCAAGTAGCTCCTCCTCTTGTCTGATTGGGAGCCTCAACCCTATGAGGCCCGCCACCTATGATCTTAAGTAATAGCCCCAAGCCTCCGCCACGAACAAGAAGAGGAAGGGAGCGAGTGGGCAGCCTTGGCGGACTGAGTGAGAGAGGAAAGGCCTCGCCAGTGTGACCTTCGATAAGCATCTGACTAAAGCTTCCCGCATAAAGCGCAGAAACTCCTTTGACCCATCTGTCTAAGAAACCCAATCTCCGCATAGTACCCTCCAGGAAGGACCACTTCACCGTGTCGTAGGCCTTCTCAAAATCCAAGAGGACGGCCAGCGGGTGTGACTCCCCCTTGGACAATCCACTGCCTCGTTGTCCAGGATGCTGCGCTCTTGGACGAACTTGGTCTGCGTGTCGTGGATGATGTTAGTAAGATGGGGCCGTAACCGCAAGCTCAAGACCTTGGCAAGGATCTTGTATGCAGTATCTAGCAGAGCGATTACTCTCCACTATCGGATTTCTGACCTATCTCCCCCTTTCGGGATCAAACAAATCCACCCCCTGCTCAAGGACTGAGGGAGGGAGCTTGTGTCAAATATCTCTTGGCAAGCTAATCGGAAAGGGGTGGAGATAATCTCCCAGAAGGTCCGGAAGAAGGCCGGAGTCAAGCCATCCTCTTCAGGACACTTCTGGGTCGGGAGAGCCTTGAGGGCTTCCCAGAGCTCCTCATTTGTGAAGGGTTCCTCTAGCCTGCTGCATAAATCCTGCGAGACTACTATCAGTTTGTGATCCCAAACTACCTCTCGGGCTACAAGACTAGCTGGAGTCATCCTCTCCGTTTGAAAGAGGTGACTGTAAAAACCTGTGGTCAGGTTTAAGATCTCCTGCGGGTCAGTGTGGATGTTGCCTTGCGGATCTCGGAGACGCTGCAGTTGTGTGCCTACTGATCGGGGCCCAGTGGTATGAAAAAACTGGTTCGTCAGCTTGTCTCCTTGCTGTACCCACCGGGCCCGAGAGGAGTGATAGGAGAACTCTGTCCGCCGAATCTCCGTGTCCTGAAGCTTAAGGCGAGCGCTCTCAAACTTGTCGCTAAGCCACTGAGAGCTTGGGTCTTGCTCCCTGAGCCGCTCTATGGAGGCGAGGTCTCTCCTCAAAGCCCGCTCGCGGTCGTGAAGAGTCCTCCTCCGCCTAAGGACGTGAGCCTGCAACTCCTCACTGCTCCTCTGGATCGCATCGGCCACCCACACAGCCGAGTCCTCGCACGGTGTCGTCTCTGACTGCTTCCAAATCCCTGCCATGACTTGTTGGATCTCCTTGTCCTGTTAGGAGGTCCTCTAGAATGCGGACCCCCTTTTGGGGGAGACCTCGATGGGGCAGATCTAAGTGAAGTACTATTGGAGAGTGGTTTGACATTGTGGTATCTATCAGAATCTCAGTAGAGCCGCCTCTGTGCAGTGCCCAGTCCCCAACATAAAAACGGTCTAGTCTCTCAAGCAGTCCATCATGTCTCCTTTGTTCGAAGGAGAAGAGGAGGCTGCCAGGTGTCCTACTGAAATCTGGCTCGCACCACGGATCATGAAAATGAAGTGCTCCCAGGTGCTACGCTTTGTTGCTGACATCTCAGAGAAGGCGGCACTGCCCTGCTTGTCTTCCCCAAACTCTAGGTTTTTGAAGTTCTCTCCAACAATCCAGGAGTCTACGTCCGGAAGACACTCTGACAGCCGCCTCCAAAAGGCTAGGGCATACACGTTCAGGATCCCAATCCTGGACTCTCCCGTCTTAACTCCCATCCAAACTACTCGTCTTCGGATGAGCTCGCCCTGATTGTAGACCTCTGGAGCCAAGGTCTGTGAGACTGAGATGTAGGCCCCTCCGCTCCGTCCTACTGTGGGGGAGTGATCTCCTTTGATGTAGGAGAGGTGCCTTTGATTTAGGCCAACCACCCACACACTCTATAAAAGAGAGTTATATGCGGATCAAGCTTCTTTGACAATTGTACAAGTTGAAGGGTACCAAAGTATGGATAGCGGAGGAGCTTACACAAGCTCAACTCAAGAATAAGCCAACTGAATTAGCTAAAGTCAGGGCTGCCAGAAAGGATGGAAAATGGGCAGTTTACCGTGAAGGCGTAGTCCTAATCAGAGAGTTTAAATCAAAACCAAAAGACTCTTAGTCTTAATGTATGGCTGTTTACTCTTTCAGACTATTATGTAGGTACTCTAAATAATGGGGATTGGGTTTGCACTCCTTGGGAGCTGCCATGTGCCCTCCCAAAAGCATATGTACTAGAGGGTTTCTTGCTGTCCCATAGACCTTTTTGGTCTCCAGTGGACATTAATAGACTTTCTTTCTTTCTCTTGTTAATAACCCTCGTTTCTATCTATGTAGGTGGTGGTTGACCTTGAAATTGCTCTGTTGTGAGTATACTTGTTTTGGAAGGGTCAATTGTCACGACATTTGCAGATCTTATGTTGGTTGTCATCCATCGAAGTCTTTTGACGGTTAGGGCCCCACGCCTCCCCACCCTTGTCAATGTATAGCGTGGGTTAGTCATTCAATAGGCGATGTTGACCAGTGGGAAGGAGGTACTCCCCACTTCGTCATTCCCTCCACCCGTGTGCTTTTCGGTCATCAATTCACTTCACCTACTTGAGGCATTCGTTTTGGGTCTTAGTTGAATCCTTGAGATGTTGATTCTAGGTTTCAACATTCGCTCGAACTCTTGCTCAAGCCGCGCCCTTGTGGTCTGAATCCCCTTTGTTGTTCGTGGAAGCGAATGATGAGTATTCTTGTGCCATTGGGATAGTTGGGGCTTGTTGCATTCGCATAGGAGATTGAAAATCTAAATTGCCTCTAGCTTCGATATGCGATGCATCTTGTAATATTGGTCCTTAGCAATCTTTAAGGCAAGGATTAATTTGTGGATTCCGCATGCATCTTGAAGTTGTGTAAGGTTGTCCAGTAGAGTTGTCTTGTGGTTCATTGCCACCTCTCAAATCTTCTTGTTTTATGAGTTCACAACGTGATTGCTCTTCGCCACGCCTACTCGGTGTTGAGTTGAACGGAAAGGGAGATTGGTGAGACGAGTCCTTGGGTTTGGACTTCGCTCTCTCCCAACTGGTGTGTCATCAGTAACATATGTTGGCAAGTCCTCGGTGCAGTGATCATTGGTGGCAATTAGCTTAGCTCCCCGATGTGTTGTTGCCCCATTTGCCGCTTGGCCTCTTGGGTTGCTTTGTTTTTTGCTTCTTGTTCCCTTTGTTGATCCTGCCCCCTCCTTCATTTGGTTTTGTACTTGGTGTTTTCTCGGTGGGGGTTGCCTTGGAGGAAGCTCTCGGCATTGTCGATACTGACACCCTTGCTATACACGCACCTCCTTTGCCCTCGAGATCTTGATCCCGGCATGGCTTTGGCTTCTCAAGCTCCTCCAATCGGGTGAGCAGCTGTAGCAAATTGTTGAGACGTTGGTAGACTGCAAGGTGCAGCTTTGTACCAGCTTCAACCACCTGTCTCTGCTGCTAATGACCAGTTACATGCCTCTATGGCCCGATAATTTCCCATACCAATTCTGTAATGGTCGGCTGTCCTAACCTACTGCAACACCTATGCTTGCTGTCTACATGGAAGGCTAACTTACTCTTTGATCTGCCCATGTAGAAGTCTTTAGACCTGCCCACGTGGCCCACCTCGCCCATGTTCTCGTTTGGTGGGCTCACAGGTGGGGAGATGACTGCAATGATCAGAGAAAAGGGGAGCACTGTACCATCATCATCTATAACATCAGCAACCGAGGTGATGCCTTTAAACGAGACAAAGTAGGAATGTCGAGGTTCCTGTAAAGCCAAGGGAGGCTGAAAGACTTTCGACTAGTGAATGCTTTCAGCTCTCAAAGAATTCCCAAGCAAAGATTGCCGTCCATTCCATTACATTCCATTCCAGATGAGAAAGAACATGCTTCCAATCAAGAAGCAAGCGGGAGACAAAAGGGCAGCTAGGCAAAGTGCCATCAGTGCAGCCAAAAAAGAAATCCCATTGATCGAGTTGCCAATGACCAAACGCAGAAATACTGATATGAGTGACCAGAGTCCTAATCATAAGAGCCCAAGGCTGATCACCTTGCAGAAATTGCAGCAATATTTTCCTGCTGTGGGCAAGAATATGCACATGAATATCTGTGATGTTCAATCCACCATGCATCTTGGGAGAACAAATGTGATGCATCAAAAGCAGCCTGAGACTTTTTCTGCCATGTTTGGATCGCCAGAAGATTTCCATAAAGACAGAGATGAAAGATGAAAGATCTGCCTTAGTGATCATGATCAATGGCAAGTAAAATTGAATATATGCCACAAGGATGGAGTGCACTATTCGAAGACGAATGTGCAAAGGCTAGGTTGCCAGTTTCCAATACTCAAGCTTTTTCCAAAGCTTAGCCAAAACCCAATCAGTTTGTTGTCGGCGAGTGAGTTCTCACCCCAAAGGGTAACCAAGATGACGAACAAACTGAGTGGGTGGAATGATATCCTCGGGCCATAATAGACTATGCCAGTCTTTGGAATGTAAAGGGAGCAGCTTAGACTTCTGAAAATTAACATGAAGACCAGCTGCCAAACCATAAACAGAGAGGGCCTGCATCAAGGCACCATGAACATGGGGCGTATTCTTCAGGGTAAAGAAAGAATCATCAGCATAAGCTTGAGCAACCATGCTGCGATTAGCATCCAATTCCAAGCCATGAAGTGATCCTGTAGTCACAAGATGATCAATATATTGCAGCATAGGATGAGTAGCAATGGCATACAGTAAAGCACTGAGAGGGCATCCCTGGTGGACCGAACAACGAAGAGTTCACTCACTAGAGATATCCCTAGAAAGAATGCAAGCCGCATTGCTATCTCTGTAAAGCTAGTAAATAACCTGCTACATTTTTGGTCCAAACCCCAAAGCTCACATAGTTTGCGAGATGAAATCCCATTGAATTGTGTCAAGGGCTTTTGCAATATCTACCAGCAAGAGTAGAACATCCTGTTGCATGTATTTGGCATATTCAATCCCAATGGGGACGAGCATTTTCCGAGCGAAATCTTCCGAGCGTCCAAGCGAAGGAAAAAAAAAGCTTCCAACTATGCAAAAATATGGCAAAAATGGATCAGAAGAAAACATAGTTTCACTTAGAAATATGCAAAGTATTATATCAATGCCTATTTTATACACAAATGTTTACGTGAATCTTTGGGAATGGTGAGAACATAATGGGATGGCTTTTGAAGAAACCCACATGCAGAGTAGACTTCTCTATGAAAATTCCCTTATGATCCTTCTTACAACTTTTACCTAATAGGAGGTGACATTGAAAAGCCTTTCTCAACCTATCTTCATGAAAGGGTTTTTCTAAAGAAAACTGATTGAAGCAAACTATCAAGGTAGTTTCGCCAGCGAAACCCCTTTGAACTAGGTCTTCCAAGGTAGTTTCGCTGGCGAAACTACCTTGGACAGCACTTTTAAAAGCGACATAACTTTCACATCCAATGTCCAAATATAGTCATTCAACCACTCAAATTGATCGGAAAACCCCATTTGAACACATCATTGGGGTTAGATTTTAGAAAATCTTGCATATATAGTATTAAACATTACATGTATTTTATGAGAGTGATATATGAGCCCAAGTTAATACTTATTTATAATAATTTAAACTTCTTTAGAAAGATGTCCATAAATATCTTGTTATTTATGCTATAAAAACAATAGAAATATATTTCCATATGATATAAAAGTGTTTGATAAGTAATTATATATGTATAATATTATTACAGTGAGAGTGATTATGAGGGATGTTTCTTAAAGAAGTTATTTTTCAACACTTTTTTAAGGTGATAACAGGGTTACAAAAGAATGTCTATGAATCAGAAAATTTATGTTATGTAAAAATGAATGAGTGACTAGTCTATATATTTTTATGATAAAGGGATCTAGTTTCTAGTAAAATAAAAGTGTAAAAACCATGTTTCCTAAAAAAATACAATTTTTTAAATCTCTTGAAAAACACGCTCAGATAAACCTGCTCATAGGTTTTTGCTCGTAAAATTGACGCATCCAATCCCAATATAAGCATTGGCAATGTTATCTGTGATATGGTGACGTGGAACAAAGCCATATTGGGAGGGATGCAACCCATCATGCAAATAACCTTTAATCCGATCAACCACCATTTTGGCAATGATCTTGTAAATGACTGGCATGAGCGTGATTGGCCTCCAAGCACCAAGTGAATCACATAGCTGCTTCTTTGGAATCAGCTTGAGAAGACTTTTTTTCCATGACACAAGCATCTGCTGATTTTGCCATGCTGTATTTACCATTTGCAGCAATGTGAATTTAAGAAGATCCCAGAATGCAAGAAAGAATTCAACAGTGAGACCATCCCATCGTGGAGATATCCATCTGCCACAGGATCTTAGTGCATCGGACAATTCCCTTTCAATGAAGGGATGTTCGAGTTCCAAAGCCTGAGCATAAGACAGAATTGGATGAATATGTTGCAAAAGAAGCTGAGGTGCAGACACGACTTGAGGAGAAAGAGTATCCACATGCCCAAAATGAGTGGAGAAGTGCTGCACAGATAAATCAGCAAGCTCTAAACGAGATGTTGACCAAGAACCATCAGGCATCTGGATCCGACAGATATTGGCAACCTGTCTTTTGTAGTGTAAACTCTTAAAAAACTGCTTGGAAGAGCAGCCTTTATCCAAAAAAGCCCGTTGTCTGGATCGGGTTTCCCATTTAGCAAGCTTTCTGCGATCATTGGATTGCAGAGAGAATTGAACCTGACATAAGAGCATGCTTTGCTCTGAAGACAAAGGGCGAAGATGAGCAAGCTCAGTCAAACTCTGATAAGTAAATTTGGCACGTGCTACAATCTCCCTTGTGGCTTGCATATAGGATTTGCCATAATCTTGAATAACTGCTTGCATCCGAGCAACAAAAGCCTGCCAGGCATAATCCAAACCAATGTGTATCTGACGAGAGAGAGGCTGAATAGCATCATAGACCAAGGCTTTAAAGTCAGCATGCTCCAGATAACTATTATTAATCAGCAAAAGCCTTCGGCAAGGCAATCTATCAGTGGGAAATTCATGTAAGGAAAGCCTCAATCAAAGAGGAGCATGATCCGAATGTGTGAAAGCATGATCAACGCAAATTTGACAAGTAAAGGCATCACAATGTTGTGAATCAACTTGATGCCATCTGTCCAAGCGTGCCCGATAAGAAGATTGAGCATTATGCTGAAAGGTATAGGTCCGAAGCATGGGCTGTAATCAGCCTGAGGAGAGGACAAAAGTGCAGCAACTTCTTCTTCAGGAAACAAGGTCCGATTTGCAGTCACAGTAGCCCAGGTCAAGCCAACACCAGAGTTTTCAACAGGTGTTTTCCCATGAGAGGATGCACCACTCCAAGTCCGAGAAGGCAAAGGTCGCCTGGGGGGGATCACTTTGCGAGGAGTTTGCCCTCCATCAGTCAAAAAAATTTCCCCCTTCCCTTGAGGTGGAGATGACAAAGGCACAGTGAAAGAAGCATTACCATTGAGACAGCCGGGGCTTTGCCTTTGTCTTGATCAGAGAAAAACTGTTTGACCCCTTTGTTTTTGACGACAGAAGAGGCATTTGCATTTTTATTCAAAGGCTGAACCATTTCAGCTTGCACTGGCATCCGTGGAGCTCGGGAAGGGCATTGTGAAGCCATGTGCCCAAATTGCTTGCATTCATATCTTTGGTCTTCAAACTCACAGCTCTTGTGCCTCTAGGTGCATCTCCACTGAGGTAAGCCTTCCCAAAACACAGGTACAATCCAGGTAGCACTAAGTGTCCATGGTACCACCATCCTTGATCATGAACAGACCAATGTTCTCGAGCGATCATGGTATAAGCATAAGGCACATCTAGCTGTCTCCCTCAGAATCCAAGGCCAACCTGGTTCCTGCCCAGCATCATGCTTCCAAGGTTTGTTTCAACCGGTCACCAGTCTAGCACACAACCAAGAAATCATCTTGAGTAATAAAATCTATGTGGTTGATCCACATAGATCCCCATCACCAAGTATGTCTCCAGAAATTGTGGACCATAAACTCCAAATGAGATCACATTTGAGTCATCCAATTCTGATTTGTTGATGCTGCTCATGTCTTCACATAAAGGCTTCCATAGGTCCACCTTTGTTTGCTTCCAAACCTACAACTGAGGCTTGACGAAGCCTCCAAGCCTTCTATCCCTGTCAACAGGCATGCTCCTCGAAGCAATCATCATCGTTTTTGACAAAAGTCATGCAACATTCATTGATGGCCTCCGCAACAAGGCTGCCCCCTCTCTTGGCCAGGAAGATTATCCATCCTCCATTTCCTTACTTGTTTTTTTTTTTTTGCGCAAAAAGTAGTGCTAGTTATATTGCTTGAAAACGAGAGTACAAGAGGGCCTAAAGGCCAGCGGGCTGCAATCACAAAATGGATACAGCCCGAGGAACCAAAATACTAATTACAAGCCTCTCAGGGCATAATCATCGGAGAGTGGACAAACAGCCACGGTGGGGGGGAGTAATGCCACTGAAGACTCTGAGCAGAGTGCTGGAAGAACAGCTCTCGATGGTCCCAGTCGCGAAGGAAGCGCCGTCTCTTCTCCTTCCCTGCCCGGGACTCCCCTTGAATCTGATCCTACTGACCCTTGAGCGTGTGAATGATCGTGCTCCAAATGTCTGCTAGGGTCTGGGTAGCAGAAGAAGCCTGATCTCCTAAGGTCTGCGCACATCTGGAAGTCCAGATATGCCAGCCTGCAATGCTCCCTATGATCTCCCAAACTGGGGGCCGAGTCATCGCTCCTGCATCTGTCTCTGTTAGATGCCAAGGGAAGCTGTCCGTGTATGCCCAGGTGGCCTGCGTGATGAAGAAAACTGGATCCTGCCTAGAGAACCCATAAGCCAAGTGATGTCCCATCTCGGTGCTGCACCAGCAAACGGCTCCCCAAGTGACCGGTCCTAGCTCGGGTGCAGCCCTTGCTAAGATCCCCATGACTCCCTTCCAAACTGTTTGAGCATGCGAGCAGCTCCAAAGGCAGTGCTTCAGGGACGACTCCTCCTGAAAACACATCTGGCAGTGCCCCTCCTGTCCCATCTGCCTCAGCCAGTTGCCAACTGGTAGCCCCTTGTGGGCCACCATCCAAAGAAAGTAAGAGATCTTCCTCGGCCGCCAGCTTGCCCAAGAGTCTTCCAGAATGTGCGAAGAAAGAACAGAGATATCCCTTGGGCATACCAACTATGTGCCTGTGTGGGTAGCCCGTGCTGGAGAGCCCCAAGAGCACGCCTACCAGTACGCGCACTGTAAGAGAAGAAGGGGGTAGGGTTCTCTGAGGTCTCCAAGGTGGCCAGCGCCACTCCCTTGGGTCCCACTCCACCTCTGTCAAGGAACGGCCCTCCCAGGTCCAGAGTCTCCAGTCCTGGTCCTGCATAATCAGGGGGTCTATATGCCACGTTTTCCCTTGCAGCCCTATGATGCGAAGGCGCTGCCAGGGAAGCTGGGGGTCGATCACGGCCTCTCTGCTCTAGAGACGGCTATCATCGGCGACAGAGAAGAAGTGGATCGAGGAGTCCGAGAAAAGGCCTGCAACCACCAAAGGAATGCCACGGGGTGTGAACTGCCCTAGCCACCTCTCATCTCCCGCGAGAAGAGCTGTCTGGTGATCATGGGAATCCTCCAACCTACAGGAATGGCAGCATCGATCTCCGCTCGCCGAGCCTGGCTCCCACGTGCCGTACCTACTGCTGTTGCCAGCTCGCCTGGGCTCAGCTGGCTGTAGACGTCCCTCCAAACCCGGAGCGAGCACGCGGGCCCACGCGCCCAGAGCGCCCAAGGGATATGGGATCTCTCTCCAAGCTGGCGACCTGTATCATCTGTCACCTAGCTGCTCCAGATCAGGGGCTGTCTGTCTATCTCCTCTCGGCAGCTAGGGGGAACCTGGGAGAGGCTGTGTCGCAACTTCCTCCAGACCGAGACGAGGCTATGGAGGAAGGTGGAACGAGGCTGAGTCAGTGGGGCAGAAGTGAAGATCCACCGGATAGATGGCTGCCAATCGCCCCCTCTCTGGGGGGTACACGCGCTGAGACCATGTTGAAGCAAGAGCTTCCACGTCTGCCCTCGTGGGGTCAGACCGCGGATGACTAACTTGCCAAGTAATGCCTGACTCTGCAGTTCTGGATCTATGATGCCAAGGCCGCCCTCTGTCTGGGGGAGAATGACTGTCTGCCAGGCGACTCGGGCTCTGGTGGTGCCAGAACCATCTGAGCCAGACCAAAGGAAGTTCCGCACCAGTCTCCTCAGTTGGGCTACACACGATCTCGAGAAACACCAGCAAGAGGCCACGTACCAAGCGGTGGCAAGGACCTGGTTGACCACAAGGGCCCTGCCTGCCAAGGATAGCCGAGCCGTGCTCCAGAAGGCTAGCTTCCGTCGTATGGAGGCTAGGACCGGTAAGAACTGCTGAGCCGGCGTGATGTCCAGGCCTACCTGGAATCCCAGGTAACGTGTCGTCTGTCCTCTAGGGATCCAGCGAAACCCCAGGAAAATACCCCACTGTGAGTTGGCTCCCGGATCCGTAAGAAAACCAACTGACTTATGCCAGTTGATTTTCGCCCCAGCGGCTAGGCAAAAAACCTCTAAGGACAGTCTCACTCGCTCCAGTGACTCGATATCATCCTGCACATATAGGGCTGTGTCGTCTGCATACTCGGAGTCCAGAAGTTTTGCATTGTCTCGAATAGGGAGGCGCATCCTGCGAAGACCAGTGGTACGGGCTCGTAGGAAGTGAGTCATGGCCTCCGCAAAAAATAGGAAGAGGTAGGGCGCAAGCGGGCAGCCCTGACGCACCGAGCGCTCGAGGGTGAATCTCTCCCCCATCTTGCCGCTAATGATAACCCGGCTGGAGGCCGACCTGTAGAGGCTAGCAATACCTCTGATGCACTCGTCCAGGAAACCGAACCGAGAGAGTGTACCTTCCAAGAAGGACCAGTCTACCTTGTCGCACGCCTTCTCAAAATCAAGAAGGAGTATGGCAAGGTGCTGGCCACTGTGCTGGGCCCACTCCGTCGCCTCTGAGAAAGTGAAAATGTTGTCCAAAATGCTGCGATCTTGGACAAAACCAGTCTGGGTGTCATGGGTCAAGTCATGTAGCAGGGGGCGGATGCGGCTACTGATCATCTTGGCGAGGATTTTGTGGGCAGTCGGGAGGAGGGTGATAGGGCGCCACTGTCTGATCTCCTGACGGTCCTCCCCTTTAGGGATGAGGCAAATCAAGCCTGTCGCAAGGCTCTCTGGCATCTGTCCGCTGGAGAAGATATGCTGGAAGGCTGCGAGCAAGGGCTGGTGGACCTGCTCCCAGAAGGTGGTGAAGAAAGCTCTAGAGAGCCCATCCTCACCTGGGCATTTCTACCCATCAATAGCGCTCACCGCATCCTGCATCTCTTCCACGGTGAAAGGGGCGAGAAGGGAATCACTCATGCTAGGCTGCACGAGCAACAGTGTATACCTCCACACCTCCGCGGCCACGAGGGTCTGGGGGCTCCTGCTCGAACAGGGATCTGTAGAAATCTGTCGCCAAGTCCCGGACCTCGTTTGGATTTGTCCTGACACTACCATCCTGCGCTCTAAGAGATCGGAGCTGTTCCCCTGCTGACCTCTGGCCATGAGTCCTGAAGAACTCTCTGCACATCCTGTCACCCAGAAGGACTTGGAAGCATGAAACGAGAACTGTGAGCGTCGCTGGGTGATCTCCTCTAGCATGGCTCGGGCTCTAACCTCTTGCCGTCTGAGCTCCTCAGAGCCTGGAGAAGACTGCTTCATCCGCTGTATCGAGGCGAGATCTCGTCTGAGACCCCTCTCCTTCGCCCACCACTGCTGCCTGACCTGAATCGCCTTCTGCTGACAGATGAGACTAGACTCGGCAAGCGCCTGAGCTACCTGTGCTGCCAGATCCCCCATGGGGTCCCAATCCTGCTCCCACAGGTCCACTATCCTGCTGCAAACCGCTACTCTGGAGTAGATGGAGTCTGGGATCCGGCATGAGCGTGGAGGTGAGGAGTGAGAGGCTGAGTCCAGGACTAGGATGACTGGGGCATGGTCAAAGAGTGTCGTCCCTGGAACCACTCCTGACTCTCCACCTCTGCCAAGCGCCCAATCGCTGACATAGAAACGGTCCAACCGCTCCAGAAGTCTGCCTCCCTCCCTCCTGTAACCCCAAGAGAAGTCCAGACTCCCTATCCATTTGCAAAAGGAAGGCTCCCTCCAGCTGTCCCGACCTCCCACTGCGAACAGGAAGGAGTCCCAATCTGCCTGCTCCGCTTGAGCTATACCGAGGAACTCTAGGCCCCGTCCCTGCTGATCCTCTAAGGTCTCAAGGTTATTGAAGTCCCCTCCTACAATCCAAGAATCCATCCATGGCAATAAGTCTGTCAAAGAGCTCCAAAAAGCAGCTCTCCGTTTGAGGTCGGTCGGGGCATAGATATTGAGGATGCTGATACAGGATCCATCAATATTCAAGCCCACCCAAAGCGCTCGTCTTGGGATCAGGGTGACAAAACCACACACATGCTGAACTAGAGAAGTGTCGATGGAGGTACAGACACCCCCGCTCCTCCCCTGCTTGCCAATCGAAGGTTCCCAGTAGGTGTGGGAGCGTCCTGTGAGGACCTTCCCACAATTACTGGTCTGAGAAGCCGAAAGCTTGTGTTCCTGCAATAGGAGCACATCTACCCTTCCCACCAAGGCTAGCTGGAGCTCCTGTCTGAGTACCATCTTCCTGGGGCCGCGGGTTCCTGATGAGTGGAACCCGTTGACGTTCCAAGAGATAATGCGTATACTCATGAAGAGGGGAGGTGGGCCACAAACTGCTGTCTGCTTGCAGTCGATGTCGAGGTGGTCGGAGGATGTCTAGTGTGCAGACGAAGGCGCTTCTGTGAGGGTTTCGAAGGAGAGGCCGGATCATCGGACCCATCCTCTAAAACCTTCAACAGAGGGGAGAGGCCCTTCGTCCCATGGTGGTAAGCTCTCTCTAACCAACTCGACGCCTCTGCCAGGGAAATACTGTAGAAGCCCGCTACCTCTGAGGTCCTCCACGGGTGGAGCCCTTCCGCGTAGACCCACTCCAGAGGCGGCCGAATAATGACCAAAAGGCGGAATCGTTTGGCGCTGTGGCGCCATCTCAGACGAACGTCACCCTCCTTCCACTGCTGCTGAAGAAGCTCTGCTGCTCTGCTACTGATCCAGTCCTGCTCCTGCTCCTGCTCCTGCTCCTGCTCTTGGGACTGATCTCGAATCGTCTCCCAAACATTTTCATTCGTCCATTGCTCATTCCCGTCACTGGTGATAGTGAAGGAATAGCTAGGACCATCGTGGGGGGCAAGGACGGACACCTTACCCTCCGCCCCCTTTCGAAGGAAGAAGATGCTGATGTCTAGGCATGCAGGGAAGGAGCCAATACCCGCTGCATCCAAATAATCCCAAGGTCCTGCTCGGTAAAACTCCAAAGGTAGAGCTCTAGGAGCAGCCCTTGGGTGTGGGGACGAGGATGAGGAGTTTGAACCAGAGAGAGGGGTGCTGGTTGTCGAACAAGCTGGAGTGGTGCTGGCCATCTGCGGGGAAGGGCCTCTCCCCTCCGCCGGGCCAGGAGGGATAGGCGCGGGGGAGGTTTGTGCTGGCTTCGGGGCCGTAGGTAGCGCATGCGGAGAGGGGGGTTCCCTCGGGATCATGCTCGAGGGGGAGAGGGGAGCAGAAACCACCGGTGCTGGGGGGGATCCTGGAGGGGGTGGAGGTAGGGGGACCGAGGAGGAGGGGGGAGGGGAGGGAGGGCGGGGTGAAGGATGAGGGGGAGGCTGGCTGATCTTCTCCTTCCCTTTCTCCTTCTCCTTACCGGGCTGCTGCTGATTGGTGACCACAGGGGGGGGCTCTTGCTGTAGATGGGAAGGCTTTTTTGGTCCTGCTTTGTTTCCTTTTCGTTTTCTTTTGACCTCAGTCCAGCCTTCCCCTTCGGGAGGGGGTGTCGATGCCTGGCGGGGGGGATCCTGAGTTGCCTGGATGGGGGCCTTTTGAGGTTCTGTCCTCGTGAAGCGAGGGCAGGAGCGCGCCTGGTGCCCGAAGCCGTGGCATCTCAGACACTGATCTGGGCGACCAGTGACCATAATGCGCTACGTCACCACACCTGTGTTCGTCTCAATCTCGAACTCCGAGGGGATACTCTGCGGATCTAGGACTGCCACTTTGACACGTGGCACCCTTGGGCTACCGCCGCATCAACGAAGGTGTCCTGCATGAGCCAGCCAAAGTGCGCCCCCAGGTCCTTGATGATCGGGCGAAGCTCGGTTGCGAGGCCTAGGAAAATGAGGGTAACTGGATGGCGAGGAATGCAGAAGCGGGCATCAAAGTCCGCTACACTGAAACCCCTATACCATGGGACCATAAGGATGATCTTCCCACCCACAGAAGTAGGGGATCGTCTGACCATATCGCTCGTAGCCTGTGCTGAGGAGAGCTTGAGCCAGAAGATACCACGTCCCATGAGTGCAACCTCCTCAATGTGGCTGTCCTCAAGGTAGAGGGTGGACTGCAACCAGTCCCTGATGTCTGCTCGTGAAGGGGCGTAGCCAATGACTCTCCCATAAACGGATGTCTGGGAGAAGTCCGTGGTGGCCTGCTTCACCAAGGAGACTTGATGCTCTGTCAGTGTTACGCGGTAGGCTGATGGAGGGGGGGGTTCCGTCTGGGCCACCGGTTCCGGGCTCTTGGCCGCCATACCGCATCGACAAACTGCGAACGCTCCAAAGGCGGGGGAGTGAGAAGGAAACGGCAGAGACGAAGGAGGGGGGGAGTGGAACGGAGGCGGGGGAGGAAAGAGGGAGGGATGGAGAGGTACGGGGAAGTGGGGGGGGAGAGGTGGTGGAGAGGGAGCGGGTGGCGGAGGGGGAAGGAAGGAGGAGAGAGGGGGGGGGCAGCGCAGCATAGGGCGGGGAAGAGGAGGAGGGAAAGGGAGAGGGTGTGGCAGCGCAGCACGAGAGGGGGCGGGGAGGAGAGGCGAGGAAGGAGGGGGAGGGGGGGCAGCGTTGCGCCGCAGCGGGGGGAGGAGGGGGCGGGGGGGGGTGGTAGCGCAACGCGAGGGGGGGGAGGCGGGGAGAGGACGGAGAGTGGAGAGGGGAGGAGCGGAGCGGGGGGGGACGGCGGGCGGAGAGGGAAGAGAGGGGGACGGAGGGGCGCGGCGGGGGCGACGGTGAAGGAGGAGGGGGAGGGGAGGGGGGGCCGCGCAGTGCGAGGGGGGGTAGACGGGAGCGGGGAGGGGGGGGGCGTTCGCAAGATCCCTTGTGTGTCCTACCCTCCATTTCCTTACTTGTGAAACACAAGGCATACATGTTGCCCATGTTAGAATTATAGATATAATTCAGCAGTGACCAATGTAATATAATAAGCTAGTTAGGGGCACTTTTCCCTCTTTAAGAGATTTTCCCCCTAACCGCAGTTAGTTCACTAACTATGGTTAGTGACTAATAAGGTTTTGTCACTAGGACAAAACCTTATCCTTCTCTCATTGTGTTGTACTCTCACACTCTTCTATTGCAACTAAGCTTTCAGCTTCCAAGCTTCCAGCTCTCACTCTCTCTTGCTCTCTCTCACTCACCATCTCCTCACATTTGGTATTAGAGCGGGTTCAAGAGCTCCGTGCTCTGCTCCCTTCAGCTCCTACTCTTTGCCTCTAGCTCCAACCTCCCCATCGAGCTCCAGCTACAGCCTGCATCATCTCGTCCGTACAGTCCGTACGACTGTACGGAATCATGCCGTACAGTTGCGCCGTACAGATCAGCTCGCCGTACAGCTCTGTCGTACTCCATCGTCGTCCGTACAATGCCTTGCAGACCTGCTCACCGTACATCATCGGCCGTACATCGTCGCCAGACTGTACGGATAGCCGTACAACGTCGTACAGCTCCCGTACAGTTTCCCTGTACAGCTCGCCATAGTTGACCGTACCTGCACCGTTGCAGTTCGTCATCGTATAAATCGTTGTCACCGTACTGCACGCGTGGAGCCCCGTTTGTATCAGACCTGCTGCTTCCGTACTTGTCGTACTAGATCGTAAGTACCGTACCGACCAGACCATACGTGCAATCGTTGCATCCGTACTTACCGTACCAGCCGTACCTTCCGTAGATCTGCGTGCAGATCTTCAATACCACACGTGTGGCAACAACCTGTTCATCCGTACAATCTGTACTTGCAGATCTGTATCTGCAGATCTGCACAGGGTTTCCTTCATCTGCAGGTGATCTTTGGCAGGCACATCTTGCAGAAAACCATAGTTTGGCTCAGTTTTTGGGAGTACATTTGGGGCATTTTGTATGTTGCAGACATTGCAATCAGTGTGTAGTTTCGGAGCTACATCTGGAGCAAAAATTGCAGATTTTGTCTAAAATTTGGGACTTTTGCAGACAGATCTGCAAATCTAGTCTGAAATTTGGGGCTTTTGTTCAGAAATTGCAGATTTGGGGCTTTTAGTAATTTTGCCCCTTTTTGGTTGCAATTTCAAGCCACAAATTGGGGCTTTTGTGTTGGGAGAGCATTTTTTGGAGTATTCAGTTCATACTGCCTTTCTTGGAGTGTTTGAAGCACTTTTGGCAGATTTTGGAGAGTTTTTGATGCTTGGACAGATTTCTGACAGTGCAAGTACAAAAATCTAAGTTGCATTTACAGCCCGTGCCTGGCTGTGTTTTTTGGGAGTTGTGCATTTCATTCCCAGTAAGGGAATTCAGCTTTGTATCTGCTTCAATCTTTTTCTCAGATATGGCCCATCAAAATCAGAATGAGTTCCAGTTCGGTGGTCTTTCAGAAGAAGAAAAGTTGGATGGTACCAACTACTCCCTCTGGAGTTTCATGGTACGTAATATTCTGATTTCTCGCAATTTATGGGATTATGTCAATGGGGATGAGATCCGACCAGCAGATATTGCACCTGCTACCCCTCCTCAGCAAGGAGGTGGAAGAGGTCGTGCACAGGGTGCAGCTGCAGGACAAGTTGTTGGTGCAGCTACAGTCACTACTCCAGAGCAGAAGAGATGGGATTCACGGGATGCCTTAGCTTTGTCATGCATCTCTCTTTCAGTGAAAAGATTTATCATTCCGTATATCCGGTCGTGTAAGACCTCCAGGGCAGCGTGGGATATTTTGGAAAGCATGTATGCAGCTCGAAATGATGCAAGGGTATCTTTCTTGAAAAGAGAGTTGAGTAATACACATATGGAAGAGGGTGACTCCATGTCAGTCCACCTCACAAAGCTACAGGATCTCAGAGAGCAATTGTTAAACATAGATGAAATTATTCCTGATTCAGAGATGATTACAACCACTCTGAATTCTCTTCGTGAGTCTTATCTCAGCTTTCATACTTCACTGAACTTATCATTGAGGGGGGGTGCAAATCCTCTCACTTTTCATTAGTTGATAGGACTTCTGCTTCAGGAAGAGCAGACCAGGAAAAATTTGGCTTCACGTGCAGGTGAACAAGCCATGCTCTCAAAATTTAAATAAAAAACAAAGGGACAGGCAAAGACATCAGTAAATCAGCCTTCCAGTGGGTCAGGACAGCCTTCACAAAAGGCCAAAAATGATGCAAGTAAGCCCAAGAAGAAGGGTTTTTGTCACTACTGCAAAAAGCCAGGTCATCACATAGGAGAATGCAGGAAAAGGCTTGCAAAAGAAAAGAAAAACAGCTCAGGTATGGCTGTTTCAGATTCAGCTCCTCATGCATCTGACAGTGGGGATGCTACAGCCAACTTTGTTGGACAGGATTATGCCTTTTTATCTTGCATTTCAGATTCTAGGTTGGCTGTTCCAGATACAGTCACTTGCAGTGATGATACATATGCATTTTTGACTTGCAGTTATGACTCTTCTATAGATGCATCTGCTTTCAGTGTTAATGAAACACTGAACACATGGTATTTTGACAGCGGTGCATCCAAGCACATCACTTCTAGGAAGTGTCTTTTTACTTCCTTGCATCCACCTCCCATTGGTAAGAAAGTCACTTGTGCCAACAACTCATCATATTCAGTATGTGGCACAGGAGAGGTTGAGCTCACTGCCATTGATGGCTCAATTTTCAGACTGTCAGATGTCTTATATGTGCCTGGCATAACCAAAAATATCCTTTCAGTGTCCACTCTTAACAGAGGGGGATTTCAGGTCATCTTTGAGGATGACAAATGTGCTGTCCGAGACAGGGAAGCTGACTATGCCTTAAGGTTATCTGGTACTCTGCTGCGTGGGCTTTTTCAGCTTGATATTTTTGAGAAAAGAGCAGCCCACGCTCTTGCAGTTTCTACCCCTACAGCTGCCATGCAGAATGCAGAATTATGGCATGCCAGATATGGCCACATGCATTACAACAGCTTGATGACACTTCAGAAGTTTTCCATGGTTGATGCATTGCCACCTCTTGAGATACCTCCTCCACATGCCTGTGAAGGGTGCATTTTAGGTAAGATGCATAGATTCCCCTTCAAGAAGGATGGTTCAGTTAAAGCTGTCCGCAAATTACAGCTTATACACAGTGATGTCTGTGGTCCCATGAGGACTCCATCGTTGGGTGGTCATCTCTACTTCGTTACATTTATTAATGACTACTCCAATTTTACTTGGGTTTATGGGCTGACAAAGAAATCTGAAGTGTTCACGGTGTTTCAACACTTTTCAGCCATGGTAGAAAATGAAACCGGACTCAAGATACAAACATTGCGCACGGATAGAGGTGGGGAATACTTGTCTGCAGAATTTGATGCTTTTCTCAAAGGCAAGGGTATTGTGCATCAGCTCACAGTCAGGCTGACCCCTCAGCAAAATGGCAAAGCTGAGAGGAAAAATAGAACCCTCATGGAGATGGACAGATGTATGCTCAAAAGCAAACACATGCCTCATAAATTCTGGCTAGAGGGTTTGATGTGTGCCAATTACATTTTGAATCGGGCTCCCACTAAGGCTTTAAAAACAAAAACTCCTTATGAGGTCTGGAATGACAGTAAGCCTTCAGTGGATCACTTCCGAGTCTTTGGATGCCTTGCTTATGCACATGTGCCAGTTGAATTTAGGCACAAATTGTCAGATAAAGCCATCAAATGCATATTTGTTAGATACAGTGCAGAAAGCAAGGGGTACCGTCTCTACAATCCTGCTACACGCAAGATCGTAGTAAGTAGAGATGTGATATTTTCTGAAAATTCAGCTCACACTCAGGCTGAATTTCAAATGCCTTCGCCTTCAGAGGATGTCTTTGAGGGGTTGCTACCCATTGCCTTGGGTTCCCCTGCTGATTTTTCGGATGCAAATCAGAATTTACAGCAACCTCCAGATGCTTCAGTTCCGCCACAGGATGTCTTGCCCCCTCCACAGGCAGTGGAACAGGTGGTGCAGCAAGAAATTGCAGACATACATGCAGCAAAAACAGTCCCAAACTGGCTGTTACAGACTCTCAGGGAGAGTAAAATTGATGCTCCGTTATCTGGCAGGACTCGCAGTGCAGCAAGGCACATGGAAGGTGCTAATTCAGTAATCAGCATATGCAGGTACTTTCCTTGATGAGGAGGAGCTTGCCACATTCGAAGAGGCAAAGGATAATGTGCATTGGATGAATGCCATGCACGATGAGTTGCAGTCCATTGCAAAAAATCAGACTTGGGATGTTGTGGACTTGCCACAGGGTAAACATGCCATTGGCACACGATGGGTTTTCAAGGTCAAACGGAAGCCAGATGGCTCCATTGACAGATATAAGGCAAGGCTGGTTGCCAAAGGCTATGCTCAGAAAAAGGGCATAGATTACGAGGAGACATTCGCTCCTACATCCCGGATGACCACCATCCGATCAGTTATTGCAATGGCTGCACATTTTGAGTGGAATGTTCATCAGTTGGACATAAAAACAGCCTTCTTAAATGGGGACTTGCTGGAAGAGGTGTATGTCAAACAACCTCTGGGCTTTGAAATTACAGCAAATGCACTTCAAGTATGCAGGCTCAACAAAGCTTTATATGGGCTGAAACAGGCCCCTCGTGCATGGTATGCCAAGATCCATGCCTTTTTGACCAGCAAGGGGCTGCACAATAGTCCTACTGAGAGCACCCTCTACATCAAGATGGATGGGGGGGAAATTTTGGTCATCCTTCTTTATGTCGATGACTTACTGCTCACAGGGTCCAATGAAGAAAAAATTGCAGATTTCAAAGCTGATTTGCAGACCAACTTTGACATGTCAGATTTGGGGCTGCTTCACTTTTATTTGGGGATCTAGTTCTCTCATGAGAGACGTGGCACTGTTATGTCTCAATCCAAGTATGTTCAGAAACTCTTGGACAGATTTAACATGCATGAGTGTAAGCCCATAGCCACTCCCATGGAGCCGGGGCTGAAACTCACAATGCATGATGTAGGAGAATCAGTTGATGCCACACTTTACAGCCAGGCTGTTGGATGCCTCATATATCTCTGCAACACTAGACCTGATATTCAGTTTGCAGTATCTCAGGTGAGCAGGTACATGCACAGCCCAAAAACTATGCATTGGCAGGTAGTTAAGCGCATCTTCCGTTATTTGCAGGGCACAAAGTCTTTTGGCTTACTATTTCCCAGGGGGGGTGACTTGCAGATGCATGCCTACAGTGATTCAGATTGGGCTGGTGATTATGACACTAGGCAGTCCACTAGTGGCAATTGTTTCTTTTTGGGTAAATCTTGCATTTCCTGGCTGAGCAAGAAACAATCTACAGTGGCTACCTCATCATGTGAAGCTGAGTACAGGGCAGCTTTCACAGCAACAGTTGAATGTGTCTGGCTGCGACGTCTATTTGCTGATCTTCGTCTATCTTTGGAGGGTCCTTCTCCAATTCTCACTGATAGTCAGAGTGCCATTGCAGTGGCAAAGAATCCAGTGTTTCATGCTCGCACGAAGCACATTGAGGTTCACTATCACTACTGTTACGCTCTGGCTGAGGTAGCATGACCTCGGAAGAACCAGTCGACATTTCCCTTATAGGATCTATCTTTGTGATATATTTGTTTGCGCTTCATGTAAATGATCGGGAGGGAATTAATGTCAAGGTCCTAGGTGAGGGCTGATAGCACCAGACTAGGTAGATCTAAGGCCAAGGGCCTAGTGCAAAGATTGTGCCTAGGGGCAAAGGATTTAATGCATCCCAAGAGAGGGGTGAAATGTTGCATTAGGAAGGCCCTATATGGATGACGTGTGGCATCTAGATCTATCTAGGGAATTGGGGCTTGTTGAGGCTAGAGAGAGAAGAGAAGGAAATTATTCACGTTGATTTTCGAATGGAATATCTCTGTCTGCTGGTTAGCCTTAGCAAGAATTGGCTGGGAGGTGATTCATGATGCTGCTCCCGTGATATGAAGTAGAGATTAGATAGATTATTGTTATAACTACGTCAGAGAGAAGTTGCATGCAGGAGAGATCAGTATGATCTTTGTGTCCACACATGACAACGTTGCAGATATTTTCACCAAAGCACTACCACGTGAAAAGTTTGAGGCATTTCGTAGTGCCCTGAACTTATATCCGTTTGGTGATTGATCAGCCTTGTACATGACATTGGCACTGCAGGGGGGTGTTAGAATTATAGATATAATTCAGCAGTGACCAATGTAATATAATAAGCTAGTTAGGGGCACTTTTCCCTCTTTAAGAGGTTTTTCCCCCTAACCGCAGTTAGTTCACTAACTATGGTTAGTGACTACTAAGGTTTTGTCACTAGGACAAAACCTTATCCTTCTCTCATTGTGTTGTATTGCAACTAAGCTTTCAGCTTCCAAGCTTCCAGCTCTCACTCTCTCTTGCTCTCTCTCACTCACCATCTCCTCACAACCCAATGCAAACTTCTGAAGCTTGAATGTATGCACAAACAATATGCATATTGCACCTGTTTGACTGCTTGCATTGAAAACAACCTCCCAAAGGCACCCACAACATCCACGTGTATTTCTATACTGTGTCTTTGTGCCCCTATTAACTCTGACCCAAAGTCTCTTCAAAGATTTTTCCTTCATGCAAGTGGTGTAAGCCCTGAGCAACCAATGCTTTGCACCACCTTCATAAAGGTTTCTTGTCCCTTTGGCTTACCAGACAATCTCTCAATGTCAAACATTAGAATAGTTCCACCTAAATCTGCATGCCTAATCTCAACAACAATCGGAGTCATTGCCAAGAAAAGCTCTACTGTTGTCACATGCTTGCCACTGCTTGTGACTCCTCTCCCTCCACTGTTTGTGACTCCTTTGGCTTCACTTGGACTTCTTCTATACGTCTGATCAGCCTTCTTCTCTCTGCTGTCTCTCGCATATGTTTAGGCTAGTCATAGTATGTAACATGCAACGGTAATCTGATCGTGTAATCACAGCAAGACCTTCTTTAAACCTTTAGTGAGGAATTAGCGGTATGCACCATAGAGAGAGAAAGGAGATAAGGGTAGAGAGAGAATGGAGTCGACAACCGATTGTGTCCCTGTACCCACTAACGGCACCCTCCCCCAATCAAGGGAGAATTTGCTTTATACTTGGAGAACTGAGAAATACAAAAAACACTCTTCGAGAGAGCACGGAAACACACTTCTGAAGAGTACTCTGTGCACATGTATTGCAGACCCAAAGACTTGAGAGGCAACGCTGACCGATACCGAGACCTTGATGTTGTCCTCCACACTGACAATGTAGGGCTCTTTTGCAAGGCAAGGAAGAGGCTTGTGCTGTCCACCGGGATGTAGGGTTATTGCGTGAGTGAGAGAGTGAAAGCTAGGACTAATAAATTCTAAAGAGAGCTGAGAGATGGCTGAAATATGGAGCTGAGAAGTGAGCTGTGTAAACTGTAAAAGATAACTGAAAAGAGCTGCTGAAACAATACCCAAACCTGCTAGTTCAACACCCTGCCGATGGGCTGCATGTACTTCTCCCACAGGTGAGCTGAACTGATGGCCAAGGTACTGAGGCTGATCAGGGCCAGATTAGGGAAGGCATAGAGCCTTCTTCGAGGGCTGAAGGTGGGCGGCTACTGAGTGAGGAAGAGAGGGCAGCAAGGGCCCTATTTATAGGGGCTAGAGAGCCAGCCAACCAGCCTGGCTGAGCCGACTGGTTGCTGCCCCTTAGCCTATAAAAACCCTTCCCTAGCTCATTTGCCAGGGAGCTTTGGGGGAAACCTTTGCAGGCTGCCTTCCTTGCTTGCCTTTGGTCCATTTGGTCAGCCTTTGGTGGCCCCTCTGGGGCTCCTATCCTAGGCTATGACCTGGACTTAGCCTAACCTAAGATGGAAACACTAACTAGCTACTGTTCTCAGTGGGCACTAGTGAACAAGACTGACTGTCTGACTTGACCTAAGGCTGAGAGACTGACCTACGTAGCTTGTGCCTGACTGTCCCTGGACAAGGGCTCACAAAGGGGTCAAAGCATACGACAAATCTCCTATTAGGCAACTATAACACACTTGTCGATGTAGCTAGTGTGTCACATTGCACCCAAGTGCAGGGGTGCATGTGACACAGTAGAAGCATTTCTTCTAATTTTTGCATCCTCCACTAGAAGAGTCCTCCTCATCATCAGATTGGTCCTCTTTCTTCTTGTTAGGCGTGCCCTTTCTGGTCCCCTTACTCTTGCCTTGACACAATGAAGGCTTGTATTTGCCAGTCTTGCCCTTTCTGGTCCCCTTACTCTTGCCTTGACGCAATGAAGGCTTTGTATTTGGCACTATCCCATCATAGATTCTTGCCCTAACCTGCTCCTGAACTAACATTGCCCCAAGCTCCTCAAAAGTGATCGGCAGTTGTAATGCTTTTTACAAAGTCTTGAAGGTCTCTGAGAACATGTTGAGCATGAGCATCGGCAACTGGACTGCGTCCACTTATGACTTATGACTAACTACTGTGAGTTGATCTCCTAACACCTTCACTTTTGTGAGGTAGCCTGGAATGGTCTCCCCCCTCGATCCTCATGGCGTTTTTCAATAAAGATCCTTCAGGATATCCCATGCTTCCATCGAAGTATGCGCCATCTGAATGTGTGGAATCATTCCGTCTGCTGTCGTCCGGATTATCATTGACAGCGCTTTAGTATCCTTCTCTTCGCCCTCTTCTACCTCTTCTGGATCAGCTAGTTTTGTCAATTTTTCTGCTGCATCCTTCCCGTCTTCAGGTTTCAGATTTCGTTGCCATCACGTGACTTCGCAGCTTCTCCTTCTAGATAGGGTAGTTATCCCCATCCAGCTTGCTTGCTTCTCCAAAATTTGGAATCGGCTCATGTGTTGCCATTCCTGGAATAAACTCAAGACAGATGCAACTGTTTGAGATATTAGCAATCCAACTCACTAAGGCACACTTGTCTGGCTCTTGGTCACTTTCCTTCTCATCGTAAATGTATATGTCCTTTAGACACGTGATTTTTACAAGCTTGAACCGAGATCTTCTTCCAACGGTTCTCACATCCAAGCTCCACACCCTTGTGAATCTTCTTCAGGGCTCTGATATCATGTTAGAAAACAGAGACGAAGGCTGTTTGCTGTACAGCCAATACTCCCGCATCTTGAACAATAATCAGTAGAGCTTAGTGTGCCATCATCTAGTAGATAGGTACTGCCTAGATGTGGACCCCTGGCACCTCAGAAATGTCTTCTACCTGGTCTGTCAGCCTGCGTGCTCCAATGGAGCTTCAGTGATCTGCTCAGATGCCACTCCATCAGACTTCCTTGCTGCTCTGTAATGCGGCCAATGGTGAGGCAATGTATATATGCTGATTCTAGACCTCTTTTCTGCTCCTGTCTGCAGCCAATGTATGAGGTACAAAGAACCTGATCCCTGGCCTTCCTGCTCCTGGAATTGCCGCCAATTTTGAGGCTCCTGAATGAATGAGCAAGGCGCCCGCTGGGCCCCTTTCATAGGGCTTAATACTTCTCGGCCTGGGTGACCGAATGTAGTGTCCAACCAACCAGACCGACCCAGTCTGTGAATGCTGATCAGCAAGCAGCTCCTTGCCTCCAAGACCGCCATCTGGCAGGTGCCAAGTCTTTAGACCTGTCCACGTGGCTTCCCTCAGACCCAAACTATGCTGCTGGTACACCTCCCCCATGTCCTCAGTTGGATGTTCACAGGTGGAGGTGACCCCCATAATCCCAACATTACATCACAATGCTGTAGGTAGAAGTATCCCTTCATGAAAATGCAGGTCTCTTTGGAAGAGTAGTAGCTCTTGTGATGGGTTGTGCCTCATGGGAAGCGTCCATTGAAAGGGCATGCCGTTTCACAGTGTTCACCCCTCCAACCATCCATAAGTCTAAGTTTAAGAACAGTATATATAACTGACCCGTGACACTCTTCATTCCATTGTGCCCTTGTGAGTTTTTTACATTGGAGAGAGTAGAGGAATCCTTTACCTATCGATTTTTTTTGCGAGGGTTAGCATAGGTTTATTGCCCTGTTCCATAACAATCCAATTGTATTTGCAATCAGCCCTTCACTGGTGTTTGTAATCCACAACTTTTTTGCAATTATGGACTAGTTACCAAGGGTAATGCCCTAAATAGCTTTCTTAACAAGATAACTATTTTGAAGACTTCTAGATCTCATCCATGCTAGCTCTAGTCTCAACAAATGGGAATCACCTAGTCTTGGTTGATTCTGTTTTTGGTTGGATTCTGTTCACCCTTATTAGATACCCTCGGTTAGATTATGTTTGAACCCTAGATCGTATTGGAGTTTTGGCTCATCTCATCCAAAGTCCACATAATTCAAAACTTTTGTAATTGTGGTTATAGCTCTTGGTGGCTCTACTTACTAAAATGAGCATGCCTATTGAGAAAGTGAGCACATATATCCTACCCTGAATAAAAGGTTTCCTCATATAATTTCATACCCTTGAATACCTCTGGCATGGTAGGATCCATGCTCATGGTCCGATCTTACAAGTTTCAGTATGCTTACTGTATGTTTTTCTGACTTCCAAGGTATCCTTGAAGCAATCTGTTTTGGTGTTTAAAGAAGGATGTTGGGCATTTTTTAGCAATGCATGTTACAGTCTGTACTCTCACTACATTTGAATCTATTAGTAATGTTTAAGGTTTTGAGGACATTACCTGGGGTTGCTCTTTTTGAAATTTCTGTGTTTATTTATAGTCTCAATGTTTCTTTATTATTATTTTAATACGTTTCTAATAGTTTCCCTCGTGAATTGTGTTTGTCTACAGCACTACCGATTTCTTCACTCTTCCCGTTTATATACTTCATGGTAAGCCTGGTTACTATTCAGTACAGACCTCCGTAACACATAATATTTAATTACAAAATTTTCTTCCTTTTGAATTTTGGGCTGAACCATTGCTCGAACAGAAATGTGCAACCTCAATTAAATTACCCAATCAAAGTCAAGATTCTGTGGTTGCTTACCAGCAAAACATTGATGGTGTGAAAATTGTGTCTTGTTTTTATTTGCAGGTTCGAGATTTTGGCATTGCAAAGTCAGACACGAACATAGGTTCATATGCAGGTTATATTGGTGAGGAAAGCATATTTCTTATGGGTTTTTTGTTTGCCATGATTTTACCGATGGCTAAGTAAAAGTCACCCAGCATCTGTAGGTATGTACGCATTCATGTATCCGTACATCCATACAGGCACAAACCGTCATACATACATTCACCACCATTTATAAGTATGTACGCATTCATGTATCCGTATATCCATACAGGCAAAACAGGCACAAATCCATCATCTATAGGTATGTACGAATTCATGTGTCCGTACATCCATACAGGCACAAACCTTCATACATACATTCATGCATTTCATTCAGCTAGATATTGATGCACTCATAAATCCACATCTCCAAATATGCCTTCATGCATTCATACACTATCCATCTGTTGGACGACGAGGGTCAATGCCACACCTGTGAGCTTCCAAATGAGGACTGTGATGGGCAAGGGGCATGGAATACTCTCTTACTAACTATGCCTGCCCTAACTACTAAATATGGCGCTGACTGCACAGAGAGAGAGAAAGAAAGAAAGAAAGAAAGTTTATTAAAGTCTTCGGGAGACCGTGAAGGTCTATGAGACTAAAGATAACTGATACAATGAGCATAACGGTGGTGGTCTCAAAACGGGCCAACCAACCGTTTCTACAAAAAAGAGGTTATGAAGGACTGTGTGTCTAGTCCTGATACAAAAAATATGTGTCTACCTCCAGATGATACAAAAAAGAAGGGGGGGGCACCAAAAATGGGGCAGAGGGGGGAGATACAGTATACATGTGCAGGTGGTGATCGTCAGAGACCAATCATAGAGGGACCGTCAAATGGGAGGTCGGAAAAAACCTTGTGATAGATGATTGGCCTCTGACGTCACGCGGCCTAGTCGAGCTCGGTCGTCGGGGGCGGCGGGTGGCCCTGTGGATGAGGGCAACGGTAACCCCGGTGGGGCGGGCAAAGAGCAGAGACGAGATGTCATGGACCTAGATGTGTGAGTCTGTCCGCTGACGCAGCTGTCGTGGCTCTGGCTCTCGCTCACGTCCGCGTCGTCGGCTAGACTGAGAAGAGGTATCCTATGACTGAAAGAAGTCAGTGATATGCCGTTGGGTGTCCTCACGCTGTGTGTGCTGCTCGTGTCGCCGTGCTCGGAGAGAGGTATCTCGGTGGCGAGTCATCTCATGTAAGAAAGCGGCTAGGCATCGCTGATTCGGGAACTGCAGCATGTGTGGGAGGGAGCCGAATCCGTTGTGGAAGAGGCAGTGGTATTGGCCTCGAAAGGCATAATAGATAGGACATCTGAAAGCAAAGTGCTCCTCCGACTCGATCTCCTGCAAGTCGCAAAGTGGGCAAAGGCGGTCCTCTCGTGGGATACCCTCTGCGCGTCCGCTCTCGATCCGTAATCGGTGTGACGAGACCCTAAACTGACCGAGGGAGATCCGGAGGGCATGTGGTAGATGAAGCTGTGTGTAACCCGGAGGTGTGATGAAGCCCTCCTGTGAGATCTGGAGGTAGTGTCGACGGTAGAAGTCGAGCTTCACAGGAAGCTCGGAGTGAAGAAACCATGTCCGCCAGGTGTGGAGCTGAAGCAGATCCGCTCGAATGAGCCGGTTGACCTCCTGGTCAGTGGGGGAGAGGGGAGATGGTGGAGCGTTGAGGCTGTACTGAAAAGGAGGAAACCGGTCTAAGTCGAGGCCCAGTCGGGTGAACCAACTGGAAAGACGACTATACCAGCATCGCTGGTCCCCATCAACGGATAAGGCCATAGAGGAGGATAGGGATAGAGAGAGAGAGAGAGAGAGAGAGAGAGAGAGAGAGAGAGAGAAAGAAAGTCTATTAACGTCCACGGGAGACCAAGAGGTCTATGGGACAACATGAAAGCCATCTAGTACATCAGCTTAGGGAGGGCGCAGGGCAGCTCCCAAGGAGTGCAAAAGCAGCTCCATTTATTTAGAGAGTACCTATATTGTAGCCTAGATAAAACATACACACATATATATATAGTTGGCCTTACATCAGTTTAAGACTGAGAGAGAGAGAGAGAGAGAGAGAGAGAGATTAACGTCTTCAAGAGGCCTCGTGGGCCTATGAGACAAAGTACAATCACAAGTGACTCATACAAGCCGCTATGGGTTGAGGCAAGGGGTTCGTAAGACCCTTGCAACCCCTCGTCTCTGTCGGTTCCCCCTGAGGATAGTTGTGATAGGTCGGACCTCAATAGAGTGTACTCTGGGGACTCTTTGTCGCGCATGTGGTCTCTACGTCCCTCTCTCGGTGGTACCGTGTCGGTTGCTAATCCAACTCCTCTCATGTCGGCTAGCTCCTCCTCCACTCCACTGTGTCTTGGGGATGACTCAAATGTATAGATGTCTGTGATGCGTGGCTGTAGCCGGCCATCCTCTATGTCCTATGGTGGTCTGGCCATCCCCTGCTGCTGTGTGATCTATCGCAGTAGTGTCTCCCTACGCCGACGCATCTCCATCAGATAGAGCCCGATACAGATCTGGTCATGGAAATGGATTAGTCGTGATAAAGGGCCGAAGCTACTCCCCTCTAGGTAGAGACATTGGTAGCGCCCCAGGATCTCGTAGTAGGTTGGGCAAACTCAAAGAAAATGCTCCTCTGTCTCAACTGCCCCCAGCGTACATAGTGTGCAGACTTGCTGCTCTCTGGTTATACCTGCTGCTCTCCCTGCCTCGATCCTCAGCTGATGGGATGAAGCCCGCATCTGACCAATGGCAATCCTCAGTGCATGGGAGACTCCTTTGTCCTCGAGATACTGGGATTTGATGATGATACCCTCCTCTGATACTCTCAGGAAGTGGTCGTGGTAGAATTGGGTCTTGGTGGGGAGCTCCTGATCTTCCCCCCAAGTCCGGGATGTATGAAACTGGAGGAGGTCTAACCGTATGATACGGTTGATCTCATCTCATGGGATAGACTCAGGATCCATGCTGTACTGAAAGGGGGGAAGCCTGTCCATTTGGATACCGTGCTTGGCAAGCCATGTAGATATGCGTGCATACCATGTGTCTACCCCGCTCTCTACTAGCTGTATGGATGACTCTAGGGCCAACCTCGGAAGTCTCTAGTGGGGTAAGTCCCAGACTCTATGGATGAAAGTCACTATTTGAAAGATGGCATCAACCTGGAGAGGTGTCATGGCGAACTTTGCCTGTACTATCTCATGTGGGACTGAGGGCTTAGATCGGATCATCTTACATGGCAGTCGATCACACCAGTGTGTCAAAAAGCCAGCCCTTTGTCGGTGGATCCTGGAAGGGCGCTTGGAAGCACTGTGGCTCTAGTCTAGCCAAAGCACTACGCCCTCGTGTGAGCTGCGCATGGGCTGTATGGGTCATCGTGAAGATGGGTCCTGTGAAGGTTGCTCCCAAATATGTGTACGACTGTACTATCTCCACTGGATTGCCACGATAAGTGAAACTAAGTTGGTGAATCACTGCTCGTGAGCTATTGAAGATCATAACCTTAGTTTTCCCAAGGTTGACCGTCGTGTCTCTCTCTGCAGAACACCTCTAATGCCTCTAGATCTCTCTGCAGCCCCTCCGTCGAAGAGGATATAAGGACCATATCATTAAGGTATAACAATATCTGTATGAATTGATCACCCAGTATTGAACCCTCGCCCCCTAGGCGATCTATGATAGATGATGTGATCTCATCGATGTAGAGTCCAAAGAGAGTTGGTGAGAGAGGGCATCCCTACTTCACCCCAATAGTGCTCTCGACCCAATCCGATAAACCACCTGGAGCATGGACCCTGCCTCTGACTGACTTATATAAGCTCATCACACTCGAGATCAGCGTCTCTGGAATTTGCATCTCTTGTAGTCTTCTGATCATACAGGATCGTGGGACAGTGTCGAAAGCCTTTCGAAAGTCTACGAAACACGTGTAGACTTTCTGATGTCTAGACCTTACCTCCTCAATGATAGCCCTTAGAGTGAAAATGTGGTCTAGAGTAGAGTGTTGCCTCCTGAATCCTGTCTACCCTAGTGCTCGCTGCCTAGTGCCTCTGTATGATTGCTGTGTTGGGGTAAAGGCACATTGCCACCCCTTTATTAAAGAATTAAAGATAGGACACCTATGACTGTCTTAAGACAGTCATAGGGTAAAACCTAATCCTAATAAAACATAAGAGTTTGTGGTGTGGCTCATCACTTTACACACCCGCACATTTGAGTCTCTCTCTCTCACACTCTCTCCCTCTTGCTCTTCTTCCTCTTTCCGGCCCTTCAACTGGTATCAGAGCCAGCCCCACTCCGTCTACCCACTCCCCCTACCTCTTTGCCCTAGTGGCCAGCAGGGCTGCAGCGAGGCAGCGCAACAGCAGCGCAGGGCAGCGCAGCAGGCAGCGCGGGTCAGCGGGACAGCAGGGCAGCAGCCAGCGTGCATCGCGGGCCAGCGGGACAGCAGGGCGGCAGCGCATCGCGCAGGGCAGCGCAGCGAGGCAGCGTGGGCTGCAGCGGGCAGCGCATCGCGCAGGCGCAGGCGCCATTTCGCGCGCCGTACAATAGTACGGACGTACGTCGTCCGTACATCCGTACGAACAGACGTCGGCCGTACAGCCGTACGGACAGCCTTCTACCGTACAGTACGGATCGCCGTACGGACGGTGACAGGGAGCTGTGTCAGGGAATTTCGACAGGAAGGCAATTTTTTTTTCTGGATCTGCGTCAGAGGAGTACATTTCTCCTTGGATCTGTACCCTGCACAGGTACAGCAGGTACATTTGTACCCTACACAGGTACACAGGTACGAAAGTACAGCAGGTACATCTTTTTTTTTGGGGGAAGAAAGAGAAGGAGAAAGAGCACTCTGCTCTTCATTCAGGATCATCTTTCAGTTCTCAAAACTGTGTTTTCTTGAAAGTACAGCAAGTACCTTCATCTCCCTCGTGCTTGAGGTGAACAGAACCACAGTGTGTGGTTGATTGCACAGTTATCTGTTTTCGTGAAGGAAATGCCTTGATTTTGCAGAGGACTTTTATGCTTTTACTGGGTTTGAATCTCAGTTTACGGGTGAGCAGATCATAGGGCTTTTGCCCGGGAGTTGATGCTTTGTATGCCTTGAGGTACTGTGGTGCCAGAGTGCACACATTTGTCTCGATTTTCGCAGTGTGGCGGTGACATTTTCTTGCAGGTCACATTTCTTGTGCAACACTCAGAGAACCTCAGTTGAGCCACGCTTGGCCAGGGCGCATCGAGTTTACTCGGTCCCTAACTGTCCATCGTTGACAGTGCTCAAAAGGTTCCTCATTGAGTGTTTGTATGTTGGGATCTGTGTATGTCATTTCTACACAGGGCAGTATTTGCATTACACTGTTAGTTGATTTTGTCAGAGAGATTTACATTTTGTATGCTACCTCAGTGTTGAGGTGTTCTTCACTTGGTTCAGGTGTCAGATCAAAGGGCTTTTGCCCAGATTTTGCTTGAGAGCACTTGGGTTACTGTCTGAGACCCTCAGATGCCTTTTATCCCCTTGGCAGAAGGGTGATTGCGTGGGATTTATCCCATTTTTCTGTTGCAGGTTTGTGACAGGCTGAAGTATCTGATTTTTTTTGGTGAACAAAACAGTGTATGCCAAGTGGTTTATGCATATTAAATCAGTGCAATACCTCATCTGAGGTGGGAGAAGTGATCAGGACAGCAGTGTTTACAGCAGTGTTTTGTGTTTTGTCAGCTGATGATGCACTGTTAAAGCACTTGTGGAACAGCTGTAGCATTCTGGATTTACTGTTTATGCCTATTTGAGCACGGTACAGTGTGTCAGAAGGTACAGTGACTCCAGGGACATTTACTGTTTTGCTGCAGATTTTTTTTTTGACAGTAAAAACAGCACTATTCTGAGTGCTTCTGGCTCTTGATAGAGCAGGTTTTTTCTGAGAAATCAGAATTTTATTCAGTCTTTTTTACTTCCAAGGAATCAGGCACTTTCCTTATCTGATATGGCATCAGGGGGAAGTGAATCATCAATTCTGAACATAAAGAAACTGGAAGGAGCACACAATTATGCATTATGGGCAGAACAGTGTTTGAATGTACTTCTGTTAAAGAAGATTTCTAAGCCCATAAGGGTGAAGGGTGTCAAGCCATCTGACATGGCAGATGATGAATGGGAGGAGCTTGATTTGTCTGCAAGGGCAGCTATCATGCTCACTATTTCTGATACTCTTGTGTTCAATGTTCAGGCTGAAAAGACCTCTTATGGCCTATGGCAGAGGCTAGCAGAGTTGTATGCCCAAAAGAGTTCAGCCAGTAAGGTTTATTGGTTGAAGAAGCTGGTTGATCTTCGCATGAAGGAAGGTACAACTATGACCTCACACTTGAGTGAGTTCAATGCCATCTTTACACAGCTGATTGCACAGGGTTTGAATCTTGATGAGGAGTTCAAGGCTACCTTCTTGTTGTGTACCCTCCCTGAGAGTTGGGACACTTTCAAGACCACCCTGTCAAATTCAAATGTCATTCTTATGTATGCTGATGTGGAGAGCTCTCTCCTTATGGAGGAGATGAGCAGGAAAAATAATATGGGCAGCAAGTCTTCAAATGCTTTGCAGGTACAGGATAGAGGCAGGACTCAGCAGAAGGGGAGATCTGCTAGTAAGTCCAAATCCCGCAGTCAGTCCCGTGGCAAAAAGGATATTGAATGCTTTTACTGTGGCAAGAAGGGACATGTGAAGTCTAAGTGCTTCAAGTTCATACGGGATCAGAAAGCCAAGAAGGCTGAAACAAAGGATGCAGGCAGTGGAAGTAAAGGCAAAGGCAAAGCCAAGGCAGATGACTTGGATGCAGTGAATGTTGCAGCAGAGGACAGTGACAGTGACATACATGATGTTTTATGCTCTTCTGCTGTTATTGCACATACTTTGGTTATTGATGGCCATGACATGCACACCTGGCTTTTGGATTCAGGTGCTTCTTTTCATGTTACTCCTCATAGGGAGTGGTTTACTTCCTACATAGGTACTCATGGAGTTGTTCATCTTGGGAACAACTATGCATGTCAGATTGCAGGGATTGGCAGTATACAGATAGTATTTCCTGATGGACGCATATTCATGCTTGATGGTGTCCGCCATGTGCCGCAAATCAAGAAAAATCTGATTAGCACTGGCTTGTTGGATGACAGTGGTTACCACACCACATTTGGGGATTCCAAATGGGTGATTACTGATGGCCAGGTTGTAGTGGCTGAGGGTTATAAGAGTGATACCTTGTACCCTCTTTATGTTTCGAGTGTGGGTAATCATGTTGTTGCCATAACCGAGCTGCCAAAGGTTTCATTGTGGCATAGCCGGTTGGGACACATGTCTGTTAAAGGAATGCAAGAACTGTCACGTTTGGGTTATCTGCCGTCTCTTTCTTTTTCAGATTTGCCTACTTGTGATCATTGCATATTTGGCAAGCACTCTGTGACTCCTCATAAGAGGAGAACTCCCCAGAATAGAGCACCGCTTGATCTAGTGCACACTGATTTGTGTGAGATGCCACAGTTATCACTAGGGGGTGCAAAGTATTTCATTACTTTTATTGATGATGCCACACGCAGAGTGTGGGTCTATTTCTTGAAGCATAAGGGCGATGCCTTAGATGCTTTCAAGAAGTTTGTCGCTCAGGTTGAGAATCGGACAGGTCGTAGGCTGAAATGCCTCAGATCCGATAATGGGGGTGAGTATGTGTCACATGCTTTTGTACAGTTTTGTGAAGCTAAGGGCATTAAACAGGAACTCACAGCCCCTCATAATGCATCTCAAAATGGTGCAAGTGAGCGGATGAATCGAACTATTCAAGAGAAGGTTCGATGTATGTTGTCTTATGCTGCATTATCCCATGGCTTTTGGGCAGAAGCCGTGCAAACAGCAGTTCACATTATTAACAGGTCGCCAAACAAGGCTTTGGAGTTGAAAGTGCCAGAGGAGGTGTGGTCTGGCAAGCCACCTTCATATAAGCACTTACGTGTATTTGGCTGCGAGTGCTTTGCTCATATACGCAAAGAACTGCGCACCAAACTGGAGCCAAAGTCTCTTAGATGCATCTTTATGGGTTATGGTGACGAAGGTGAAATGGGGTACAGGTTATGGGATCCCGTTAAACGGAAGATTATACGCAGCAATGATGTCATCTTTAAAGAGGATAGTGTACACAAAGAACCCGTGCAACCTGTGGAATACAGGAGGGTTATTTATGATGATGTCGGACAGCAAAGAATGCCCATTTATATGCAGCAGCAGGCTGCTGCAATTAACCCTGTTCAAGAGGGTATACAGGCTGAAAATCAGCCAGATAATTTTGCCAATGATGCACCACTGAATATGCCAGCAAATGGGGCTATAGAACAGCCAGATATGGTGGCACAGCCACCCGTCATGCATGACGAACAGGCTGGACAGCAGCCTAATCCGGAACATTTTGTTAGGAGGAGCACCCGTGTACAACGGCCTCCTGCCAGGTTTGTTCCAGGAGCCAATAATGTGGCTGATTTTATCATGCTGACAGATTGTGGTGAGCCTTCCAGCTTCAAGGAAGCTATGGGAAGAACGGAGAAAAGGAAGTGGGAGAAAGCCATGCAGTCTGAAATGGACTCTCTACTTCAAAATGATACATGGGACTTGGTGCAGCTACCTGCAGGCAGAAAGGTTTTGCCATGCAAGTGGGTTTACAAAGTCAAAGTGGATTCAAATGCTTTACCGAGGTATAAAGCCAGATTGGTTGCCAAGGGATTTAAGCAGGAGAAAGGTATTGACTTTGATGAGATCTTTTCCCCTGTAGTCAAGATGACTACTTTGAGAGCAGTGTTAGCTCTTGTTGCTCATGAGGACATGGATTTATGTCAGATGGATGTGAAGACTGCTTTTCTTCACGGAGATCTTCATGATGAGATCAGCCAGAGGGATATGCTGTTAAAGGGAAAGAGCAGCTTGTGTGTAAGCTCAAGAGGAGCTTGTATGGACTCAAGCAGGCACCAAGAGAATGGTACAAGAAGTTTGATGCTTTTATGCAGTCCCAAGGGTATCATAGGTGTGAGACCGATCATTGCTTGTACACCAAACGGGCAAAGGATGGCAGTTTGATGCTACTCATTCTATATGTGGATGACATGCTGATTGCCAGTAAATCTCAGCATGAGATTAGTGCTTTGAAGAAACAATTGCATAAGTGTTTTGACATGAAAGACTTGGGTGATGCAAACCATATTCTTGGCATGCGGATTACTCGTGACAGGTCCAAGGGACTTTTGTTTCTGTCACAGAAGGAGTACATTGACAAAGTACTGCAGAGGTTTAAAATGGAGGGGGGGAAGTCTATTAGTACCCCGTTGCCTCCACATTTAAAACTCAGCAGTAAGGGCAGCCCCAGATCAGATGATGATAAGGCTGAAATGGCCAAGGTTCCGTATGCATCTGCAGTTGGTTCTTTGATGTATGCCATGGTTGCCACTCGTCCGGATATTGCTTTTGCGGTGGGAGTCATCAGCAGGTATATGGCAAATCCAGGCAAGCGGCACTGGGAAGCAGTGAAAGGTGTCTTGAGGTATCTCAAAGGTACCAAAGACTTGTGCATATGCTATGGTAGGCAGGATGCATTGGTGCATGGTTTTACAGACTCAGACTATGCAGGGATGCAGATAACCGGAAGTCTACTACCGGTTATATTTTCACATTTGCAGGAGGTGCTATATCATGGGTGTCTCGGTTGCAGAAATGCGTTGCACTGTCAACTACTGAAGCTGAATATGTTGCAGCCACTGAGGCTTGCAAGGAAGCAATATGGCTTACTCGGCTGGTGGGAGATTTGGGCATTACAGGAGATATGCCAGTTTTGCATTGTGATAGTCAGAGTGCTATCATGTTGGCAAAGAATCCGGTCTTTCATCAAAAGACCAAGCACATAGATGTGAAATATCATTTCATCAGGGAGGTATTGGAAGACAAGCGACTTGAGCTTGTGAAAGTGCATACTGATGATAATCCTGCAGATTTGCTCACTAAGAGCTTGCCTACAGAGCGGTTTGCACATTGCCGCCACATCATGGGATTAGGATGAGACCATTCTTATTTTATGGTCTTGTATACAGTAACTGTATATTGCTGTAATTTTTATTCTTTTCTCCCCTTTAGGCACATTGGCCTTTAGGTGGGAGGTTGTTGGGGTAAAGGCACATTGCCACCCCTTTATTAAAGAATTAAAGATAGGACACCTATGACTGTCTTAAGACAGTCATAGGGTAAAACCTAATCCTAATAAAACATAAGAGTTTGTGGTGTGGCTCATCACTTTACACACCCGCACATTTGAGTCTCTCTCTCTCTCATTCTCTCCCTCTTGCTCTTCTTCCTCTTTCCGGCCCTTCATGCTGATCTCCCACTCTAGGACCGATCCATAGATCTTGGCCAATGTGTGGCCAATCATGAGGGTGCGATAGTTCCCAGTGTCTATGAGGTCTCCTGCTTTGTGTATTGGTACGATAGTGGTGGTGCTCCATGTTGGTGGGAAGCCGTGACAAATTGCAAGGTTAAACATATGTGCAAGAATCGGGGATAGAACCTCATGCCCATGTGCAAAATGCTTTGTTTGGAGGTCCTCATGATACTGTGCTTTCTGTTTGTGGAGGCGGCGAAGTGCAGCCCGCACATTCTGTGTAGTGAATAGATGGCAAGTAGTGGCTCTGGGCATAGAGGACATGTCTGGCGGTGTCTTCCTTGGGACATCATATAGGGAGCATGCATAAGTGTGCCATACTCCCGGATCAGTGATGGGGATGGGTGGCTTCCCCTCTGAAAGAAGTCCCCATCCAGTGATCGGGTCTCCTTCTTGAAACGATCTGATGATCTCATCCATCCTATGTGAGGAAGGCTCGTCTCTTGCGGCGTGTCAGTCGTTGAAAGATCTGTTGTGTCTCATGTGACGTCAACCGACCCAAGGCTCGCTCGTGTGTGAGGTGGGTTCGCATCTCTCTGTACTCATCATCAAACCAGGGGTTTTGAGGCATCTTGCCATCTCGTACACGTGAAGATCGGGTTGTAGGAAAGGATCTGGTGGCAGCATCTTGTATCATTGTACTGTGACAAGGGTGGATGAAGCGTGGTCGAGGTCTAAATCACGCTCCAGTAGGGCCGGAAGCTCTCTAGCTAAGTGACATGCATACATTGGAGCAAGGGCGCGGTCAAAGTGGATCTGGGTGCGCGGGCTGCGGTAGGAACTCTCCCTGTGGTTGGCATAGTAGCAAGAACACCGAAGGCCAGATATGAGTGGTCGGCTCTGAGTGGGGGAGGGGGGGTACAGTGAGGTCATGTATCCCTGAGACAAAAGCCAATGGGCCCAGTAGGTAGTCCACTGTGCTAGTCCCGCCTCCATGTGGAAAACATGTGAATCCCCCAAATGATGGCTATCTTTGAAGGCCATTGTAGATGATGAGATCGTGGACAGCTCCCAGCGTCGTTCGTATGCTGTCACATGTGAGGTATCTGCAGAATGTCTCCCAATCCTAAGCTCTACTGCATCTAACTCCGGCATCATGTGGGGGTCTCTCTCATATGTGAAGTCAAGTAAGACAACTTGCCCATCCTTGTCCTTGCATTGAAATTCCCCAGAAGGAGGGTGGCTCCTGTCTGGAGAACTCTATGATATCATCATGTATCGTCTCATAAGGGCTGTGTCCCTCTGTAGTGACATCATGAGCATATGATGACGTGTCTGGAGGGAAGTAGCATACTGCAATGAAGATCGGTCGGGCATCTAGCAGCTGTACTCGTATCCACATATGACGTGCATGTTCCTCTCTTCGTACCACAGATATAAGCGGTCTCAAGTGTGTGTTGAAAAGGACAGCTATGCCTCCAAATCCTCGTACTCCACGATCTCTCCTCAGTTCTCTCCTATGAGCTGACTCCTAAATGTATCCTGTCACTGTGGGCAGCCCTCTCTTTGGGCTGTCATGTGTCTTAGTGTAGAAGATGATGTCTTTGTCTGTGTATGTCTCCGAGAAGCCACCTGGGTCGGACCAAAGGGTACCATTACAGTTCCATACAGCCATACTCAGCTTTTTTTGTGCACTTCCCTCCCGGCTTTGACACGGTCATAGTTCCCCCTCTTCCTTCTTCCCTTCTCCCGAAACTGTCTTCGCATTTCGGAGGAAGGATTCATCACACCACCGGGGTACACTGAGCTTCATATGCCTCACTCACTACGGATCTCCATCGGACAGTTTCGGATATCAACACACCACCGGGGTACACTGAGCTTCATATGCCTCACTCACTACGGATCTCCATCGGACAGTTTCGGATATCAACACACCGCCTCCGCATAGAGAGGGGCAGAGCAGAGGGGATTCCTAGGGAGCATCGCTTATGCATATTGTGCGACTGTCAGGAGGTTGAGTCGGAGGAGCATTTTATTTTCAGGTGCCCAGTGTACTATGAGATTCGAGGTCGCTACCACTGCCTCTTCAGAGATGGCTCCGGGCTCCTTTCCAGATTCCTCGCCTACCCAGATCAGAGATGCCTCGCGGCCTTCATTCACGAGGGAATCTGACATAGAGAGTACTTACTCAGGCGACGGGGCTTGACCACATCACCAGACACCTCTCAGAGCAAGATCACAGAGTTCTTCCCATCGAGTGACATTGACCGTCTAGTCTCTAGCTGTCGATGTGACAGAGATCCCGACCCGACGATCGCAGCACGACACACGAGACATCGAGGGGACACACAGATCACTCTGGGGGACCTCCCTCATTGTTTAGACCCGGGATGCATCCCACGGGAGTCACAGTGGCTCTGGTCTTGCATCGAGCCTCGTCCAGGAGACCGAGACGCACGGCACCCCTTGACGGGCACCAACGTCCCATCACCAGCTATGCACCAGCCAGGGGGACATGACATACGGAGGATTCCGCTCCGCTCCAGTCCTTTTCTTTTCATTGTTACATCTAGATGTATTTGATTATGTATGATCAGACTTAGGATTCAGCATGGGTGATGATGCTCGTTTCAGTAGCTCCACCCTTACTGTGATTTGTATCAGGTTTTCTTTCAGTCTCATAGACCCATCGGTCTTCTGAAGACTCTAATAAAATTTCTTTCTTTCTTGGATAATCACTTTGCCATCCCTGTAGGCAGCCCATTTCCCTGCTTCCCTTGCTGCCATTACTCGTGTCATGCCTTCCCTTCTATGTTCCTGCTACAGAAGGGTGAGGTCATCATCAAAGTAGTTTTTGGTCCCCTTCAAGGATGCTCGCATGCTCATGAGGTTGAACCTAGCTATTGCAGTCCGGAGTTTCAGCACTTTATGGTTTTGTTGGTATCTCCGTCTTCCCTACCCTCCAAGCTGGCTCACATGTAAGGTTGACTCCCATCTTGGCAAGTAGGGCTTGAGCATCTGCCATTAGGGTGTCTCCCATTGTAACCTCTGACTAGGACATTCATTGCTTTATTGGCCCGTCTTTTCTCTTCCTCTAGTGTTTCAGAAATGAGCCCTTTTTTGGGAGCTGCTGATCCCTTTTTAACAACTTCTGTCCATTCAAGATCACTTCTTTCCCCTTGTTGAGCTATTGTGCGAACTCGGCATGTTTACCATTCATGGTAGTCTGCATGGCCTCCATCTCTTTCTTAAGAGCTGCATTTTCTGCTTTGAGCTCATCCATAACTTTGCTGCCTCCATCTGATGTTATTTGCTTGCCCTTCATTTGTTGTAGCTCACTCCCCAATGTGTGTACTTTGTCTTAAAGTCCTCTTGAGACCCTACAGGATCTATGGGACTGGTGGCCACTATTAAACTAAATAGTGGTCAGTTACATCCAGTGATAGACAATTCTCACAAATCTTTTCTATGTTGTATTTTCTGAGCTCATTTGTGTGCTAATGCGAGAACTTTGCTGCGGTGTTCCAAGATTTCTTTTATGTTGCTTCCAAGCTTGTGGGCTGGCTGTTCCAATACGCTCTACTAATTCTTGCTACTATCCCCATGTCTCTCCCTGATGTGAGCATAAGCTCGGCCTTTCAAGAGCGCATGCTGCTCATCTTCTATTTCCCTTGTAGGACATATTTTCCTCTCTTGGAATTCTAGGCCTTGTCCATCTGCCTCTCTCAACTTCTAGCTCATGTGAGCTGGTCCTTAGTTTGCAGATCAAATGCCTTTTAAATATTGAAATGCCTTCCCCAAGATATTTTTGCATTGTATAGCTGTTCATCGGGTTGATTTCCCATTACTCTCTCCTTCGAGTGTGAATTTCATCTATTTGTTTCAGGACCCAATCACCATGACATTGGTTTTAGATATGTTGACCTGCATTTTTAAGATTTGGCAGAAATTACTCAAAGCATCCAAGTGTACTTGCATATCACTTTTGTCTTTAGTGAAGAAAACCACATCATCCGCATAGATTAGTAATAGTAACGCATAACCAACCACCTGGACTCCTCTGCTGTTGTTTTTTGTCATCCAATCTTCCAGTTCATCATAAAGATAGTTGGTGATAGAGGACATCCTTGCTTGAAACCTATGTCGCTGCTCATGATGACCTTTTTCTATGTGTGCGTGTGTGTGTTGTGTGTGCGTGTGTGAGAGAGAGAGAGAGAGAGAGAGAGAGAGAGAGAGAGATGTATTAACGTCTGCAAGAGGCCTCGCGGGCCTATGAGACAAAGTGCAAATCCAAAAGGTACCTCATATAAGCCACTAAGGGCTGAAGCAAAGGGTTAGCTAAGACCCTTGCTGAAAACTGAAAACTGAAAGCTAAAGCTAAAGTGCTAAAATGCTAAACTAGTGAACAAAATACTAGAGTAGCAAAGTAACAAAAGAGTGTCAGGAGCTCAGGGCTAGCACTCCTAGTACATGTTTAGGTTCCACATATCCAGGTAACCTGGTGGCACACTGATGAGATGTGAGAAGCTCTCGTATTTGTGTCTGACGAGCTGTCTCGCGACGTGGGGGAGGACGTGGTCTCCTCGATCTTTGGATCCGGTGGGCTACGTCAAGGGTGATGCCTCGTCTCTGGCGGTCGCCTCTGAGAACGGCTGAAATAGATTGAACCCCGATTGTGTGTGCTCTGGTCTCTCTCTGTGTCGCACGTGGAATGTGTGTCCCTCGTCTGGCCGCATCGTGGTGGGCACTCCTACTGCTGATCCATGATGCTCTCATCTCATTAAGCTCCTCTCCCTCAGCCACATCGGCAGCTGACTCAGATGCATAGAAGTCTATAACAAAAGTTTGTGATCTGTCGATGGTGACCTGTGGCATCAATCCATGCTGCTCTCTGGCCTGTCGCATCAGTGTGTCTCTCCGTCAACGCATCTTAAGTAAGTAGAGCCCAACACAACATGATCGTGAAAATGTATGAGCCGTGAGAGTGGACCAAAGCCATGTCCCTCCTGAAAGAGGTAGTGATATTGTCCTCGGATCTCATAGTAGACTGGGTAGACACATAGAAAATGCTCCTCCGTCTCGATCTCCTCCATCCGGCATAGTGTGCAAGTCCTTTGCTCTCTGGGTTTGCCTGCAACTCTCCCTGCCTCAATCCGCAGCTGATGCAATGAGACTCGTAACTGACCAATAGTGATCCTCAGTGCATGTGAAACTCTCCTGTCCTGAGGAAGTGATCATGGTAGAACCGGATCTTGGTGGAGAACTCCTCTCCCCTCCAAGCCCTAGATGTATGAAACTGGAGGAGGCCCAACCGTATGATACGGTTGATCTCATCTCGTGGGATCATCTTGGGTGGTGCGTTTAGACTGTACTGAAAGGGGGGAAGTCTGTCCATCCGAATGCCTTGCCTCGGTAGTCTCCACTGGGGTAAGGCCCAAACTTTGTGGAGGAATATCACTGTCTGAAAGATGGCATCAACTTGGAGAGGGGTCATGGCGAACTCTGCGTGTATAATCTGATGGGGGACTGAGGGTTTACTCCGAATCATCCTGGATCCCATGGTCACTTGTAGTATCTCAAATCTCTTCCACTCAGTCGCTGAAATATCACTCCCTTGGAGAGGGGTCATGGCGAACTCTGCTTGTATGATCTGATGGGGGATTGAGGGTTTACTCCGAATCGTCTTGGATCCCATGGTCACCTGTAGTCTCTCAAATCTCTTCCACTCAGTCGCTGAAATATCACTCCCCCAAAAAGGTGTTGCATACATGGCAGTCGGTCTCACCAGCGTGTCAAAGAGCCAACCCTTCGTCGGGGGGTCCCGGAAGTGTGCCTGGAAGCATCGCCTCTCTAGTTAGGCTAGAGCATCCCATCCTCATGTGAGTCGTGCTGTACCCGCATGGATCATTGTGAAACCTGGTCCAGTGAATACTATCCCCAAATATGTGTAAGATTGCACTATCTCCACAGGCTTGCCACGGTATGTGAAACTATGGTGACAGGACACTACTGCTCGCGAGGGGTTGAAGATCATATCCTTGGTCTTTCCAAGGTTAACTGTCAAGTCTCTCTCCCTGCAAAACATCTCCAGAGCCACTAGATGTTTGTGCAGTCCCTCTGCTGAGGATGATATGAGGACTATGTCATCGGGGTACATCAATATCTACACCATCAGGTCAGCCAGGAGTGAACCCTCTCCGCCTAGTTGATCGACAAAAGAAGTGATCTGGTCGATATAGAGCCCAAAAAGAGTCGGTGGTAGGAGGCAGCCTTGCTTTACTCCGATGGTGCTCTCAATCCAATTTGATAGGCCTCCTGGGGCGCGTATCCTCCCTCTGACAGACTCATATAGACTCATGACTCCCAAATCATGATATCTAAGAGCTGTAGCTCCTATAACCTCTTGATCAGGCAAGAGCGTGGGACCGTATTAAATGCCTTACGGAAGTCTACGAAGCAGGTGTAGACTTTCTGATGAATTGACTTTGCCTCCTCAATAATAGCCCTCAGGGTGAAAATGTGATCGAGGATGGAGTGCTGTCTCTAAAATCTTACCTGCCCAAGTGCTCACTGCTCGTGACCCTCTGTGTGGCTGTTGATCTCCCTCTCTAGTACCAACCCATATATCTTAGCCAAAGTGTGGCCAATCATAAGAGTGCGGTAGTTCCCAGTGTCCATGGGATCACCTACCTTGTGTATCGGTACTATGGTGGTGGTGCTCCAGGTAGGTGGGAAGCCATGGCATACGGCATGGTTGAACAGCTCTGCTAAGATCAGGGTCAGTATCTCTTGCCCATGCGCAAAATGCTCAGTGCATAGTCCCTCATGATCTGGTGATCGTTGGTTATGAAGTCGGAGAAGGGCAGCTCGCACATTCTGCAAAGTAAACAAATGACATGTGGTGGGTCTAGGCATAGAGGACATATCAGGTGGTGCCTGTGACCTGGGACATCATATAGAGATAGAGAGCAAGCATATGTGTGCTAGACTGTGGGATCTGTGATGGGAATGGGTGACTTCTCTTCTGACAAGAGCCCCCATCCCGTAGTAGGATCTCCTCTGCGAAAGGAATTGATCACCTCATCCATCCTGTGAATGAGGAATTGATCACCTCATCCATCCTATGCATGAGGAAAGCGTGTCACTCGGCATGAGATCCGTTGTGCCACTGGTGAAGTCAAATGTCCCAGTGCTCGCTCACGTGTAAAGTGGGCTCTCATCTCTCTGCACTCATCATCAAACCAGGGATTTTGGGGCATCTTCTCATCTGGAACACGTGCAGATTGTGTTGTGGGAAAGGATCTGGTGGCAACATCCTGTATCACCGATATAAGAATGTTTGATGCATGTGCGAGGTCCATCCCATCGCCAAGTAGTACTGGAATCTCAGAAGCTAGGTGGCTCACGTACACTAGGTCAAGAGCACGGTCAAAATAGATTTGAACACGAGTGGGTGGTGGGGGTGCCCTCCTCATGGGGCTGGCGTGGTGACTGATATACAGAAGGTAAGATATGAGTGGTCGACTTCGAGTAGAGGAAGTGGCACAATAAAATCATATATCCATGGGGCCAGTGCTAGTGGACCGAGGAGGTAGTCTACCGTACTCCTCCCTGTGGGAAACATGTGAGTCCGCCAGATGATGGCCATCTTTGGAGACCGCTTTTAATGATGAAGTCATGTATAGCCGCCAGCTCGAGTAAATGTCTCCCATATGCTGTCACTGGTGCATCTGCATCTGCTGACTGCCTCCCGAGCCCCAGCTCTACTGCATCCATCTCGGGTACTAGGAGGGAATTTTCATCAAAATCTAACAGGCCCACCTGTTTGCTCCCAGTACGTGCATTGAAGTCACCAAGGAGGAGTGTCCCCGTGTCTGGAGAACTCTGTGATATCATCATGAATAGTCTCATATGTGCTCGTGAGTGGTGACCTCTCGTGCATAAGATGATGTGTCTGGGGGAAAGTAACATACTGCAATTAAGGTCGGCTGTGTGTTTGGTAACTGAATCGAATCCACATGTGCCGTGCATTCTCCTCCCTTCGTATCATAGAGAGGATTGGCTTCAGATGTGATCTGAAGAGAACAGCCACACCTCCAGATCCTCGTACCCCACTGTCCCTCCTTAGCTCCCTCCTATGGGCAGACTCCCATGTGTATCCTGTCATTGTGGGTAGCCCTCTCTTTGGGCACTCATGTGTTTTGGTGTAGAAGATCACATATCTGTTATGGTATGTCTCCAAGAACCCCTCTTGATCGGACCATAGAGTGCCATTACAATTCCACACTGCCATCCTCAATTTGTTTTGCATACTTGCCCCATTGTTCAGACACCGTCATGTGCTGTCCCCTTCTCCTGCATCTCGTGCTTCTTTTTCTGCCCTCTCTCGAATGATCACCCTACCATCTCTATAAACTGCCCATTTCCCCTCTTGTCTTGCAGCCATCACCCCTACCATTCCTTCCCTTCTGTGCTCTTGCTGTAGGAGTGTGAGATCTTCATTTAGAAAGATCTTGGTCCCCTTCAGTGCTGCCCGTGTACTCATCAGGGTGGATCTATCTGTGGCTGTTCGTAACTTTACAACCAAAGGCCTCGTCGGTGCATCTGCTTCACCCACTCTCCAAGCTGATTCACAAGTGAGGTTTACTCCCATCTTGTCAAAGAGGATTTTGGCATCTGACATGGGGCTATCACCTACTGTTAGGCCTCTGACCAGCACATTCAAAATCTTGCTGCCCCGTCGTTTTTCTTCCTCAATTGTTTCAGAAATGAGCTCCCTTTTATTTGGTGTTGTGTCTTTCTTTAGAACATCTTTCCATGCAAGCATATTTGCTTTCCCCTTTGTGATTTGTTGTGTGAACTCAGAATGTTTCCCTTGTACCGTTGTTTGCAAAGCTGCCATTTCCTTTTTGAGCTGTTCATTCTCTGATTTTCAGCATATCAATGATCTTGCACCCTTCCTCTGACGTCCCCTTTGCATTTTTGAGCTGTTGCATTTGTTCTTTAATGGTGTTCAGCTCCTCATTTAAAGGTGGTTGAAACTCCCCTTCCTCCCAATGTGCACTTGCCTTCAGTTTGTCATTCTCATCTTGAAGGGCAGCAAAATGGGCTCCCAATGTCTCAATTTTAGAGGTCAAATTACTGGTTTTTTCATCTAGATCACGAGTCATGTCCTGCATCATTTTACCTTTTTCACATGTCTATTTGGTTTGGACCTCCTCTTGCCATTTCTTCATTTCATCTTGCATTTGGGCTCAGAGGTTTGAGAGCTCATCTTCTCTAGTCTCTCTGAGGCTTCTTGCGTAGGCATTTAATCTCTGTGTCTTGCATCTTACATGTTTCCTTGAGTGTTGATATGCAAGCCTTGGCACTCGGGTCTTCTATTTTCTCCCCCTTCGTCCATATGAGGCTATACTTCCGGTCCTTCTCACCCCTTATTTTCTGGTCGGGTGAGCTCTCTTTCGTCCCCATAATGGCAGCCTTTCTTGATCCTTTTTTTTAAAAAGTTGTCTGATAGTCTTCTAACCTGGTGTAGATTGCGAGGGCTGAGGAGGTGGTAAACGGGCCTTGAGGTCTAGAGGGGGCTGGCCACCAAGCTCAGCCTTGGTGTCTTGCAGCCCAAGGCTGCTTCACAAGCAGCGAACAGCTGCTATGGGCCTCGGAACCCCTTATGGCGCAGCTGAACAGCCTGTGGGGCTGCTATGAAGCCTCAGGGCTCACACAAGTGCCCCTGGCACCCCGGCAGCAGGCGCCTGAGTTCTGTGTCAAAGGAGAGGGGTCCCGCGATAGCTTGGAGGGCTCCTGTGCTGGCGGATGGCTCTTGTGACGCTTTGGGTGGGCAAGGCACAACTTAGATAGCTCCCGCGCCAACAGCCAACAAGCAGCAGAGGGGGGATGCAGCAGGCAACAGACGTGGCGCAGCAAGCGTGGCGGGGAGCGGGAGATGAGCAGACAGCAGCACGGGGGGGTGAGCAAGCAGCAGCGCGAGGAGGAGGCGTGAGTGGGCAGGGTGGAGCTAGGCGAAGCTAGCGTGGAGGGGTGCGGGAGCATGGCGGGGAGCGGGAGATGAGCAGACGGCAGCACGGGGGGCTGAGCAAGCAGCAGCGCGGGGAGGACACGTGAGTGGGCAGGGTGGAGCTAGGTGAGGCTAGCGTGGAGGGGTGCGGGAGCATGGCGGGGAACCGGAGCAGTGTGGCATGGGGGAGCACAGCATGGCGAGGTAGAGCGTGGCGAGGAGGAGCAGCATCAAGGCAGGGAGAGAGGGAGCAGCATGGCGGGGGGGGGGGGGGAGAGAGAGAGAGAGAGAGAGAGAGATTTTATTAGAGTTTTCGGAAGACCGATGGGTCTATGAGACTGAAAGAAAACCTGATACAAACCACAGTAAGGGTGGAGCTACTAAACGAGCATCATCACCCATGCTGAGTCCTAAGTCTGATCATACATAGTCAAATACATCTGGGTGTGACAGTGAAAATGAGAGAGAGAGAGAAGAAGAAGAAGAAGAAGAATATATTATCGTCCTCTGAAGACCAAAACCGGCCTATGGGACCTGAGCAATACAATATCACAAGTACATGAAAGCTCCTCCCGAAGATGGGAGGGTGGAAAGAGAAACCACCTTCTAGGATTCAGGTGGATTCCTATGCTTGAAGAGCTTATACACAAATGTTCCTAAAGCTGAAGGTGACCCTTTATGCAGCAAATCAGCCAGTTTGTTATGTCCCTCAAGGAGGTGATTGAACTCTTCCCTAATGTGTGCATAGTGAGGGCATATCATTACCATGTGTTCTTCTGTTTCAACCATACCTTGATCACATAGTTGGCATATTCTACTCTCCCTTGGCATCTTTTTCCATCCCCCTGTTTCTATTTGCAGCTGGTGTGATCGGGTGCGAAGTGCGAAGAGAGAGAGAGAGAGAGAGAGAGAGAGAGAGAGAGAAGTAGAAGTAGAAGTAGAATTTATTAGCGTCCTCGGGGGGCCAAAAATGACCCATGGGACCCGTCTCGATACAATGTAAAAAGAGTCTCCTCAAGGAGAGGGGTCAGGAGTCTATGAGTTCCTGACGACAGGTAAAAAGACGAGTGACAAAAGATCCCAATGCTGCCGGAGAGGTAGTGGAGAGAGAGAGAGAGAGAGAGAGAGAGAGAGAGAGAGATTAACGTCTTAAAGAGGCCTCGCGGGCCTATGAGACAAAGTGTGAATCCAAGAAGTACCTCATACAAGCCATTGAGGGCTGAAGCAAAGGGTTCACTAAGACCCTTGCTAAGAACTGAAAGCAAAAGCTAAAACGCTAACATGCTCAGCTAGTGAACAAAATACTAGAGTAGCAAAGTAACAGAAGCGTGTTAGGCGCTCAGGGCTAGCACTCCTAGTACATGCTCAGGTTCCACATATCCAGGTAACGTGGTGGAACTCTGATGAGATGTGAGAAGCTCTCGTATCTGTGTCTGTCAAGCTGTCTCGTGATGTGGGGGAGGGCGTGGTCTCCTCCATCTCTAGATCTCGTGGGCTACGTCAAGGGTGATGCCTCCTCTCTGGCGGTCGCCTTTGAGAAGGGATGAGATAGACCGGACCTCGATCATGCGTACTCTGGGCTCTCTCCGTGTTGCACGTGGAGTGTGTGTCCCTCATCTGGCCACATTGTGGTAGACACTCCTACCACTGATCCATGATGTTCTCATCTCATCGAGCTCCTCTCCCTCGGCTACACTAGCAGCTGACTCAGATGCATAAAAGTCTGTAACAAAAGTCTGTGATTTGTCGATTGTGACTTGTGGCATCAGTCCATGCTGCTCTCTAGCGTGTCGCATCACTGTGTCTCTTTGTCAGCGCATCTCAAGCAGGTAGAGCCCAACACAGACCTGATCGTGAAAATGTATCAGCCGTGTGAGTGGGCCAAAGCCATGTCCCTTCTGAAGGAGGCAGTGATATCGTCCTCGGATCTCATAGTAGACTGGGCAGACACATAGAAAATGCTTCTCCGTCGCGATCTCCCCCATCTGGCATAGTGTGCAAGTCCTCTGCTCTCTGGGTATGCCTGCCGCTCTCCTTGCCTCAATCCACAGCTGATGTGATGAGACTCGTAACTGACCAATGGCGATCCACAGTGCATGTGAAACTCTCCTATCCTCAAGATATTGAGGTCTGATGACAAGACCGTGCTCTAAGATCCTCAGGAAGTGATCATGGTAGAACTGGATCTTGGTGGAGAGCTCCTCTTCCCCCCAAGCCCTAGATGTATGAAGCTGGAGGAGGTCCAACCGTATGATACGGTTGATCTCATCTCGTGGGATCATCTTGGGTTGTGCGTTGAGACTGTACTAAAAGGGGGGAAGTCTGTCCATCTGAATGCCGTAACTACCAAACCATGTGGATATCCGTGCATACCATGCCGTATCAACATGATACTCTGCTAGTCGCTTGGAGGACTCTAATGCTAACTTCGGTAGTCTCCACTCAGGTAAGGATCAAACTTTGTGGAGGAACGTCACCGTCTGAGGATGGCATCAACTTGGAGGAGGGTCATGGCAAACTCTGCTTGTATAATATGATTAGGGACTGAGGGTTTACTCCGAATCATCATGGATCCCATGGCCCCCTGTAGTGTCTCAAATCTCTTCCACTCCATCGCTGAAATATCTGGTAGTCAGTCTCACCAGCGTTTCAAAGAGCCAGCCCTTCGTCGGGGGGTCCTGGAAGTGTGCCTCGAAGCATCGCCTCTCTAGTCAGGCTAGAGCACCCGTCCTCGTGTGGGTCGTGCCGTAATTGCATGGATCATCGTGAAACCTGGTCTTCAGAATATCAAAAACGGTCTATGAGAATGAAAGAAATTGATACAATGGAATTTATGGGTGGAGCCACTGAATGGGCATTGGCACTCAGGACAATAACAAAATCCATAACAGGAGGCAATACACTAGGCCGTGGCAAGAAGGACCTTCTTAACCACCAATGCTCTACCTAGAAGTGAGAGTTTGGCGGAGCTCCAATACAAGAGCTTACGCCCTAGGACTGGGCTGAACTGGTACTCTGTCGAAATGTCAACGCCAACTTGGCAACCCAAGTACCTCGTCGTCTCCCCTCTCAAGATCCATCGAAAGCCAAAATCAGCTTCCCAGTCCCGAACCTCCTAGATCTCCTCGGGACGTGTGAAGAAACCAACAGAATTGGTCCAATTTATGCGAGCTCCGGAAGCCTTCCAATAAATGGACAGGGCTCCTCTGACCCTCTTTAGATTGGATGCTAAGCCTTTCACATAAAGAGCTGTATCATTTGCAAACTGTGAGTCTAGGAGCTCCTCCTCTTGCCGGATCGGAAGCCTCATCCCCGTAAGGCCAAGTGCCTAAGAGTGCAAAAAGTAACCTAGGGCCACCGCTACAAAAAAGGAACAGGTAGGTTGCCAGAGGACAGGCCTGTCTCACTTAGTGGGAAAGAGGAAAGGCCTCTCCTGTGTGCCCCTCAATAATCACCTCGTTGGAGCTGCCCGCATAAAGAGCTAAAACCCCTTTGATCCATTTCGTTGAGAAGCCAAGTCTCTGCATGGTACCTTGAAAAAAAAAAAACCACTCCACTTTGTCATATGCCTTCTCGAAATCCAGATGAAGGATGGGGAGAGGCTGCGACTTTCTGGGCAGTCCACTGCCTTCTAAACAATGAAGATATTATCCAGATGCTTGGACAAAGCCTGTTTGAGTCTCATGGATGATGTCTAGTAAGTGGGGTATCACAACGCAGGCTCAAGACCTTGGCCAACATCTTGTAAGCCGTGTCAAGAAGGGTGATCAGGCTCCACTGACGAATATCTGACCTAGTCCCCCCTTCGGAATCAGACATATCCATCCTTTGCTCAAAGAATGGGAAAGGGATCTGGAGTCGAAAATCTCCTGGCACGCTAACCTAAGGGGGGTAGAGATATGGTCCCAGAAGCACCTAAAGAAGCTCGGAGTTAGGCCAGATACAATGAGCTGAATGGGTGGAGCCACTTAGTAGGCATCGGCACCCAAGAGAAACACAAACACAAACACTAAGACTAAGTATCTGAGCCCATGGAGAGGATGGAAAAATCTGCAGTGTGGTATCACTATGGCGGTCCTTTATATCCTGTTTGAGAAACCAAGTCCATCGGGCTGTTGAGAATGGATAAGAGGGTCTCGGCAGAGAGAGGCTTGTGCTATGGTGGCATGAAACCCGTGATAGAGCGTTGGCGTGGGTTAGTCTGCATGGTCTTCTGTGGTCTCCTAGACGTGGCTCTCCGTTGGACAAGTGCCTTTGTCACCCGCGTTAGTTGTGTCCCTAGCTTGGCGAACATGGAGGGAAGATCCCCAAGCCTCATTTGTGCACACACCAATACGCTAGCAAGTTTGTGATGTTGTCCTTGGTTCTGCTGATCTGTGTTATCCGACTTGGAAAATTTGGTGATCTTGCTTTGGTGTTGATCACACTTTGGGTGGAGTTTGGTTGAGCCCGCTGATCTTGTCTATGTGGCCTGAGCAGCTAGTCCCTGTGTCGTATAGTCTCATGAATGAAGATCGCCAAATGTCTCTGATTTGAGTGAACTAGGGGGTTGGAGAGGGATCCTAATCCATCTTTGAAAAGACTGTGGTGACACCTCGGATCTCATAGTACACAGGGCATCTAAAAGTAAAGTGCTTCTTTTACTCAATCTCCTATAGATCACTTAGAGTGCATATGCGGCCCTATATGCCCTCAGGCCGTCCAGTCTCAATGCATAATCGATGTGAGGAACAACAGAATTGCTCGATCGAAATCCTCAAAGAGTGGGGGGAGGTGGATCTGTGTGTAGCCTAGCAGGAATGAAGCCCTCCTCTAATATCGGTAGGTAGTGATCTTTGTATAAGTGAGCTTCACAACACCTGTATGTGTGTAGCTGTATGAGATTGTCCCGAATGATGTGGTTAGCTTCGTGATAGCTGAGCGGAATAGAGGGGGCCTCAAGGCTATACGGAAAGGGGGCAATCTTGCCATGTGGCATCCCAAGCTTGCAAGCCATCTGTATGTACATGCATACCAACACCTCTGATCACCCTTAGCTCCTAATATAATGGATGTGGACAGGGCCAACCATGGTAACTTGTGTTGGCTTGAGATTGAGGAACCAAATACTTGACTCGGTGGAGGTATGTGATCACTTGGAATGTTGCGTCAAGTTGGAGTGGGGGGACCCAGAACTCAGCCAAACTGCTCTGTTGTGGAATTGATGGCTTATTGTGGGTCATCCATGCCAATAAGAGATCTTGGAGCCTTCCTACTTGAGCCTAGTCCACCTTTACTAGATCCAGCCCAGCATGTATTGCCATACATGCCCGTTGGGCAGACCAAAGAATCAAAGAGAGAGATGATATGATTGCCATACAAGTCCACTTGAGACCCCTGATGATTTATGGGCTCAGAGACCACTACAGCGTGAGACGACCATACAAACATCAGATAAGAGACATTTTTGCAGCTCACAGGAGAGTCACCATGGCACCTGGATATGTCTTCTGACTACTACTCTGAGACCGAGTCTAGCTATTAGTCACTAGTTTTGGACCTGTAGTTAACATGTTTTTGTATCTCTGATTTTAGGCTAGTATAGTGCTCAGCAAAGGGTCTTAGTGAGCCCTTTGCCTCAGTCCTTTGTGGCTTGTATGAGCATGTGTCACTTTGATATTGTACTGTCTCATAGGCCCATGAGGCCATTCGAAGATGTTAATACATCTCTCTCTCTCTCTCTGTCATTGTCGTCTCGCTTTTCCCCTTCATCTTTCGAGGAATTTCTAAAAAAATTTCAGCTTAATGAAGGTTTATTTTCCTAGGACCTGTTGATATGGCCTTCATTTTGGGCTGTAGATTGCAATTATTTAAATGGATCGCTAATGGATGCAGGATCAGCTCTTATGCTTGGACGCTTCTTCACCTCAACCCCTTGGGGTCTGGTGGCTGATAGATATGGACGTAAACCTGTCCTCATTATTGGTACCGCTTCAATGTAAATGTTGAAGCTTTCCATCCTCTTCTTTGCTGTTTAAAAAGAAAGGAAGCTTCTGTTGCTAACACCTGATTCATTAAAAACAAGGGTCCTAAATGTCTTTGTCTTATAAGTTCAATTCTGATTTGAAATTTGATGATGTAAATATATTTGAAAAGGCATTGTTCTGGTTATATCTTTCACTTATTTGCACGAGGGAAAAAAAGAGACCTGATGTAATACACGTCTTATGTTTGTTTTCATGGCTTTCATTCCTCAGTTCAAGCTGCATAATTTATTAAGTCATTCATGATTTGCAACAGTCTTTCTTTTTCCATTTCAGAGTTGTGTTCAATACACTGTTTGGATTCAGCACAAACTTCTGGTTGGCACTGGTGTCGAGGTTCCTTCTGGGGCTCTTCAATGGCATGTTAGGGCCAGTGAGGGTATGTCATTAGATCTTGTTCCTTTTTATCTATGCATTTTTTCACATCGGTTGCATTTGGATTCAATTGTTTACCATTAAGCTTTTTTGTAAAATCAAGCGACGTAGGTCAAGAAATATCCAAAGCGAAGTATAGTGCCTAGGTTAGAGATAAGGTTTGTGTCCTTCACAAGGATGTGCAAACAAAACTTACAAAACTTCTCCATCTACAGCAATTTTATTTTCCACTCTTCGAATATTAGTCTTTTTGTGTCTCCTTCGCAACAAAAAGACATTGAATATTTTGAGACTGATGGGACTGCTATGTCATACCAAAAATTGGAGACTTTCAATCTCCACTAAACCTCGACCTTCTATGCCATCACTACCACCACCATCACTGCCACCTGCTTTGCCATCACTACCACTAGTCCAACTGTCATCAACACGACTACTGCCGCCACCATCACCTTCTCCTCTGCCTTTTCCTCCACTTCTATCTTCTTCACCGCCATCAGCATCTTCTCCACCTTCTCTGCTGTCACCACGGCCACTTACACCTCACCATCACCACCGCTACTACCACTAGCACCATGTCACTCCCTCACCGGATCTAACCCTATTGAAACCCTGGTCTACAACACCAGAATCAGATGCAGGCAACTGGCCACTCAACCATGCTGATCCTGACTCGATCGGCCCCACCGAGCCCAAGCTAGAGAGCCTCGTGGAAATTGCCATGGTGAACAGCTGCGTTGGTACCTCCTAGCTCTGCTCCCTCAATGGTTGGTGTGTGCAACTATGGCCTTGACCCTCCTCAGGGAAGAGTGTTCGCCAAGAAAAGCCAAGAAAAGCAGACAAGCACTAAGAAAAGAGAAAAAGCAATCCTGCTGACCCATGTTTCCACGGATAGGACTCTAGCTCATCATCTGCCTGCTTGTCCCTAGCGTGTGCATGACATACTCCCCTTCCTCAAAGAGCTCACTCCTGAGCTCATAAAAACTTAGAAGACGTAGTTACCTCGCCAGAAACAACTCATTATTGGTCGAAACCAATAGACTCAAGGACAATCCTACCAAGAGATCCAGTTGCTCAAAAACATCAGATGAGCATGAAGTCTTGGTCAAAAAGCAACATTTTTGTCTATGAACCAACTGGCAATTCTACTGTGACAATGCTACCAATACTTAAGGTAGGCACATGCTACTAGCACCCAAGGTAAGCAACAACTATCCTAAAGAGTTGCGCCCAAATATCTATCATTTGACTCGCTTGCTTTAGTCTTGATGTCCTTTACAGTGGGAACTCGAAAAAACCCAGAATCTGCCACTGAAGTCACAACAATAGTCTCTTCCCAAATGGAGAAATATCAAATCTTATTTCCAAACTAGGAAAGTACAACAATCTACACTTCCCAAACTCGAAGTTAATCAAATTCGACTTCCTAGACCTGAAAAGTCAAAATATCTGCTTTTCAAGCTCAAAAAGCGTTGTCTTGGATCCTGACTCAAAGCAAACCTGACGGGTCAATCTCAAAGAAGCTTTGAGTATCAAGAATCAACATTTCAACAGACATTATTATGATTTAAGCTAACATCTCATAATTGTCTGTATAAGTAATCTGTCTTGTAAAAAAGGAAAAGATATTCGTGTGTTTGTAGGCGCAGAGTCGTAAATGAATCTGGATACTCTGGCATAACCACGCAGCATGTGATGAATCATGGCATCCCATACCACCATAATACACCACACACCCACGTGCTATGATTGCTACAACACCAGTTTGTGGATCTGTCGTGAACTATCTTAAATAGTAAATACAAATGGCCAACCGAAAGCCACAAACTGAAAAAAACCCTCGAAAAGTATAACGCAATTCGAGACCTAGTCTTGGTTTGGGGAATAGACAACATCTATGCACTTAAAACTTCCCTGAATAGCGTCCTAGTGGAAGCATATGTCTATACCGATCAAAACCTGGAAACTAAGCTTGTTTCCCAAAACTTCGGATTTACTGAAATCCATAAGATTTGAGATTAAAAGGTCAATATTTGGCTCCTCCTCCCAAGAGCTGCTGCTCCTCCCCGTAAAGCCTCCTGCCCCCTCCGTCAGCCCCTCCCTCACCCTCCTCCTCCTCTCCCTCGCTGCCCTCCCCCCTCCCTCCCCTCGCTGCCCTCCCTGCCCCCTCCCCTCGCTGCCCCCTCCCCCCCGTCGCTGCCCTCTCCCTCCCCCGCCTGCTGCCCCTGCCTTCCCCGCCCCCTCCTTCTCCTCCGCCCCCCTCCCTCCCTTGCCCTGCCCCCTCCTTTACCCCCGCCCCTGCCCTCCCCGTCCCTCTCTTGCCCCCGCCCCCTCTCTCCCCCTCCCCCGCCCCCTCCTTTCCCCCCACCAGCTCTGCTCTCCCCCCCCCCGCCTGCTGCCCCTGCCCTCCCCATCCCCCGCCACCTCCTTTCCTCTCACCCGCTCCCCTCTCCCCCCCGCCTGCTGCCCCTACACTCCCCGCCTCCCTCTAGCACTTGTCCTGCACCCTGAGCTTGTCCTCTAGCCCTTCCTCCACCTTGTTGAGGAGGCCCGCCCCCCCCCCCGCCCCCTCCGTCACCCCACCCTTCCTAACCAGCCCCCTCCCTTTCTCCGCCCCGCCCTCCTTCCCCTTCCCCGCAAGTTCCCTCCCTCCCTTCCTATCCCGCCCCCTCCTTTCTCTTCTTCTCCCCCGTCCTCCCTCTCCCTCCCCGCCCCCTCCCTTCCTAAATCCCTCCCCCCCGCAGCCTCCCCCTGCTCCTCTCCTGTTCTCCTTCTTCCTGCGCCCGTGTTTTAGGGCGTCCTGGGCAGTAGTTTCACGGACGGAGCTTTTTCAGTGTTTGAATCGGCCCTTTCACTTCGATTGGCGAATGGATCCCCACTCAGCCAATCTTTGTCCACCTCCACCGGCCGCGAGAACCATCATTTTCTCAAAAGACGAGTTGCAGCAGCTCAAGAAAGATGTGAAACTAGAAGGCTCCACATCACTTTTTGCCCGCATCTTTGGGTCACACCCTTCCAGATCACAGGCCAGAGACTGGATGCTAGTGGCATTACCAGGAGATCTTGCCCCACACCTCAAGGATTTTCGACTTCTGGGACGTGGATTCTTCCAAGTGATTTTCGACTCCCACAAGTCCACGGCCCTTGTTCTCAAAGCTAATCCCCTGGCTTTGGGTTCGAGGAGGATATTTCTTTTACCCTACACCTTTGGCTTCGATCCGGTCGAGGAGAACAGGCAGGTCACATCACTGTTTATTAGATTTCCTGGTCTTTCTGAGGTCTACCATCGACTGCTTGTCACTATCGGAGCCACATTTGGAGTGGTCATTGAGATCCCCACCCTTCCTGGAATGCCTTCTTCCTTGGTAGAGGCAGTCAGTGCAGACGGGGTGCCTCGTGTTAGGGTCATTGTCTCTGACTCTAACATCTCAGATGACCACATCATGCTTCAGCGTCTAGACGGCTCTCTCTTTCGACAGAGAGTCGAGATTTCAGGTCGATAGGACCAGTGCAGGATTTGCAGGACCCTTGGGCACTTTGCTAGAGACTACCCAAGGAAGAGAAAAAGACCCAAGAGGTCTTCTGGTGTGGCTCCTTCACGTACTACCCCAACTGCACCTCCCTAGCACCCTGTACCACGCACTCCAGGATCGCCACGAGTAGCAGGGCGCCCTGCTTCCCGCATGCTAGGACCACCAGGGACAGCAGAGCGCCCACACCCAGTACCATGGTGGAGAGCTATCAGAGCCGCTCCTTTACCTCAGGAGGAGACCTCTGATCCTGTTCAGACAGACGCCTTCTAGACTCCAGAGGTGGATGTTGCTGCAGCCCCAGACACTACTGTTCCACATTAGGAGGGCCTTTAGATGCACCAACCCCAGTCACCTTGGTTGTTGACCACGAGGGGGCTACAGGCACTTCTTTCGCGCAGGCTGTTTTTGCCACAGTCAGGACGACCGAGAAAGTGCAGGCATAGATGAGGACTCCAGATTCCTCTTTAGCCCAACCACAGGCCTCCTTAGTGCCCAGCTCCAGTTCTGCTGATAGAGACCTGGCAGGTCCTTCTCCTCCTCCTTCCACGAGTGCAGGTCTTCCTCGAACTCCTCGGCCAGACTTGCTTATCAGGATCTCTTTTTTGGCACTGGCAGATGCGGCGACTTTCATGGATGATGAGGAGTTTGTGCCCTCCACCTTAGGGGTCCGTTTGATAGGGCCTTCCCTTCAGCAGGTGTGGGGATCCTCTCACTTGTTGAGTTTCCTGCCCTTAGCAGGAGTATTTCGGCCCAGGGGAAGATGGTCTCCTCTACTAGGTCGGGTAAGCCTTTCCATCTAGCATCCTCCCGTCAATGAGGATAGTCAGCTGGAACATACAGGGCGTAGGCGGAGTTCCACACCGTCGCCGTAGGCAGCTGATCCGAAATCAGCTTCATCCAAGTGTCTTATATACATAAACTCTATATCTATATCTATATGTATATGCTTACTTCCTTATATATTATATTATTTATAATATACATTATATTACATAGCATATGATATGCAATATATGATATGCTGTAAACATACAATGTATGTGCATGTATGTGCGCATGCGTGCACACACACATTTATTTGCAAAAGAAGTTTTGCATGAAGTTTTACATTCATAGCTGTCCGAGAGTGGGACAGCTACTACTCATAACTAAAAACAGTAATAAAAACCCTCCAAGTGGGCCTGAGGAAGGTCTCCAAAGGAATGAGCATCCTATAGGGACCGAAGCAAAGAAGCCACACACACACTCTTTTTTTTTGGGGTGAAATGCATGTTTTTAATATTACAACCCATAGTGGAGACCAGCAATTACACACTTTTTTTTTGGGGTGAAAGAACCTTCATTGAAATTTGAGAAAAATGTACATTCATAGCTGTCCCAAAGAAGCCACACACACACATGCTTTCTTTTTTTGTGTGGGTAAAAGAGCCTTTCATTAAGAAGAATATACATTCATAGCTGTCTCAAAGTGAGACAGCTACTACTCATACGCAAAGAAGCTGAAAAGAAAACATAAGATAGCTGCTCCCAGTAAAGAACAGCTAGTACAAGAAGCTAATAAGAGTGAAAGAACACTTCTAGCTGGTCCGCAGGAAGATCTCCCATGAAATGTGCGTCTTGAAGGGAGCGATGCAGGGAGGAATAGAAGAAATAATAAATATCCACAGAGGAGTTGCCATAGAGCCGAGGGTTACGGGCATGATATAAAGACCATGGTGCCCAACACCGACACACACACACTTTTTTTTTTTTTTGGGTGAAACCAATATATTATGAAACATTCATTTACATCAGGGCAGTGCTCAAGAAAAGAGCCAAAGCCCTATCCATCAGAAGTAGTAAAAGAAAAGCTGAATACAAGAAACATCCAAATCTTCCTCATGTACTGCATCATATAAAGACTGCCGCAATGAGGCTCGAAAGAACTCATAAGGATGCTGAAGGGGAGAATTCAGATATGCTTGATTTCGCTGCAGCCAGAGGGTCCATAAGGCCCAGTATCTGATCCATTGGAAGAAAAGAGAATATTGCGACAAAGAAGCTGATAGTTTGCCATACATCTAGAAAAACTTGTAGAACCTGTGTGCAGGGAATCTGAGAGATAAGAAATAGGAGATCTTGTCTAGAAGGTCTCTGGAATATGAACAAAACCACAATAGATGCGGAATACTCTCAGGAATATGATGACATCTTGGACAAAGAGGTGAAGCAATCCTTCTTTGAGCTAATTTCACTCCCACTGGAAGAATACCAACAATGCATCTCCATAGAAAGAGTCTCTGCTTCAATGGCATTTTCAACTTCCATATCAATTGCAATTTTCCTTTCCACCAGGCTAATGATTTATTCAAATGCCATAGAGAATTAGCATGATGAGCAATCCAAGGAGGAGGTAATATCAATCGATAAGCCTGTATAGAAGTCAATAAATGCAAAGGCCGAGAGGATATTCTTGGACTTGAAGACTGAAGGTGCCAATCTTGAATCCTGTCTCTTACATTCAATGTTGGAATCGGGACCAAAGGGAGTAAGAGATCAGCAATAGCTTTCCAAATAGGTCTGTGATGCATCCCAAGATTCTATTGCCGACATGCTGTTGGAAAAGAGAGAATATGTCCTTGCGTATCCACCACGTCATCAATGAAACGGATGCCCAATTTCATAAGATTGTAAGCTCTAATTGGTTGTTGTACAGCAAGGGGAGAGGAAAACACAGCACTCCAATGAATGCTTTCCATTCTGATTGAGGAAGCTATAGAAGCAAGACGAGGAGACCATTCGATGTGAGAGAGTACTTGCTTCCAATCCTGAATCAAGGAAGTAGAAAATGGACAACCAGAGATTTTACCTTGAAAATTTCCAAGTACTACTTCCAATGGATCAACTAGCCAATGTCCATAAGCGTTTGTGCGCATCTGACCACGCGTAGTGATCTTTCTTGCCAACACATGAAATTTAATGTTTATTATATTCAAATCACCATGCATTCTTGGTGAGCAAAGCAATTCCATTTTGAGCAACCTTAAAGCTTTTTTATGAAGCTTAGTTTTCCAAAAAATCTCCATGGCTTGAGACATAAAGGAAGTGAGGTCTCGAGATGACCAATGTAATAGAGGAAGGTAGAACTGGACATAAGCTAGAACAATGGACTAGACAATTCGAAGCCGTACATGCAGAGGACAAGTGGAGATTTCCAATATTCTAATTTGTCCTGAATTTTGTTGGACACCCATGATATTTGATGCTTATTTTTGATTTTCCAGCCAATGGGATAGCCCAAATGTCTTAGTATGTTTTCCGGAGAAATAATCTGGCCGGGCCACAGGATAGCATGCCAGTCACAATGCTTGAGAGGCAAGAGTTTTGATTTCTGAAAATTAATTTTAAGACCAGCTGCCAACCCAAAATCTGAAAGGGTATCCATCAAGAGACGAAGCTCCAAAGGACTGTTCTTTGGCATGAAGAATGAATCATCTGCATAAGCCTGTGCAATGAAGGGTCGTGAACCAGAAATCTGAAGCCCCACTAACTGTCCAGTATCAACCAGATGATCCATATAAAGAAGTAAAGGATGTGAAGCAATGGCATAGAGCAAAGCACTGAGAGGGCATCCCTGTCGAACTAATCGTTCCAGAGTCCAAGACTCAGACAAATGATTCCCTATAAAGCATTGTGCAATGGAATCTGAGTAAAGCCAATATATGACATTAACTAGCTTTGGCCCAAAACCAAGTTTAAACATGATTTGAGAGACATAATCCCACTTTACAATATCAAATGCCTTCGCCACATCCACCTACATGACCAAAACATCTTGAGCTGAATATTTCGCATATTCCATTGCGATGAGAGTATTAGAGATATTGTCATGAATATGCCGTCTTGGAACAAAACCATATTGCCTAGGATGAAGTCCATCATGAAGGATATCCTTTATCCGATGTACCAACATTTTGGCAATAAGTTTGTATATAACCGGCATCAAAGTGATGGGCCTCCAGTCATCCATTGTCTCACATAGAGGTTTTTTGGGCACAAGCTTAACCAAACCATGCTTCCAAGCTGAGGGAAGATGTTGATGCTGCCAGGCTACATTAATGAACTTCAAAATTGGACCCCTCAATTCAGCCCAGAAGGCTACAAAAAATTCAACCGTCAAACCATCCCAGCCAGGGGATTTATGTTTACCCAAATGCTTGAGGGCTTCATCCAATTCAATATCTGAGAAAGACATTTCCAGCATTGTAGCTTTTTGCAAAGAAACAATAGGAGAAACAAGCTCTGTAAATCTGTTCCGAGCCAATGCAACCTGAGGTGTAGAAGAAGAGGGCTGAGAAAAAAGAAACCGAAAATGATCCAAACATTGTTTTTGTAGCTGAGATAAACTCTGGGTCCAAAGACCATCTGGTTTCCTGACCCTCATGATAGATTGACTTTGTCTATGTGCATGTAAATTCCGAAAGAAAGATTTCGAGGAACAACCCTTATCTAGCATAGGTTTAACTCTAGCCCTGGTCTGCCATTTAGAAAGCTTTCGTTTATCATTGGCATCAATTATGGAGGAAGCACAGGACAATAAATGCTGCTCAGAAGCAGATAGAGACCTTTGATGGCTAATTTGTACCAAATGCTGCTTGTATGATTTTGCCCAGTGGATATGCTGTCTGGTTTCTGCCATGTACCATCTTCCATATTCCTTAATGACATTTTGAGTACAATGTACAAAAGAGTTCCAAGCAAAGTCCAAATCCTCCTGAGCATGGGATTACAATGGCCTGCAAGCCAGTCTGATCATTTGCTGGAATTTTTCATGAGAAAGATACAATTGATTGACTTGTAAATGTCTGACTGGAGAGAGCTGCAAGTCATCCAGAGGCATTCCAAATGAAAGGGTGAACCAAAGTGGAGTGTGATCAGGTAATTGTTGAGAATAATCAGTCCACATGTGGCATGTATATTCATCATATTGCTGAGCATGAATAAGATAACATCTATCAAGCCTGGCCCAATATTCTGTAAAAGCATTATGATGATATGTAAATCCCATAACTGATGGGTGAGTTGCTGTCCATAAATCTGCACATTGAAGCGATGAAGTCATATGTTCCCATTGCTGGATTTCAAAGGGCAGCATATGGGATTTGTGCGTGGTATTGTCCTTCCAGTGAGGAGAATTATTGAAGTCGCCACAAAGTAGAGCATTTGAGGACCAAGGATATTGCTTTATGGAGTCCCACATTTGAGCTCTAGAAGCTGAATTTTGAGAGGCATACAAGGAGCCGATTTCAAAAATCTCTCCATTGATCATACATTGGATAATCATCCATCGACCACCAAGATCATTATATGCTATCCAGGGTTGCAGATCATGTCTGGCTAAAATGCACAGCCCAGAGAATCGTTCAGATCCTGCATAAAATATATCATATCCTAAAAAGAACCCATGCTGGCCAGCAAAAGAATGCTGATTATGCTCTTGCAGACACACTACATCGAGATGAGTTTTATTTATATAATGCCATAGGAGGCTCCATTTATTTTCTGGTTGCAGAGGCCCTGTATATTATAAGAAATACATTTAAGAGAAGCACACATGAAAATATGTACAAGAGATGAACTGTCCTCAAAAAGAAAGGGAGGCATCAAGCCTTCGCCATTGCCACAGGGTCTTGCTGACCCTCAGCATCCAATTCTCTGACTAAATCATCTTCTTCACAAAGTGGAAGACCCTTCTTGACTGCATTAACCCATGCCTTTGAGATGGGGTTGCCCGAAGAGGTAGAAGGTTGTCCTGGAGAAGGAGCAGAAGCATCCCAATTACGAGATTGGAGAGGTCTTTGTTTGAGAGGCACCGTCTTCTTTGCAGTCTGCCAACCCTCGTGAGAAGAAGAATTATTTTCCACTAACTTACTTTTTCCTTTATCCTTATTTTGAGCTGAATTGGCCTGGCTCCCTGTTTGAACTAAAGGCTTTACTCCTTTAGCTTCAGTCTTTTCCACATATGTCTTCAGGCCTCCTTTATGAGATGGCAGAGGAATAGCTGCTGGAGGAGGCGGATGAAGGATAGAGGGACACTCCGAAGCTAGGTGCCCAAACTTGTGACAAGAGAAACAAGCTCCATCAAAAATGCCCCATTTTAAAGTCAAATATTTCTTTCCCAAATTAACACCCTCAATCTCAACTGCAATAGCAGAGGGGGTTGGTCGATCAGTATCCCATAAGATGCAAAAACGATTTTTATTACTTGTGGGACGAGGGGGACAGATCACTTGTCCCAATGTCATGGCTAAGCCTGGAAGCTCTGTTCTCATGTAATCTGGAAAATCAACCACTTCAACCCATACAGGGCAATGATGCTTGATGAGAGTCTGATAGTCCTTATTAGGGGACCAGGGCATGATGTGCACCATTTGACGACCAAAAAATAAAGGGGACATTTCCAGCATCTTTTGTTTTGTCAAGGCATCTAAAAGATGAACTCCATAAAATCCTCGGGAGGCAAAATAGACTCCTTCTACATAGCATCCACCTAGGAGAGAATTCACCCATTGTCCCACATCATTAGCCGAGGGTATTTTGCCTGGGAAAAAGATGATAACTGCAGTTTGAGAGAGCTTCTTCAAAGGATGCACAAGAGAAGGCAACTTTATCTTGTAAGTGAGTTCCGGAGCAGGTAGAATCCATTCTCTTCTACTTTGTTGAAAATCATCATTCAACATGTCAAACACATAGGAAGCATCTTCAGATGAAGGAGCTATGGGGGGCGAAGTTTCCCTTGATTGTCTTTTAGGTTCAGGAGAGAGTGCTCTCTTGACATAATACTTGCTTGTTTCTGCCATGGAGGCTAAGGGATTCAGCAGGTACCAAACGGAGAGAGGCAGACGGGTCACGACGGTGACTAACAGGCTGTATGGACTTATGGATTGACAGGCTGTATGGACGTACGGAGAAGCTGACAGATTGTACGGAAGGGCAGACAGATTGTAACGGGGCTGACAGGCTGTACGGAACAAAAGGCAGGCTGTACGGAAAAAGTGACGAGTGTACAGGAAGACTGACGGTGACGGTTGCACAGATTATCTGACGGGCTGTACGGACGCAGGGAAGGTAGTCTAGTAGGGCTATGCAGGCATGGACAAAGCTCAGTTCAAAGACCCGAAGAGATATGCGAGATGGGTGTACGAAAATCGTACGGCGAACGTACGGGAATCGTACGGCGGCCGTACAGATGTACAGATAGGGAGACAGTCACCACGCGATCTCTTACAAGGATGAACAGCAGGGGCAACGATCTCTCACGCCTGCGCAGCTCCTCTCACACACACACATACACACACACACCACACACACACTTTTTTTTTTGTGGGAAGAAATCTTTTATTGCTGTAGAAAAATTACATTCATAGTTACTTCAAAAAAACGAAGTAACTACTACTCAATTGAAGATCTCAGTATAAGCTGTATATACATCCTGATCAATCAAACGAGTCTGAAGACAATCATAAAATGATTGTTGCAGAGATCGTTTGAAAAAAAGAAAAGATGAAAAAAGTGGATCACCAAAGACTCTATGATTTCTGTCCATCCATAAAGTCCATAGTGTCCAATAGCGCACCCATACAAAAAATAAATCAAAACCCTCTCTGGATGAAAGCCAAACAACCAGAAAAATCTGCCAAAAGTAATAGTAGGAAATCGCTGTCAAAGCCTCTGTCTGATGAGAGCAATGAGATCAGAAGTGTTTGGACAGGACCAAAAGATATGAAACACTGATTCAGTAGAGTGCTGACATCGGTGACAAACAGCTGAAGCTATATGTCTGTGTGCGAGTAACTGTCCGGATGGAAAAATGCCAAGAACTCGCCATAGGAAAAGCTGTTGTCGTAGAGGGACTTTGTAATGCCAAAGGAGACGCAGCCTTTTTCTCCACCACTTCATTGGGTGATCTATATGCCAAACAGTATTTGCTTTGTGGGAAATCCAAGGCGGAGGTAATAACACTTTATACAGTGATGACACTGTGATATGTGAGAGCTTCAGAGGACGGGCATATAAGGAAGGAGAGCGTAAGATCCAATCCTCAAGCCGATTTTGAAGTTCCAAATGGGGTACCGGCAAGTACGGTTGGAGCATTGCTGATATTCGATGCCATAAAGGGCGATAATGAGCTCCCAAGCCATAGAAAAAGATAAGATTGTGCCATCATCCCGAAGTACATCCGCCACAGATGAAATGCCTTTGAAGGAGAGAAAATAAGAACGTCGGGGTTCTTGTATGGCCAAAGGGGGGTGGAAAACTTTAGACCAAAAAATATTCTCTACCCTCAAAGAGTTGCCCGAGAGAGTCCCTGCCATGCCATTCCAAATGGGATAGAATATGTTTCCAATCAAGAAGCAGACGAGAGACAAAAGGGCATCCTCTGATCTTGCCTTGGATAGAGCCAAATAAAAAATCCCACTGAGTAAGCTGCCAATGCCCAAAGGCAGGTGTATGAAGATGTAATAAGAGAGAGCGAATCATGTAAGCCCAAGGCTGATCTCCTTGCATAAACTGTATCATCATTTTCCCTCTGTGAGCAAGTAAATGCATTTGAATATCAAGAATGTTCAGACCTCCGTGCATCTTGGGAGAACAGAGACGATGCATAGAGAGTAATCTGAGACTTTTCTTGCCATGTTTTGAACACCAGAAAATTTCCATGATAGCTGACATAAATGAAACCAGATCTGCCTTAGTGAACATGGTGAGAGGCAGATAAAATTGTATGTATGCTATCAAAATGGGTTGTGTGATTCGCAGGCGAACATGTAATGGCCAAGTTGCAAGCTTCCAATATTCAAGTTTTGCCCTTAACTTTGCTAGCACCAATCAGTTTGTTGTGAGCGGGTGAGTCCCCAGCCTAGAGGATAACCAAGATGTCGAATAAAATGAGAAGTGGGGACAATTTCTCCAGGCCACAGAAGGTTGTGCCATTCCTGTCCATGTAATGGCAGCAATTTCGATTTCTGAAAATTGACCCGAAGGCCAGCAGCCAAACCATATGTAGTAAGAGCATGCATAATCATGGACAAATCAGCCCGAGTATTTTTTGGAGTAAAGAATGAATCATCAGCATATGCCTGAGCAATCATGCTGCGACTACCAAGAATCTCCAAACCGTGTAACTGATCAGTGTCCAAATGGTGATCCAAATATTGAAGCAGTGGATGGGTGGCTATAGCAAAAAGTAAAGCACTTAGGGGACATCCTTGCCTGACAGAGCAAGCAAGAGTCCAGGATGGGGAAATATCTCCTGAGAGTATACAGGCAGCTTCACTATCTTGATATAGCCAAGTGATGAGCTGCTGCATTTTTGTGCCAAAACCCAATGCTTGCATAGTCGATGAAATAAAATCCCACTGAACAGTATCAAAGGCTTTGGCAATATCAATTTGCAGTAACAAAACATCCTGCTGTGTATATTTAGCATATTCAATTCCAATGTAGGCATTAGCAATGTTATCGGTGATGTGCCTGCGCGGGACAAAGCCATATTGAGCAGGATGCAACCCATCATGTAAAATCCCCTTTAGCCGATCGACAACCATTTTGGTGGTGACTTTGTAAATTACGGGCATAAGAGTGATAGGTCTCCAATCTGCCAAAGACTCACAAATTTGTTTTTTGAGAAGGAGCTTAACAAGACCTCTCTTCCATGTGTCTGGCATTTTCTGATTTTGCCACGCAGCATTCACCATATATAGCAAAGAATGCTTCAAAATAGGCCAGTAGGCTAGAAAAAACTCTACTGTTAAACCATCCCATCCAGGGGATTTCCATCTGCCACATGATTTGATCGCATCTGACAGTTCCCTCTCAGTAAAAGGTTCCTCCAATTCCAAAGCTTTAGGAGGGGAAATGATAGGAGAAACATGTTGCAACAGTAAATTTCGTGCATGTAAAATTTGTTGCGAGAGAGGAGCTGCAGAGGCAAATTGCTGCGAGAAATGATGCACACAAAAGGAAGCAAGCTGTGACCGTGAGGTAGTCCATGATCCATCAGGCATAAGCACTCTGCAAATTTCTGTTTTGATTCTCTTCTGATGTAAACTTTTGAAAAATTCTTTGGAAGAGCAACCTTTATCTGTAAAGGCTCTTTGTCTTGCTCTAGTCTCCCATTTTGCCAATTTCCTTTGATCATTTAGTTTAAGACAATGTCTGGCCTGGCATAGTGTTGTTTGCTCATGCAAGGACAAAGAACGGTGATGACTGAGTTCAGTGAGGTCTTGACAAGTAGATTTGGCCTGAGCAATGGTTTCCCTCAGAGTCTTCATGTAAGACTTGCCATAAACTCTAATCACCACTTGCATTTTAGAAATAAAAGTATCCCAGGCATCATCAACATTTAGATGGCTGCTAGAGGAAAGACAATGAGCTGCTTCAGTAACCATTGCCTTGAAATCAGCATGTTGCAAATAACTATTGTTGATGATGAGATGTCTTCTGTGTGGCAATCTATCATCTGGCATGTTATGAAAAGATAACCGTAACCATAGTGGTGCATGGTCTGAATGCGCAAAGGCATAGTCAATCCACATTTTGCATGTGAACTCCCCATTTTGTTGGGGCGCAACACTATACCATCGATCGAGACGTGCTTGATAGGCTGAAAGAGCATTATGTTGAAAAGTGTAGCCCGGTGACAAAGGCTGCAATTCTTTCCAAAGGTCAACCAGATCCAGATGTAGAAGTAGTTGAGACCATGCATGCCTTTCAGGAGATAACATATGATCATGTCTGGAGGTGTTGTCTCCTTGTTGTGGAGCATTATTGAAATCACCACATATGTAGGCATGATATCTCCATGGATATTGTTGCATGGCATCCCAAATCGCAGTTCTTTCTCTAGAGGACTGAGGTGCATAAACTGAAGCAAATTCAAATTCCTCTCCTCTAATAAAGCATTGGAGAACAAGCCATCTGCCTTTGTTGTCATTTAATGCAATGACTGGTTGAAGCTCATGTTTGATCAGAAAGACAACCCCTGAGAAAGAGTGCTCCCCAGCATAAAAAATATCATATCCACAGTAGTGTCCTGTCTTGCCTGCATACATATGTTGGTTGTGTTCTTGTAAAGCCACTATGTCAGGCTGAAATCTGTTGATGTACAGCCACACAGATTTCCATTTCCTACTGTCACACATGCCCTGGACATTGAGTGTGAAACATTTGATGTGAGCAGTCATATATACAGGTATTAATAGTAATGTAACAACTATGTACAGCAGCAAAATTTATGAGGTCAGCCTTGCATTTCTATCTCAGGGTCGAGATCTCGCGCCTGAGAAGAAGTAGCCGCGTGAGAAGTAGACAGCAACGCAGCAACCCACACCACACACACACACACACACATCTTTTACCCCCCCCAACACACACACACACTTTTTTTTTTGTAAAACCGAGATACTTATATTATGAAACATTCATTTACATCCAGGCAGTGCTCAAAATAGAGCTACAGCCCTATCCATCAGAAACAGTAAAAGAAAAATTGAATACAAGAAACATCCAAATCTTCCTCATGTAAGGCATCATATAATGACTGCCTTAATGAGGCTCTGAAAAACTCATAAGGATGCTGAAGAGGAGAATTCAGAAATGCTTGATTGCGCTGCAGCCAGAGGGTCCATAAGGCCCAGTATCTGATCCAGTAGAAGAAGAGAGAATACTGTGACAAAGAAGCTGATAGTTTGCCATACATCCAGAAAAACCTGTAGAACCTGTGTGCTGGAAATCTGAAAGATAAAAAATAGGAGATTCTATCTAGAAGGTCTCTGGAATATGAACAAAACCACAGTAAATGCGGAATACTCTCCGATGCAAGGTGACATCTTGGACAGAGAGGTGAAGCTATCCGTCGTTTAGCCAATTTCACTCCCACTGGAAGAATACCAACAATACATCTCCATAGGAATAGTCGTCGTTTCAATGGCATTTTCAACTTCCATATCATTTGCAATCTTCCTTTCCACCAGGCTAATGATTTGTTCAGATGCCATAAAGAATTAGCATGATGGGCAATCCAAGGAGGAGGTAATATCAATCGATAAGCCTGTATAGAAGTCAATAACTGCAAAGGCTTAGAAGAAATGCTTGGACTTGAAGGCTGAAGGTGCCAATCTTGAAGCCTGTCACTGCCATTCAATGTCGGAATCGGAACCAGAGGAAGTAGGAGATCAGCAATAGCTTTCCAAATAGGTCTATGATGCATTGCCAGGTTGTATTGTCGACATGCTACTGGAAAAGGGAGAATATTTCCTTGCATATCTACAACGTCATCAATGAACTGGATACCCATTTTCATAAGATTGTAAGCTCTGATGGGTTGTTGAACAGCAAGGGGAGAGGAAAACACAGCACTCCAATGAATACTCTCCAATCTGAGTGAAGATGCTAGAGAAGCAGGATGAGGAGACCATTTGATGTGAGAGAGTACTTGCTTCCAATCCTGAATCAAGGAATTAGAAAATGGACAACCAGGGATTTTACCTTGAAATTTTCCAAGTACTACTTCCGATGGATCTACTAGCCAATGTCCATAAGCATGTGTGCGCATCTGACCACACACACACACACACACACACACGCACGCAACCGTGACATTAGCCAACAGTAATGGATGGGTGCTGAACCTTGGCAGTGTAAAGCCCAATCTATAAGGTGGTAGGTGAGATCTAGCTTTGGCACCGGTAAGCAACATTGAAGCATATGAGAAAGATAGTGCCAAAGAGGTTGATAATGCAGTCCCACTCCAAACCATACTGTCTGGTTGTTGAGGGAAAAGATAGTAAAGTGCCATCAATATGAACCACATCTCCCACAAACTCAATCCCTTTGGAGGAAATAAACTTAGAGCGTCTAGGCTCCTGCAAGGCTAGTGGATGATCAAACACCTTTGACCAATGCAAACTCTCAGCAGGCAACGAATTTCCATCAAGAAAATTGCGACCATGTCATTGAAGATGAAAGAGTCTTTCTTTCCAATCCAAAAACATTCTGGAGACAAAGGGGCATCCTTAGTCCACACACTTCTAGCTTGCCCAAGAGGGCTTTGCTCTACATCCTCGAATCAATGAGCCGTACTCCTCCCTCTGCCTGGGGTAGGAATACCGTCTGCCACCCTGGCTCTAGTGTTCCTCCTGCCATCCGATCCTACCCACGAGAAATGACATACTGAGCTGTCCCATGCATCCCCATTGAAAACAACAGCATGAGGCTATGTACCAGGCTGTGGCCAAAGAGGATTTGGTTGGCCACGAGCGCCTGCTCCGCTAAGGAGAGTGTGGTTGAGCTTCAATACAAGAGGGCCTGCTCCGCTAAGGAGAGTGTGGTTGCGCCACACACTCTCTAGCATAGCTATGCTGTAATATCAATGCCCACCTAGAAGCCTAAGTACATCACCGTCTGACCTCGCGAGTGGCTCCCTAGTCCACGCTCTCCTAGGCCTCCTTAGTTGCTATAAGGAAGCCAATTGATTTGGTCCGATTGATGCTAGCCCTAGATGTCTTGCAATATACCTCAAGGGCACCCCAAACTCCCTCAAGGCTCGCTATCATGTCCTCCATAGAAAGGGCCGTGTCATCTGCAAACTCCAAGCCTGGAAGCTTGTCCTCCTGGTAGATCGGTAAGCACATCCTAGTGAGATCACTGACAGTGCAAAATGCCTATGCCACAAATAGAAAAAAAAAAGAACTAGAGGACACCTCCATCATACTTAGTATGAATGGGAGAGGGATAAGGCCTCCCCTGTATGGCTCCAAATAAGCATTTGATTGGCACTCTCCATGTATAGGGACTCAACACGTTGAATCCAACTCTCCAACAAGCCCATCCTCCTCATGGTGCCCTCAAAAAAAGGCAGCTACACCTTGACACAAGCCTTCTCAAAATCCAAGAGAAGGATTCTGATAGGCCGAGACTCCTTCCGTGCCCTCCTTTGTGCATCGTCGAATCTCCAACTTAGAATCTGTCGAGATGCTCAAGCCAGCCATCATGCCATTTCTAGATAAATGAGTAGCTGAGGCTGCCGGGAAGTCTAGAGAACTCCGCCTCCCACCACAGATCCTTGTTGCTCACCACCAAAAGATGAACTACTCCAAGGTACTGCGCTTTAAAGGGAGCATCTTAGAAAAGGAGATCTCTCTCTGTTTGTCCTCCTCAAACTCTAGATTGTTGAAATCTCCTCCAACAATCCATGAGGCAATCTATGGGACATCTCGAAAAAGCTGGCCTCTACTGCTAGTGCGTAAAAATCAAGATCCTAATCTTAGACTCCCCCATCCTCATGACAATTGAAAATGCTTGTGCTTTGATCCTGGTCAGAAACATCTGTATCCAAGGACTAAGAAGCTGGATGCATACTTGCCACTTCTGCTTACTACTGATGGGGACCAAATCTACGGCCCACACCATCGAAGGAGGCGGCGCTGTTGTCTTATGTCTGAGGCTGAGAACATGTGCTCTTGAAAAATGAGAAAATCGGCTGCACAATCCACCAAAGCTCATTGCAGCACCTTGCAAAGAATAAAGCTATTGCAGCTATTGATGTGCCTGGCAATGAAGACCATGCACGTTCCAACTCACCATGGTCCAATTCATGGGGAGGAGGGGAGATTGGCAATAGGGCCGCCCTATGATTGGAAGCCTATGTGATGATTGTGGCCTTCTGTGACTTCATTGGGTTTTTTTTGGATGGGGCATGTTCCGTATCCGTGCAATGGCACAACAAAGGCATGACTGGCTCAATGCCTACCTTCAGAGCCGACGGCATCAAGGAGGAGGTCCCCACTCGTAGTCGGTATTGCTTTGGTTTAACAGTTAGTGTGTGACCTGCTTAAGTTAAGCTATGGCCCCAAGCAGATCACAGCTACTACAAGGCCTAGGCCACGTATCTCTTGTGAGAAGCCAGTTGGAAGGTGGCCGTGTGGCTGTGGGAGATCCGTAACTCTTTTCCTTGATGACCCAAGACTCATCAATCATACAGAACATGTGCTCCCACAACATAAGCTCAAAGCGAAGGGGGGTCCACTGCTACTCTCCAGTGGCTGCGAAGTTGAAACCCCAAAAAGGATGGGAGGGGTAACCAACCGCTCCAGTTGAGCCCCCGTTCTTGGGTTGGAGGATTATGACCGACGTTTCCATAGCAATGGTGTAATCATTTGAGATATCAAGGTAGTTTCAAGGCCCTAGCCTCTAGAGAGGTGCTGTCCCGGGTTGGGCTTCAGTCTTGGTGCTTGAGAGAAGGGGGAGCCTGCCTTTGTTAACTTCGTGGAAGCTGAGTCTTGAACCAGGGGCGAGGAGGGGCCGGGCTGAGAATGAGAGGAAGAAGCTGAAGTTGTGCCCAAGCCAGATGGGCTAGGCAAAGAGGGGCGCCAGGGCATTGGAGGGGTTGGGCAGGAGGAAGATGAGGAGAGTCTGTTGAGGCAGGGGGAGGTGGAGGAAGGGGGAGGAATATGGGTGGAGGGGGGGATGGAGATAAAGTGAGCGGGGGTGGGTGGTGAGGGTGATCATGGGCTTCCTTGTGATGGTAGTAGGGGGGCAGGTGCAGGGAAGGGGAGGGCAGAGGGCGATGGGAAAGGAGTAGGAGGGGGAAGGGGGGGAGGGTCTAGATGCGGCTGAGGCAAGAAGGGGTGGATGGGAGCAGCTGGGGGGGTAGGGAGGTGTAGATCTCTTGTGACCAGCCTTTGGAAGCCCCGTGTGAACTTAGGGGGCACTATCTCGAGCGGTGTGCCAGAAGTTCAAAGAAGATCTCTTTCTCAAGTTTCTGGAGACGCCTGAGGGGCTCTCACTGCCTGATTCCCTTAAGAAGGGGGAACTAGTGGATGGCTTGTATGTTGCCGCGACGGGCACGACGTGTATGGTTCTTTGCGGCCGCCTTGCTGGTCCACCTTGGTCCAGGCCCCCTCAAAAGACTCAACCCAAGGGGTCCAGTACTCCTACTGTTTCCTAGCCGTTGGATTGTGTCCTCGATTCTCCCACTACTATCCCTAGCCCTGGGGCTGCATGTGGGTGGGGGCCTGACTTCCACCCTGAGGACTGGCCCCCATTAGGCGACATTTGCGAAGGCATTGACCGACTCAAGGTGGCCAGAAACCTCAACCCTCTGTCGGACCTCTCCCCCGCCCAATGTCTCGAGGAAGAGCTCCTATAGGTTCTCATGGCACTCAATGATCACCTTGAGTACGGGGACCCTGTCATTTGTCAAATCCAAGGCTCTGCTATGGTAGGAAGGGGCTCTAGCGCTGTACCAAAACAACCTCCGATTGAGGACAAAGTGGACCGATACTCCTTCGGAAGCCTTGGGAAGTAGAGCGTCACTAGGAATTGTGGCATGTGATGTGTTGTGTCCATGTCGTCGATTGTGAACCAATGGTATCATGGGATGCAGAACACTTGGTGAGGGCTGAGGAAAATGGGACTTTGCTCCACCATGGCCTAAGTGACAATGGGGCAGCTCAGCTGGAAAAGAAAAACTTCTCTCATTGGATGGCATTCTTCACCTGTTGCTTGTCTTCCGAGGAAAGTGCAATTCAAACGGTTGCGGAATTAAAAAATGAGCGCTGCTTCTCCCCACCTCCTCCCTTGCTGCCCCCTCTCAGCCTCTCCCCTCCCTTGATGCAGACCTTCCCTTTTGGAAACAGCACTTCTCCATTTCCTTATAGCCCCTAACTTTAACGTTAATCTTCCTATGAGCTGCTCCGCCACCCTTCCCTGCTGCTCTGCCTCTCCTCCTGCCACCTGCCACCCGTCCCTGCTGCTCCTCCTCTCCTCCCATCCTCCTACTGTGTCTCCCCTCCTGCTCACCTGGCACTCCTTTGTGCTCTCCAACCACCCCTCCCTGCCTGCCCATGCATCTCCTCCACCCGCGCAGCTCCTCCCCCCTCTACCCGCGCATCTCCTCCCTCTACCCGCTCAGCTCCTCCATCCACACAGCTCCATCTTCTGCCTCTCTATCCGCACTGCAGCTCCCCCCCGCCTGCTGCAGCTCTTCCCCCCCCCCCCCCCCCCCCCCCCCCCCCCGGCCTGTCTACTCTCCTCCTGCAGCTCCCATTCACCTTGCAGCTCCTCTCCGTCAGGCCTACAGCTCCGGCCATTTGCCCTTCTCCTACCCCGCTTGGCTCCTGCCCCAGCCATTCGCAGCCCACCCCTCCATCCACAAGTCTCCCCCCCCCCCCCCCCCCCCAAGACCACAATGGGGGGGCTCTGCTATATGGTATGGCCCAGCTAAGGAGCCCATTGCACCTGTGAAAACAAAAATAACAGAGATTTATTAGCTGCAATGGGGGAAGCGGAAAGAGAGAAGGACACTGACAAAGACAAGGACAAGCTCAAAAAAGAAGACAAACCTTAACATGTACAAGATGTTAATAAGCGCTTCAATCGGAGCGGACTTGGAGTGGATAGCAGGGCGATCCATAAGACCTCCACCTCAGTTACAGCTGCAGCCACATCTATATCTACATTGACAGGATCGACTTTAGTCCCAGCTACAACTACATCGACGGGTCTGCTTCAGTCACTCCTACTTCTACAATGACACCTACACTTATCGTTACATTCCCACTCATGACAGGTGGTCTGTCATTGACCTCGTGTTACAACTCCCTTATCCGACTCATCACTTGGGTCACCCTCACCATAGGCGATACACACAGGTCCACGTTACTCGACTTTCCTTTCACCTCTCACTCTCAGTCAGCCTTCTCTCCCACATCCTATGGGGATGATCGCACCCGTGCCCCAGTCATCCCTCTCGTACCCCACTGGGCTCCTCTCATCTATTTTTCAGCCATCTGCTTTTCTTACCCAGCTCGCTCGGTCTTCGCCAACGATCCTACCCCACCCTCTTACTTTTGTATCTCAGCCTTTTCAGTTTCAGCTAGGGCAGGGACGAGTTGATCCACCAGACACATGGAAGACCTTACGCGTAGAGTTGACTCGCTTTGCACAAGAGTAGGCTCGATACACTCAGGATCTAGCTCGTGTCGTACATGAGCAGGCCCGCTTTATTCAGGAGTAGGCTGGTCTTATCCAAGGGCTCAGACGAGACATTTTGCAGCTCAGGGAGGAGTTCACTTCTATCTGTACAGTCCTAGGAAGCACGCCAATTGTGGAGGCATAGATTGCGAGTATGCAATCGGTCATTGAGGAAACAACGAGATGGGTGGACGTGGCCAAGCAGGAACTTGCGAAGGCAACTGTCTCGGCCACTCTCTTGGAGCAGCAGCAGAGAGCCAGTAAGGCTCCTAGGGAGCACGCTTGTTGTGGAGGCACAGATTGCGAGTATGCAATCGGTCATTGAGGAAACAATGAGATGAGTGGATGTGGCCAAGCGAAAACCAGTGAAGGCAACTGTCTCGGCCACTCTCTTGGAACAGCAGCAGAGAGCCAATAAGGCTCTCAACATCAAGGTTCGTGGCATTCCGCGCACCAAGAGTACACCAATGAGTGACGCGGCTAGATTTGTGGGCACCACTCTAGGGGTAGCAGAGCATGGCATTGAGACGGCTTGGCAAGTAGGGAGAGACCCAAATGGAGAGTAGCCCCTCATTATACGCTGTCATGATGCACAGGCACGACTCCTATTATAGCAGCGAGATCAGGCCCAAAAGGATGGGAAGTGGGTCGTAGTACGACATGGGCGGCTGATTACCGGCCCCCGTCGGGCACAAGGTCCCTCTCCCACATAGGGGAGCGGGGTCTATGGGACTCAGACATCCGAGGCCCTATCTTGCACCATTTGGAAATGTAATGGTACCTTATGGTCGGAACCAGAGAATTTCTCGGAATCCTATATGGGTTGTGACATAGCCTTCTACATAGAGACACATCAGAGTCTAGAGCGTCCTCTACTAGTGGTCAGTGGCTATACTTGGGAGGCAGCATACAAAGATGAGAGGAGGGACACTGGAGGAGTACAAGGGTCTAGTGGAGTAGCAGTTCTCTATAGGTCTTCTCTTTTGGGGGCCATCTCAGTAGAGAAGAGAGACCCACACTCTAGGTTTCTCTGGATCCGGATTTGACACACTGATACTCAGGATCTGTTCATAGCAGTATGCTACTTCCCCCACGAGACCTCACACTTTGACCGAGATATCCGAGAGGAGACTGAGACATCACCATATGCAGCTCTCTACCAGGATGTTGATTTCATGAGTTGCAGGGAAGTCTTGACTTCAACGCAAGGACAGGGGCACGTTAGGTATCACTCTATTATGCTACTAGACATTGACCTAGAGGATGCAGGTTTGCTGCGAGTCTCAGCGGACAAGCGAGCCCCTATCACATCATATGGGCAGGCATTGCTAGATCTCGGTAGGATGCATGATCTCATTATTTATAATGGTCTTGACAGATGGCCATCCTCGGGTGGTTTTACTTGCTTCCCTGATGGAGGGGCTCCAGCGTTGCTGACTACTACATCATGGGATCCCTTGCCTTTGCCTCACGCATCACTGACTTTTTTGTCGCACCACTACCTCTGGGGCTGACCACAATTGTCTCTTCTTTCGTATCTCCCTACCCTGCCTCAGAGTACCCTTCACCCCTCCCATCACTCAAATCACTTATTAGGACATTCAGTTCGACCGTAGTTTTTAACCTAGGTACTTAGCATGCCTTTATACGCTCCTCACATATATTAACCTGATACCCCTACTAGAATATCGTGCTGCCCTAATCACCCGCTCACTTCAGGAGGCTGCACTTCACGCCTTCCCTCACACTACTCGCTCTACTTGACCACCACCACTGGGGACTGTCCCTTGCAATAGTTGGTACGATGATGATTGTAAGGCTTTCTACCACCAACTTAGATTCGAAACCAAACATAATCTTCCGATTGAACTTGACATGATACGCGAGTACCATCGACTGGTTCGTAGGAAGAAACAGAAGTTTATCTGCCAAAACGAGGAGGAATTAATTAATTGTTTAGTAACAACTCCAAAGACTTTTGGTGGAGATTTCTAGAGAGACGGTCCCCTTCACCTATCACTGATACTAAAGTTTAATATGACTATGCACGCATGTCATTGGACATCTCGGATCTCCTGACCTTTCACACATACCTCGTCCTACTTCCTGTACACTCTTCACTAAGGGGGGTGTTAAGGATGCTGTGATGAAGCTTCATAACGGCCAAGCGAAACATTATGAGGGTCTATGCACTGAGTTCATTGCACATTAGAGTTCGGACAAGAGCTGGTTGGACAGTTGAGATTCCGAGTACAATTGGAGTCAAACAAGATGTCCTTTATCACCCACCTTGTTTGGCCTCTATATCGACGAGCTTGAGGTAGTCATGCAGACAGTAGGGGGGCTAGATTACTCTTTCGCTGGCACTCTTATTCAGTTATTGCTGTACACAGATGATGTGGTAGTCCTATCATGCTTAGCAGAGGGGCTCCAGAGACACTTAGCTGCACTACTTTCTGTGAGCTGCATGATCTGAAGGTCTACCTTGGTAAAAGCAAGGTCATGATCTTCAATACATCTCGGGTCACGATGCATCAAGAGCGGTTTACGTTTGACGGGTAACTAGTCGAGATTGTTTCATCATATACTTACTTGGGGGTTATCTTTTTTGGACCTATTTTCACCATGAGACTGGTGAGCAGAGGATATGGCTCACTAGCCAGATTGGAGTAGTGCTTCCGTTCACACTTTCCAGACCCTCGGACCAAGTGTCTACTCTTCGACTCTTATGGTTTGACTAGCAGGGATGGATGGCAGCCCTTGTTGGGGGTTGGACTTGTCTGATATTGAGCGGGCTCGTGTAGAGCGACTATAGGTTCTTATGCTATCACAGATGATTCGTTGTAAGCCATCTGTTCCTCACCAAATCATCCAGACTGAGTTTGGATCCTCACCACTGCAGCTCGATGCAGCGTTTCAGGTCATTATCTACTTATATAGTCAAAGCATATGGAGATCACACCTGTGGGCCGAGTAGATTACCGTGGTTAGCACTGTCCTCCTCCATGGTGTTATCATAGGCAGGGGACTAGAGATGCTGGTTTGCACCACTCCAGTATCAAGAGGTCAACCAGGTCATATGGGAGGATCTTCTATAGCTACACATATTCTGGACATGGTTGGAACCGATCGAGCTCTCAGTGAAGCTCAGCTTCTACAGAGGGGTTTATTGACCCACTAGGGTATACACGAATTCATTTGCCCCATTCATGGGATCTCCATTGGGCAGTTTCGGGTCTCTTCACGACGACTCTGCATTGAGAGTGGTCGGGTAGAGAGGGTATACCGAGGGAGATGCGTATATGCACGTTGTGCAACCTACAAGAGGTTGAGTTAGAGGAACATTTCATCTTCAGATGCCGTGTTTACTATGAGATCAGAGGACGGTTTTATTTCCTATTCAGAGATAGCTCTGGGCTGTTATCTCGATTTCTCTCTTTTTCAGATTAGAGGTGCTTGGCCGCGTTCATTCATGAGGCCGTTAGGCATCGTGAGCGCTTACTTCGACCTCAGAGACATGAGGAGCATACCTTGGTGGACTCTTCTCAGAGCATGATCATGGATTTCTTCGAGCCAGCGGACCATATAGACCCCCCTCTACAGGTCATAGGCTTGGTCGAGACCCAGAGTCAGTGACACGGCAGCTCAAACAAAGGGTTGATGCATAGATTACACTTGAGGACATTCCCTCCATCTTCAGAGTGGGGGTGAGATTGGCAAGGGTGAGTGCCACCCTTGTTAGGCGTAGAGCTGTGACTAGGAGACAACAGAGGATTGCATCGGATTCAACAGTATTCTATATCTGATTTCATGCTACCACTCCTTCGATCCTGATGAGGGAAAGACCATGCTGACCTTGGAGCACATTTCACTTTGTATTATGTAGTATGATGACAACTACTTTGCTATTGCTGATGATGAAGGTGATGCTGTAGATGACTACTTTCCTTGGATATGACTAGGTAGGATACAGTTTTTTTGGCTTTTGTATGGGTGTGGATGCTCGCATAGTAGCTCTATCCCCCCAGCTAGTTTGTATTAGGTTTCTTACAGTCTCATATACCCATCGGTCTTCCGAACACTTTAAAAAACTTTGTTTTTTCTCTTTCTTTCTTTCTCCGCTTCCCCCCCTCCCTCCCTCATCATGCTCACTGTCCCGCCCCCTCTCCCTTCTCTCGCCCTACATGACCTGCTCCCTCGTCCTTTCCTTTCACCTCTCCCTAACCCACCCTGCTACCTCGCCCCTCCCTAGCCTCTCGCCCTCCCCCCACCTTGATGCCTCGCCTCTTCCTACCTCCACACTGCTCCCCCGCCCCCTCCCAGCCCCCCCTCCCGGGCTGCAGGCTGCCCCCTTGCTGCCCCCCCCCCCTTGCTGCCTTGCCCCCCCCTCTGCCTCTCCTTCAGCTTCCTCGCCCCCCCTCCTCACCCTATCTGCTCCTTCCTTTCCCCTCCTTTTTAATTTGGGGAGGGGCTGAGGGGGAGTAAGGGCTGAAAAGAGGGAAAGGAGGGCTGAAGGCTAGGGTGAATTAATTAAAAAATAAAAAAATAAAAAATCCTCAAGCCCTCCCCTGCAGCCCTCTTTTTTCTTATGGTGAGAAGAGGTTCTCCTTCTCTCTATAGCAAGATTTGACGCACGAAGCTTCACCATGTTTGAGTTGGCCTCCTCACCTCGATTGACGAATGGATTCTCATTTAGTCAATCCTCGTCAGCTTCCACCGGCCGTGAAGACAATTATTTTTGCAAAAGACGAGTTGCATCATTTCAGGGAAGGATGTAGAGCTTGAAAGTTCTACTTCACTTTTGGCTCGTATCCATGGGTCCCACCCTTTCAGATTGCAAGTTAGGGATTGGATGCTTGCTGCCTTACTAGAAGACCTCGCTCCTCACCTTTCAAATGTATGCTTATTGGGACGCGGCTTCTTTTAGGTGGTTTTTGATTCTCCTGAGGCCACTGCTTCGATGCTCTAGGCTAACCCTTTGGTGCTAATTTTCAAGAGGAATCACCCTACACTTTCGGTTTTGATCCTTTTGAGAAGGATAGTGGGGTTGCCTCTCTCTTTATCCGATTTCCCGGCCTCCCTCAAGTGTACCATCAATACCTTGCTACTATTGGAGCATTCTTTGGTGTGGTCACAGAGGTCCCCCCTTCTCTTGCATGGTTTCATCCTCAACGGAGGTAGTGGGGTGCCTAGAGTTAGGGTCATTGTCACTGACCCTAACATTACGGATAACGACGTTATGCTTCAGCGTCTTGATGGTTCCTTCTTTGACCAAAGGATTGAGATTGCTAGCAGATAGGATTAGTGCGGAATTTGTAGGACCCTTGGTCAATTCGCTAGAGATTGCCCAAGGAAGAAGAACAAACCCAGGAAGTCTTCTGGTGCGGCTCCTTTTCGTGTCGCTCCTTTGGCTCCCACTTCTCGTCTGCTCCTTTGGCACGTCCTACTAGACCTTCTTCGCAGCACAGTCAACTCTCGTAGTGCGCCCAGGACCCTCTTCACGCTCTGCACCAGTTGCCCTCTGTTGGGTTGTAGCCAAAGTTGTTGCTTCTTCACCTATAGTTTAGGAGGACACCCCTTGTGTCCTAGGCTCCACTTCAATTTTGGCAGTGCACATTCTAGTCTTGGTTGCGACTGAGGCGGCCGTTCTTCTAGGTATAGATCACGAGGCACCATTAGGTACCTCAAATCCCGCTAGAGTTACCTCTGTCCCAGCCGCACTGATAAGACCAGTGATGGTGCTCATGCAGATACTTTGACACCTGGGCCTCCACTTGAGCATCTCCCTTCCTCTTCTATTCTCTAGACTTCATCCTTCGATAGAGGAAAGGGAGCGTTGTCCCCTTCACCTTCTTGAGTGCAGGGATGCTACGCACTCCAGTGGTGCACAAGAATTCATTTTCAATTCTAGTAGATATGGCGGAGATTGTGGAGGAGTTTGTGCCCTCCACTTTTGGGGATGTTGTTATTGACCATCTCCTTTCGTAGGTGTTGGGTTCTCTCCCCCGTGGAATTTCCCTCCCCTTAGTAGTCTTGGCAGGAGGGTCTCTCCTCAGGATAGGTTTGTTTCTGCTGCCCAATCGGGTTAGGTGTTCCATCTGACTTCCTTCCACCGATGAGGATCGTCACATGGAGCATACATGGCCTTGGTGGTATGCCCCATCGTCGCTGTAGGAAGCTGATATGTAATCAGCTTCATCCAGGTGTTACAGGGGGTCCCATTGACATTCTTTTCATCTAGGAACACAAGTTGGATGCCATGGATTATGCCAAGTCAGATAAGATTCTTTTAGGTTATACTTTAGTCACGTGCAGTTGGCACCAGGCGAGGCACTGGCATTTCAGTTTCAGATTCTATCCTCTTCTTGGTTGTTGGACACAGAGTTATCATTCCCTCTAGAGCTCAGTGGATTCTTCTTTTGATTGGGGGAGGTAAGGTTGGCTTGCTCAACCTTTATGCACCTAGTAACAAAGGGGATCGTGTCCTTATGTGGAAAGAGCTGCTTTCGTGCCCCCCAGTGGTAGATTCATGGGTGATTGGAGGAGACTTCAATATGATGGAGTTGCCACATGAATGATTGTTTGTTATAATAGCGATAGTCTTTAATGCAAATTGGCACATTAAATGATTGAGAAATGATAACCTTGTTTTTCCAACCTAAGGAACATCTAGACGAGACTGTTAGTCCCCCCTCGCTTGAGAAAAATGCCCATTAGCTTGTTCACCCAAATATGCTCTTAAATTAATACATCTTGCTTTTCAAAATATTCCACATTTACATATTCGAAAGCTTGCTTGGAAGGGAACATGATTGTGCTGATTGGGGTCAAAAGCAAGACTGTGTCAAGCTTGCATCTCAACAAAGTTAGAATTAAACTGACATTAGCCAGACTCACTCTCTAGAACCTTGCAAGGTTCACAAATCAGAACACGTCTCCTTAACTTTGAGGAGAATGGAGAGTGTGAGGACTGATGTGGCTGAACAATTTGTTTGTCTTAAATGGTACCTTGGATTGTGTAGAGGGACCCAAGCCACAAACGGATTTATCTAGACGTGCCATGACCTACACTATAACTACAACTTATTTGCATTTGCCATTTAATATCAAGAATTGTTCTTATGGAATAGGCATGAACATTGCTTTGTGGCTGTGAAGACGTTTGAGGACTTCTGGTAAGCATGCTGGTAAGGGTCAATAGGCTTATGATGGCTAGGTTTTGAAATATATCTTGCACTATGTAAGGCTATACTTTTTTGTATGATGTAGAAACTAATACCAATTCACTTTTGATTAATTCACAACACAGTGGAGATATTGATTTTTATGTTAAAATATTCTCTTGCCAACTGTATAGTCATTAATCTGAGGGAATTTGGCAGGCATATGCGTCTGAGATTTGTAGCGAGGAACATCAAGCATTGGGGTTATCATTGGTAAGCATCAACGTTTTCCATGACCATTGTGTTGTTGATGCAGGATTTCAAAATATTTGCAAGATTGGTTTTTGTTTGTTTCTTTGTGGTTGTTACATTGAGATTATTTATCCTCACAGGTTGGCACGATGTGGGGCCTTGGTTTGATCATAGGTCCAGCAATTGGAGGATACTTGGCTCAGGTGTGTTTGTCCCTCCAAATGTGACTTATACTTCATTGCGTGCATTGGATTCATCTCTATTGCTTTTCTCAAAATTTTGGGCCATTGCATGTGCATTTGGCAATAGCACATGGATAGGGGAGTGTTAGAAACATGGTGTGTGAGAAAGAAAGAAAGTTTATTAAAGTCTTCGGAAGACCGCCGATGCGTCTATGAGACTGTGAAAAACCTGATACAATGAGCTGTGGTAGTGGGGCTACTAAACGAGCATCCACACCAATGGAGAATGCAAAAAATGAAAAATGGCAGTACTAAGTCCTAAGTACAACATAGTCATATCCCGACTATATATATATATATATATATATATCAATCTCAGCATCATCGTCGGCATCATCATAACCATCATCATCATCATCATCATCATCATCATCATCGTCAGCAACAGGACATCGGGATGGATGAGGCTATGGGAGTGGAGGCATGAGGTCAGCAATAGAACGTTGTCGCCCCCTCAAGGGTGTAGTCTTGGTATGTCTCCTGGTCATAGCTTTGCGTCTAACCAAATCCACTGTGACCCCCGTCGGTCGGGCTTCGACCCTAAACAAGGAGGGGATGTCCCCAAGTGTGATCTGTGAGTCAACCCTCTGTTTGAGCTGTCGGGTCACAGGCTTCGGGTCACAGTCATGTCGAGGTCTCGCCTCGAGGGGGTTTACTGCTGAGTTTTAAATGTGGAGGCAACGGGGTACTAATAGACTTCCCCCTCTCCATTTTAAACCGTTGCAGTACTTTGTCAATGTACTCCTTCTGTGACAGAAACAAAAGTCCCTTGGACCTGTCACGAGTAATCCGCATGCCAAGAATATGATTTGCATCACCCAAGTCTTTCATGTCAAAAGACTTATGCAGTTGTTTCTTCAAAGCACTAATCTCCTGCTGAGATTTGCTGGCAATCAGCATGTCATCCACATATAGAATGAGTAGCATCAAACTGCCATCCTTTGCCCGTTTGGTGTACAAGCAATGATCGGTCTCACACCTATGATACCCTTGGGACTGCATGAAGGCATCAAACTTCTTGTACCATTCTCTTGGCGCCTGCTTGAGTCCATACAAGCTCCTCTTGAGCTTACACACAAGCTGCTCTTTCCCTTTAACAACATATCCCTCTAGCTGACTCATATAGATCTCATCATGGAGATCTCCGTGAAGAAAAGCTGTCTTCACATCCATCTGACATAAATCCATGTCGTCATGAGCAACAAGAGCTAACACTGCTCTCAAAGTAGTCATCTTGACTATAGGGGAAAAGATCTCATCAAAGTCAATGCCCTTCTCCTGCTTAAATCCCTTGGCAACCAATCTGGCCTTAAACCTCGGTAAAGCATTTGAATCCACTTTGACTTTGTAAACCCACTTGCATGGCAAAACCTTTCTGCCTGCAGGTAGCTGCACCAAGTCCCATGTATCATTTTGAAGTAGGGAGTCCATTTCTGACTGCATGGCTTTCTCCCACTTCTTTTTCTCTGTTCTTCCCATAGCTTCCTTGAAGCTGGAAGGCTCACCACAATCTGTCAGCATGATAAAATCAGCCACATTATTGGCTCCTGGAACAAACCTGGCAGGAGGCCGTTGTACACGGGTGCTCTTGCTAACAAAAAGTTCCGGATTAGGCTGCTGTCCAGCCTGTTCGTCATGCATGACGGGTGGCTGTACCACCATATCTGGCTGTTCTACAGCCTCATCTGCTGGCATATCCAGTGGTGCATCATTGGCAAAATTATCTGGCTGATTTTCAGCCTGTATACCCTCTTGAACAGGGTTATCTGCAGCAGCCTGCTGCTGCATATAAATGGGCATTCTTTGCTGTCCAACATCATCATAAATAACCCTCCTGTATTCCACAGGTTGCACGGGTTCCTTGTGTACACTATCCTCTTTAAAGATGACATCATTGCTGCGTATAATCTTCCGTTTAACGGGATCCCATAACCTGTACCCCATTTCACCTTGGTCACCATAACCCATAAAGATGCATCTGATAGACTTTGGATCCAGTTTGGTGCGCAGTTCTTTGCGTACATGAGCAAAGCACTCGCAACCAAATACACGTAAGTGCTTATATGAAGGTGGCTTGCCAGACCACACCTCCTCTGGCACTTTCAACTCCAAAGCCTTGTTTGGCGACCTGTTAATAATGTGAACTGCTGTTTGCACGGCTTCTGCCCAAAAGCCATGGGGTAATGCAGCATAAGACAGCATACATCGAACCTTCTCCTGAATAGTTCGATTCATCCGCTCACTTGCACCATTTTGAGATGCATTATGAGGGGCTGTGAGTTTCTGTTTGATGCCCTTAGCTTGGCAAAACTGCACAAAAGCATGTGACACATACTCACCCCCATTATCGGATCTGAGGCATTTCAGCCTACGACCTGTCCGATTCTCAACCTGAGCGACAAACTTCTTGAAAGCATCTAAGGCATCGCCCTTATGCTTCAAGAAATAGACCCACACTTTGCGTGTGGCATCATCAATGAAAGTAATAAAATATTTTGCACCCCCTAGTGATAACTGTGGCATCTCACACAAATCAGTGTGCACTAGATCAAGCGGTGCTCTATTCTGGGGAGTTCTCCTCTTATGAGGAGTCACAGAATGCTTGCCAAATATGCAATGATCACAAGTAGGCAAATCTGAAAAAGAAAGAGACGGCAGATAACCCAAACGTGACAGTTCTTGCATTCCTTTAACAGACATGTGTCCCAACCGGCTATGCCACAATGAAACCTTTGGCAGCTCGGTTATGGCAACAACATGATTACCCACACTGGAAACATAAAGAGGGTACAAGGTATCACTCTTAAAACCCTCAGCCACTACAACCTGGTCATCAGTAATCACCCATTTGGAATCCCCAAATGTGGTGTGGTAACCACTGTCATCCAGCAAGCCAGTGCTAATCAGATTTTTCTTGATTTGCGGCACATGGCGGACACCATCAAGCATGAATATGCGTCCATCAGGAAATACTATCTGTATACTGCCAATCCCTGCAATCTGACATGCATAGTTGTTCCCAAGATGAACAACTCCATGAGTACCTGTGTAGGAAGTAAACCACTCCCTATGAGGAGTAACATGAAAAGAAGCACCTGAATCCAAGAGCCAGGTGTGCATGTCATGGCCATCAATAACCAAAGCATGTGCTATTACAGCAGAAGAGCATAAAACATCATGTATGTCACTGTCACTGTCCTCTGCTGCAACATTCACTGCATCCAAGTCATCTGCTTTGGCTTTGGCTTTGCCTTTGCTTCCATTGCCTGCATCCTTTGTTTCAGCCTTCTTGGCTTTCTGATCCCGTATGAACTTGAAGCACTTAGACTTCACATGTCCCTTTTTGCCACAATAAAAGCATTCAATATCCTTTTTACCACGGGACTGACTGCGGGATTTGGACTTACTAGCAGATCTCCCCTTCTGCTGAGTCCTGCCTCTATCCTGTACCTGCAAGGCATTTGAAGACTTGCTGCTCGCATTATTCTTCCTGCTCATCTCCTCCATAAGGAGAGAGCTCTCTACATCAACATACATAAGAGTGACATTCGAATTTGACAGGGTGGTCTTGAAAGTGTCCCAACTCTCAGGGAGGGTACACAACAAGAAAGTAGCCTTGAACTCCTCATCAAGGTTCAATCCCTGTGCAATAAGCTGTGTAAAGATGGCATTGAACTCACTCAAGTGTGAGGTCATAGCTGTACCTTCCTTCATGCGAAGATCAACCAGCTTCTTCAACCAATAAACCTTACTGGCTGAGCTCTTTTGAGCATACAACTCTTCTAGCCTCTGCCATAGGCCATAAGAGGTCTTTTCAGCCTGAACATTGAACACAAGAGTATCAGAAATAGTGAGCATGATAGCTGCCCTTGCGGACAAATCAAGCTCTTCCCAGTCATCAGCTGCCATGTCAGATGGCTTGACACCCTTCACCCTTATGGGCTTAGAAATCTTCTTTAACAGAAGTACATTCAAGCACTGTTCTGCCCATAATGCATAATTATGTGCTCCTTCCAGTTTCTTTATGTTCAGAATTGAAGAATCACTTCCCCCTGATGCCATATCAGATAAGGAAAGTATCTGACTCCCTGCAAGTAAAAAAAAAAGACTGAATAAAATTCTGATTTCTCAGAAAAAACCTGCTCTATCAAGAGCCAGAAGCACTCAGAATAGTGCTGTTTTTACTGTCAAAAGAATCTGCAGCAAAACAGTAAATGTCCCTGCAATCACTGTACCTTCTGACAAACTGTACCGTGCTCAGATAGGCATAAAATTCTGATTTCTCAGAAAAAACAGTAAGTTCAGAATACTGCAGTTGCTCCACAAGTGCTTTAACAGTGTATAATCAGCTGACAAAACACAAAACACAGCTGTCCGCACAAACCACAGCTGTCCTGATCACTTCTCCCACCTCAGATGAGGTATTGCACTGATTGAATATGCATCAACCACTTGGCATACACTGTTGTGTTCACCCAAAAAAAAAATCAGACACTTCAGCCTGTCACAAGCCTGCAACAGAAAAATGGGACAAATCCCAAGCAATCACCCTTCTGCCAAGGGGATAAAAGGCATCTGAAGATCTTTGACAGTAACTCAAGTGCTCTCAAGCAAAATCTGAGCAAAAGCCCTTTGATCTGACACTTGTACCAAGTGAAAACAACCTCAACACTGAGGTAGCATACAAAATGTAAATCTCTCTGACAAAATCAACTAACAGTGTAATGCAAATACTGCCCTGTGTAGAAATGGCATACACAGATCCCAACGTACAAACACTCAATGAGGAACCTTTTGAGCACTGTCAACGATGGACAGTTAGGGACCGAGTAAACTCGATGCGCCCTGGCCAAGCGTGGCTCAAGTGAGGTTCTCTGAGTGTTGCACAAAAAATGTGACCTGCAAGAAAATGTCACCTCGACACTGCGGAAATCGAGACAAATGTGTGCTCTCTGGCACCACACTGCCTCAAGGCATACAAAGCATCACCTGCCAGGCAAAAGCCCTATGATCTGCTCACCCGTAAATTGAGATTCAAACTCAGTAAAAGCATATGTCCTCTTGCAAAATCAAGGCATTACCTTCCCAGAACAAAATAACTGTGCAATCAACCACACACTGTGGTTCTGGTCACCTCAAGCACGAGGGAAATGAAGGTACTTGCTGTACTTTCAAGAAAAACACAGTTTTGAGAACTGAAAGATTATCCTGAATGAAGAGGAATGAAGAGCAGAGTGCTCTTTCTCCTTCTCTTTCTTCCCAAAAAAAAAATTCTGCCTGCTGTACTTGATGTACCTGCGCACGTGTGCAGAATCCCAGAAGAGAGAAGCAAAAAAAATAAAATTTCGACGGTCTCCCTGATGCAGCTCCCTGTACCTGCGGAGTGTAGATCTGTATGCATGTACGGCTCCTGTACGGAGTCCGTACAGCAGGTACGGATGTCCGTACCTGAGCGCGCGCCGCGCGCTCTGGTTCCGCGCAGCCTGGTGCTGTGCACAGGTTGCCCCTGCGCAGGCTAGCAGCTAGCAGCTGCTGCCCTGCTCTACGCCCGCGCCCGTGCCCGAGTCGTGCCCTGCTCTACGCCCGCAACCGCGCCCGCGCCCGCGCCCTGATCTGTGCCCGCGCCCGCGCTGCTGTGCTCCGCTTGCCGCCGGTGCTGCCTGCGCCCGTCCGTACGGATGTACGGACGACGTACGTCCGTATGGCGCTGTCACCTGCTGGCCCGTTGGCCCGTGAAGAGGCTAGGTAGAGGTCGAGGGGGGGTGGGTAGGCAAGGGTAGAGGGAGAAGTGGCTCTGATACCAGTTGAAGGGGCTTGAAGGGGGAAGAAGAGCAAGAGGGAGAGAGTGAGAGAGAGAGAAGAGTGTGCGGGTGTGAAGTGTTGAGCCACACCACAAACTCATTAGTTTTATTAGGATTAGGTTTTACCCTATGACTGTCTTAAGACAGTCATAGGTGTCCTATCTTTAATAAAGGGGTGGCAATGTGCCTTTACCCCAACAACATGTAGCTACAACAGAGGTTCATGGCCTCTCTCTTGACGACGAGGATCCATTTGACCAGGGTTGGGCTTTCTAGTCCCTATGCTATGTGTGTTTGTGTTGGGTCAAATAAAGGTTCTCAGCCTTGAGTTGTTGCTCTAAATTGAATGTATTTGGAGTCAATAAGAGGTACTCTGCCCTGGGTTGTCTCCCAAAAATGAATGTAATGTCTTTTACTCTGGTTGATGGTATTGACCACCCAGTTCAAAGTAAGGGGGGATGACGAGTGATGGTTTGCCCTTGCCGGTTGCAAGCTGACTAAGAAGTCACTATCACACGGGAGGTGTTGGATAGTCGGACTTGCTCTTTGCAGTATTGCGGTGGAGGGGGGATTGCTCTACTCTTGCGTGTTGGGTCTCACTCTGAAGGGGGGTGTTGGAGATATCATAGTCGAAGAGTGTGTTGGTGTGTAGTACTAGGTCATCTAGTACTAGTCTATGTGTGTGAGTCATGTGTGAGCGCCACGTGTCATCATGGGACTTATCCCATATGCACTAGGTGCTAGTGTGTGAGTGAGTAGCCTATATAAGGCTTGTACTTCACTTGTCTTGTCATACTTGATGAATGAATGAAAGCCTTTCTTCATGTCTTCATTTGAGCATTATTTCCTCACACCCTAACTCTCTCTCTCTCTCTCTCTCTCTCTCTCTCTCTCTCTCTCTCTCTCTCCCTTCACTATGTTTCTAACATATACAATGATGCAAGTAAAGAATGTCAATTAGTAGAGAAGGGCTCACAAATCGTGAACGTAGAAAGATCTACAGGGTGATGGGCAGAGCAGGGGGACAAAATTAAAGCTTGGAGCTCCAGAATCAGAAGGGCACAGCTGAGAACCAAGCTGTGGTTCATGAAATGTTAAATTACAGATTGTCAAACTAAGAAATGTATCCTGTTAATTGGGAAGACCATGGGAAGAACTCTTGACCCCATAGGGTTCTAGGACCCATTTTTCACTGAAGGCTTAAGAAGCCCTAGACCTATCTTGTAAGTTGTAGAGAAAGGGCCTTCTGAAGCATTGAACAAGCCCACAGTCCACCAAAGAACGATCTTGACAGTTGCATCAAAGCTTTTCAAAATTCACATCCTTTGTAACATGATTAGTGATATAAACATGTGGGTCTATGTAAACATACCATTTGCAGGATGCCTTTCTAAGAAGTTAGATATAGCATGGTCTTGTAAAAATTCATTTGTGAGTAGAACAATATTTAAATAAACAAGCAACTTTTGCATTGGAGGTTGGGGTATGGTTGGAAGACTGAAGGGATGATTCTCTGTTTTACAACAGTTAAACAATCACAAAAGGTTAGCCTTCCTTTGAAGTGAATGGACTTATTGAGCATGTCAAACCTTTGGCTCTATAGATGTTTCCTTTGCAGGGTTATGGTTTCTTGTTTGATTGAAATTAGTGAAGATGCAAGGAAAGAAACGTTAACCCTTTAAAGAAATAAGGAGAAACACCCTAATTCTCTGCTCTAAGTTTGCAATGTCAACAGATGCTTTTTCTTATGGCAGCTGATTTTCTTTTCATGTGTCCGTTGCTGCAGCCTTCTGAGAAATACCCTGCAGTATTTCCAACTGGATCATTGTTTGACTCGTAAGCTCTCATCCTGCAACAAAAGACGAGCTTAGTGTCTGATATATTCATTCCAGGAAAGAGGACACGTTTTGACAAAGCAAATTTGGCAAAGCCTCCTTAATGATGGCCCTTCATATTTAATTTTCCTCTTGCAGGTTTCCTTATGCCTTGCCATGTTTATGCATCTCTGCATTTGCTGTTCTTGGACTTGTGGCAAGTTTTTTTCTTCCGGTATGCAATCTATCATGAGTATGCTAAAAGTATGATTCTTGAAAATATTCTCTCACATGAGGATAACTTTTTCTAGAGCAATTTGTCACAATCACGAAATGCTGGAAGATAGTGTCATCTCCAAAATGATCCGATTTACAAAGGGCCGTTTTCTTTTTATACCACTTGTGTTTTCTTATTAATTTCAAGAGTACTTTCCTTGTTGGCCTAACAAATAATGATTCAAATTGATGATAATGCAGACCTTTCCTTGGTGTTGCTAGATCCTTTTGGGTCTTATGTTGCTGTAATGTTTAAGGATAGATGTGCCTCCCTGTCAATGATGTATTGTTTGTGAACTTGGGCTTTAGAACGATGTCGCCTCTTTAGAAGAGAGCCCACAAGACTAAAAAGGTGCCTAAAGCCTCCAATTTAGGAAGAAAAGCCTGAAAGCTTGGCTTTTATGTAAAAGATGCTTTTAGAAAGCAGGCCCTAGCTTTTTGCTAGGCCAAGTCTATAAAAGAAAGGCCCCAGGCCTCCCAAATGTATTCAGAATTGTACTCAATTCTATGCTCTTTCAAGAGCTAGTTGTACAAATATTATTCTATTGCAATAAAGACCTTCGGGGGGGTCTAGCCCTTATTTCTAGGCTCTAGTGTGGTGTTTTGTCTTCTCTCCCCCACTCCCAGAGTTCTATCTTATTGCGAATCAACTATCTCTTCTCTAGGCTGAATTGTGATTTACCCTAGCTCCAAGATCTTGTATCATCTGCATGTGTGAGTGCCCAGAGAGGGAGAGCCTGCTGCGATTTCTGTTTCAGCCGCGTGTACTTGCTGCTGCGAATTCTTTCCCGGTAGCCTAGCATTGCTTTGATTTTGGTCAAAGAGTGCCCAGGACCCTTAAGGTTTGGTTTTAGTGGTATGAGAGTGTGGTTTTGCTACTTCCCTTGGTAGCAACGGTCTACAGACTCGGAAAAGACCTCTGTCAGGCGCGTATCGGGAGACCTCCGTAATCGCATCCGTCAGGCAGACAACACTTAGTGGGCAGAGACCTCAGTAATCGCCTTTGCCGGTTTGCATGGCACTAAGAGCAGGTTTGCTGCGTGGGGCAATAGAAGATCGCATATATTATTTTTAATTTCGCCACATACCCCGGACTAGTGGTTGAACCATACAACCAAGAGCCACACCCACCCATACTTCATTGTGCATCAGGCGGGCTCTAGTCTTCTCCTGTAAGCGTTTACCTCCTTGAAAGGAGTAGGGGCTTTGCAGTTGATTGCTGTAGACCCAGTCAAGTTGATTCGGTGGGTTCAATTTTCCATCTCCCACATCATGGTTTCAGAGCACGAGAGTTCAGCCACCAAAAGGCCCAGTACAGCCTCTAGACGATCCAGTAATAAGCATTCTAAGGGATCTGAGGACGACCTTAGTGAAGGATTTGTGAAAGCAAAGATCAGGGAGTTTCAGTCTCTGAAGCGAAAGCCTCGATTTCAGCATCTATTCGAGGAGATGATGACCAAGCAAGTCTCAACGTCGCCAAAAGAAAAGGAGATCAAGAGCTTTATCTGACTTCTCCATCAAAAGACTTTGGAGCCAGTGAAAATGCTTGCAGTTCATTCGTCAGTTTGACAGAGCCTTCAAAATGGGGCACTTTCGCGAGAAGTCCAAGTTAAAGATTGTAAGTCTTCACCTCACAAACACAGTGCCAATGCTTGGTGGGGAGCTCTTCTAGTTGCAGAAGAGGCTCCAAAGACATGGAAAGACTTTAAGAAGCAGTTTTATGAGCAGTTTTTGCCTAGGAATTTCTTTGATGATGTTCATACAGCCTGGGAAAGTGTGTGCATGGCAGCCTCTGACACCATCGAGTCATATAATCAAAAGTTTTGGACAGCTTATCTTCAGTCACACCCTTCAAAGAAATTTCAGAAAAGACAAAGCTTCGGAAGTATTGAGCGGGATTGCTTCCCAACATACGAACTCAAGTAAGCATTATTCAATGAAGATGAAGCCCTGAGATTTGATGCATTCAGCTTCCGTGGTTGAACTGTTAAGGGAAGACCTCCTTCACACTATGGCAAAAAAAGGGAAGGGTGTGGATACTAGCAAGAGGGTTGTGGCACCAGCCCAAGGTTCAAAGAGATTTTAGCCTCAGAAGTCGAGGGGCCCATTCAAGCTTGTCAAAGGGAAGTCAAAGTTTACTCCGAAACAGATTGAAACCTTCCGAAAGGAGGGTGAGTGTTTCCATTGTGGAAAAGAAGGGCATATGGCTGCCTAGTGCCCCGAAAGGCCTATGGGTCCAAGGGAGAAAAAAACGACAAGAGAACTGCCAAAGCCTATGGCGGGAGGAGTCCCATATATGTTGGGTACAACCACAAAACCAAGAAACTGAGAGCCTTGCGTCGGATGGGTTAAAGTAAGAGATCAGAATGCTTTCATTCTTTTTGATCCAAGAGCTACTGATAATTTCATTTCAGAAGATCTAGCATTGAGGCTAGGAATAAGACGAAAGAATTGGGATTATCTTTGGATGCAAAGCATGTTTTTGAAGGGGATCCAGTCAAAGTCACACCTTTGATTGGAAAGCTTAGAATTCTTGTACATAACTATGTATACCACGAAGAGCTTTATGTTTCACCTCTCAAGCATTATGATGCTATTTTGGGTATGTCGTGGTTCCATAGAAAGGTGGTAGTCCTTGATTCGAAAGCAAAAACTCTCAGTTTTTTGCATCGGAATAAGAAACACAAGGTTTTGGCCAAGGAAAAGGCAAGACCATTCCAATTGTATCAAATATTTCCATTGCTAAATCAACAAAGTCTGCAATTTCTGCGTATATGGTCTTTCTTCAAGACAAAGAGGGTGAACCTCAAGTGGGAATAAGTACTTAAAAAAAAGGAAAATCTCAGTTTCTAGAATCTTTCAAAGATTCGTTTTTCAGATTCTCTACCAAGAGAGCTTCCTCTAGAACGACCCGAAGATCATGTTATAGGGCTCCTTCCAAGAAGTGAGCCCCCGAATCGAGCACCTTATCGTGTGAGCGCAGCCCAGACTGAAGAAATAATGGCACAGGTACATGATTTGCTCTCCAAAGGACTTATCAAGCCTAGTTCGTTGCCCTTTTGTTCACCAATGCTTTTAGTTCAAAAGAAGGATGGCTCTTTTCATATGTGTGTGCATTATAGAGCTCTTAATAAAATGACAGTGAAGAACAGGTTTCCAATCCCTCGCATAGATGCAGACTGAAAGGGGCCACGATTTTCGGTCGTATTGACTTCAAAAGTGGATATCATCATATAAAAATCCATGACAAGATGTCCATAAGACAACTTTTCGGACCACTTTTGGACTTTATGAGTTTTTGGTGATGCCTTTTGGGCTTACCAATGCACTAGCCACTTTCAATCGCATGATGGACGTAATTTTCAGATCTTGCAGGCACTTTCTTTGATGATATTTTGGTATTTTCTAAGACAAAAGAAGAGCACAAAGAGAACTTGGCTACTGTGTTTAAAGAACTCAGAAATCATAAGCTTTTTATTAATGCCAAAAAGAGTGAATTCTTTATTGATGAGATTCATTATCTTGGACACATTATTTCCAAGAAGGGATTCGGATGGATCCAGCCAAGATTAAAGCTATATAGGAATGGCTAGAGCTCACCTTGGTACGTGAAGTATGCAGCTTTCTTGGGCTTTGTTCCTATTACAGATGCTTCATCCGACACTTTGCTGATATAGCAGCCCCCTTACATGACTTGACCAAGAAAAATGTAGTTTTCAAGTAGGGAGAAAGACAAAAGGACAGCTTTTAATGCTCTGAAAGAAAAGCTAATGACCGAGCCTATTCTCATTGTTCCAGATTTATAGAAACCGTTTCATGTGGATTGCGATGCATGTGGAGAGTGTGTGGAAGCTGCCCTCCATCAAGAAGGTCGGGTTATAGCTTATGAAAGTAGGAGGCTGCATGATGCCGAGATGTTTTTGGGTGTTTATGAGAAAGAGATGATAGCAGTTATTCATGCTTTAAATATTTGGAAGCATTATCTTCTTGGAGCTAACTTTAGAGTCAAGACCGACCACCAGAGCCTCAAGTATTACTTGACTCAGACCGAGATCTCCGAAAAGCAAATGAAGTGGGCAAATCACATGGCCAGATTGTTTTTGGCACAGATTTTCAAGCACCACGGGATGCCTAAGTCGATTGTTAGTGATCGAGACCCCAGGATGACTAGTTTATTTTGGAGAGCATTATTTGATAATATGGGTACGAAGTTGGACTTTTCATCTTCTTTTCATCCTTAGTCAGATGGACAAGGTGAGAATGCTAATTCCACGGTATTGGATCTTCTCAAGTGTTATGCATCCGAGCGGAAGGTCGAATGGGAAAAGTATCTTCCTCTTGTGGAATTCGCATACAATAACAATGTTCATAGCTCTACAGGAAAAGCCCCATTCGAAGTTATTTATGGAAAGGTGATTTTGCCACCTATCTTTAGAGCAAAGGACAAGATGTTTGCAGCCGACCAATATGCCCGAGACTTAGATACAGCTTTTTGTCAAGTTCGGACAGCAATTGAAAGATCTCAACAAAAACAAAAGAAGGCAACAGACAAGCACCAGAGAGAGATGAATCTCCAAGAAGGAGACTGGGTGCTACTAAAGAAGGAGACTGGCTCTAGACTTGCAAGGAACGAATTCAGGTTGAGATGTTCATGTGGGCACAAGTGCTGGTGGCTCTGCTAGCTCACCCTCAACATGCACACAGAGTTTGCGAGTTCTGTACATAGTCAAACACAACAACTTTGTAATGGTCCACCAACCATATAATACACCCTTTTTCCCTTGGCTGCTTGCATCTATTGTACATATCACAATGCATTTACTAGTCTGCTCATCTGGATTTGAAAAACCCTTAGAATCATTCAAATCATCCTTTTCAAACTGCACCCCAATTGAATTCTACAGTAAACCTTTGGCTGTATGTTGCTCCCTTAGGTGGAATAATGGCTCCAAATCCTCCTTAACATCATTTGTTCACACGGTTCCCACCTAGTGAATCATTCGATTCAATAACTCTGACTGCTCCAACCTGAGTAAAGCTCTCCTGCCCATTGCCTATCAATACCCATTCTTCCAGCACCTATCTCCTTGTGCGACCCTTTTGGTCCCCTTTTGACTACTTCCAAGTGCTTGACAATCTACTCACGCTTCACCTCCAGCTGCCTGCCGCCTCAGCCTAGAAACGTACACTTTGGTGCACTCATCAGCCATCGATCAAATATTCTCCATATTTCCTTAATCCTGTGAGCATAATTGACTCTGCCGCCTACCGAGAAAAACACACTTGAGTACACTCACCATTGCTCAAATATTCTCCATATTTCCTTAAAATCCCGTGTGCATAATCGACTAGCCATCGCTCCTTGTCATCGACACCCTCTACGATCCTTGTCATTAGGTGACACCTCACATCACACCAATCAGCTTTGTATTTTGTATCATTTTCACGATTCCTCCGATAACTACATTTCCCCCCTCTAGCTTGAGCTTCCATGCTGACCGTAGGACGATCTTCATGATTCTTGTTGCATCTCGAAGCTCATGGAAATCCCCATCTTCCATGGTGAAGTGGGGTTAAAACTTCACATATTAGAACACCCTTTTGCAAAAATTTAATTAGCATAACACAATTTATGATTTCTTTTTTATACGCCATCAATGAATTTTATGAGTAAAATCGTATCAAGTGTGTGCTTATCTTTTCACAGGAAAGTCTGCATAAACATCCAGTTGTGTCCGAGACAAGCTTTAAAAAGGTTGAAGAGGGTTTGGAGAGCGAAAACCACGGCAACGAAACTGATGATCCAAAAGATAAAGTTGTGGAAATCCACATAACTGAGAACAATGTGGCTGAGAAACCTCTTTGGAGAAATTGGGGAATGGTGGCTTCAATTTTTATGTATTGTATTTGGGGATTGCATGATATGGCATACTCAGAGGTTTGAAACCTGGTACTCCGAGTTGAAGTGTTGTATCTAGGGATTGATGCACCAAATACTCTGCTTTTATTATGGACACTTGTGTAATTTTTACAGGTATTTTCTTTATGGGCTGTGAGCCCTGTGATTTATGGAGGTCTAGGATTCACAACTTCTGAACTGGGTGACGTGCTTGCTGGATCTGGTATGACAAGATACATCTAGCGCTCTAGAATAGTAGAACTAAAAGAGTCAGCAACAAGCTTCTAATATTGTGTGCCTGATTGTTCAATCTTTGACGCCTAATGTTAATGGAATATGAGTATGCTTTTGCCTTGAGAGATATGAACAAAGTTTGTCAAAAAGCCTTTTTTTAAGATCCATCTGTTTCGATTTTTTGAACATGTGTAAAAGATTGTTTGTAACTTATGCTTGTTGTTTCAAAGGAGCTGCACTCCTTCTGTTTCAGCTTCTTCTGTTTCCACGGTTGGCAAAAATGTTTGGAGCTATTCAAATGGCTCGAATACCAGCGGTAAGAGCTATTTCCTTTTTCTGTATGATAGCTTAATGGTCCGGGAATGTTTATTTTGCTCCAAAAAATTCAGGCGGAAAAGGAAAGAAGGCTTTTGTCATGTTCTTCATGTTGATGGCTAGCTAAATTTCTGATCAACATTTGCAAGTATGTAGCGATATCGATTACAACATCAAATTAAAATTTCGTACCATGTTTACAGCATCAAAGAAGAGCGTGGTTCTCTATCAGCATTTGGTTTGGCTATCTGTCTAGTTTATCAAAACGTATAAATGCTCAAGTTGTTTCTTCACGGTCAAATTTTTTTTGCTTGAAATTGATTTTTATTAAAGAGAGAAAGAAACATGGCGCTCCTTGCGTCCCCTCTAGCCTCTCCCTCCTCCCCGCCCCTTCCCGTTGATACACAGAAAACGGTATAGACAAAATAAGCTAAGATAACACACATGCACCAACCTTTGATTCCAGTAAACACAAAAAATCACTCAGATAGTTTCTTCTTCTTCACAAAATTCCATGTGATATACATACTCAGGAAGGTCCTCCTCATCAACTAGAGTTACCCTTGCCCATTCCTCTTCTTTCACTTGCAAAAGCAAAGACCACTGGTACCCAAGAACCTCATTGAACAACACTTCAATCTGAAAACCCTCAAAATACACAGTGAGTACTTCTGGGCCAAGCTCCAGAGATAAAATCATCATATACTTTTAGGTTTGTATAAGAGAAAACAAACTGCAGTAGGAACCCGAGGGATCAGCAGCAATGTGGGCTCGAGTTTAAGAGCACGTGCACCAGTATCCAGAGCAGGGATCCTTGACACAGGCACTGAGACAAACCCCCACAAAAAAAACTGACTGAACATGAACCACACAGACTCGGAGAGAACCAAAAGACTACACAACCCGAAACAGATAAACTTAGAACTGAACTTTCCCCCAAAACTCAGAAAATAGCTAGCCTCAGAATTCTATGAACCCACAGCCAAAACTCCTAAGCTTCGATCAAGCACAACAGCACGTAACTCTTCACTTAGTCATAACTGCGCCACAGCATCTCCTTCAGGTGGAGAAAACCAGCAACATGGCCTCTCTTATCATCACGAAGCATTCAGAATCTGTCTACTCCAAATTTGCAGTTGAGATTCACAGCCAAGCACCCCAAGACTCCAGCAAAAGCAAACAGCCTGTACTCATCGCACAAGCCAAGTCTCTTAGGCTCCCAACAAGAGTAAGCAGCTCGTAGCTTGGCATATGATCAAGATATCGCGACAGCATCACCTACCCTGTCGCCCAAGGTCATCCACGCAAAGGTGATTGCCTCACAGCTCCTGTACTTGCTCACAGAGCACCTGCGTCTCGCTTCTCCTTCGCGCCTGCATAGTAGCGACACCACAGTATCGCTTTCTTTGTCATCAAGCCTCAGCATCCATAGCTCTCTTCAAATACGGCAGCCTAACCTCTAATCACATGCCCTCCTTAGCACGATGATCCTGGCCCGTATCAAGAACTCCGGCCAAAGAAACCTGGTCCTTTGTCACTTACTAACTCCAAAGGCATTCCAAATCTACAGCATATATCTTCATATACAAACTTGCTAACTTCCTTAGCATTCACTGCACGGACTGCTCGTGCCTCTGCCCATCTTGAAAGATAATCCACTGCTGTGAGAAGATAAGATTTTCCCCTTGCTGTCATAGGTAATGGACCTATTGCATCTATCCCCCATTTTTTAAAAATATTATAAGCCATGATTACATTCCTCAACTTAGGAAGCAAAACCCTTCTCCCCATTTGTTGGCATTGTAGACATGATCCACACCAATGCTGGATATCTCTCTGGAGTGAGGGCCACACATATCCTTCCATTAAGATTTTCTTGAGCATAGTCCTCCACAAATCCCTTCATGATTTGATTCCAAAATGTGGATCACTTCCTCTTGCCATGGAACCCTCCTGAGCACAAGATCAGCTCCCTTCATAAAAAGTACATCATCAATAAGACAATAAGACTCACATGCCTTCACAAACCTTTGCCTTTTCCCTTTTGGAACCTCTTCTGGAATTCTACCTGTCATGAGAAAAGTTTCCTCCTTTCCTAAAGATTCTCTCCCTTTATACCAAGGCTCTTGAACCCTGATTGCATAAACCTGTACTTCCTCTTTATTACAAGCAGCATCATGAGCTTCTTGATTTTTGCTTCTGTCTATATGCTGGAGTATCCATTTATCAAAATACTTTAACTGTTTATTTACAGCCACAACCCAATTCTTTAAGTGTCAATGCTTTGTCTTTCAAATTCCCAGTATTTGCTTCACAACCAGAAGAGAATCTTCTTGAAATTCTACCTGTCATGAGAAAAGTTTCCTCCTTTCGTAAAGATTCTCTCCCTTTATACCAAGGCTCTTGAACCCTGATTGCATAAACCTGTACTTCCTCTTTATTACAAGCAGCATCATGAGCTTCTTGATTTTTGCTTCTGTCTATATGCTGGAGTATCCATTTATCAAAATACTTTAACTGTTTATTTACAGCCACAACCCAATTCTTTAAGTGTCGATGCTTTGTCTTTCAAATTCCCAGTATTTGCTTCACAACCAGAAGAGAATCTTCTTTGATTGTAAGTCTTTTTATTCCCATCTTTATACTTCTCTGCAAACCTTCAAACAGAGCTGAATATTTCAGCTTCATTGTTGCTACCCACCTTCAGCTCTAAACCTGTTTTAAATATCATTTCACCTTGAGGGTCATAAATTACAATTCCCCCTAAAGCTTTGTTTAAGCTTTTTTTGAACGATCCATCAAAGAAAAGCAAAAAACTGTTCTCCAAAATCTGCTCCTGCCTTTCCTCCTCCTCCTCTTCAACTTCCTTGACTAAGATTGGCATCTCCTTATATGTAAGTAAATTTGCAAGTGTTGCTCGTGTAGTATCTTCAACCAAGAAAGAGAAAGAAAACTCTTGTAATCAGCTTCATCTTCTTCCAATTCCAAGGGCATGACATCAGTGACCTTCCTTTCAAGATTAAGCACACTCACAAGCTTCCCTTTCCCTTTCTCTTCATATGTAGGCTTTGCTGCCCCATTACTGGCTGAAGATTTAGCCTCCTTTATCTCACCTTCATGATCATTTGACCTGTTATTCAGATTTAGAGGAAGTGAGTATACATCACCACCTGCTCTGGGAGGCTTGTCACATTGTGAACTATAGTGACCCCATTCTAAATAGTTAAAGCACTGAACATAAGGAGCATAAATCCTTTGTCCCTGTCTAGCTTGCTGAGGAGCTTGAAAATTCAAAGTAGAAGTACCTCCAACTCCTCTATCACCTGGGACACCACCACGCCCTCTCAAAAGAGCGAAGCTCTTTTACCTCCACTTTGACACGTATATCTGACTTCAAACTTGTAATAAACCTGTCCTTCTTGATGATGTGAGGTGGGACCTCTGGCAAAAGGGCTGATTGCCATCTATTCCACATAATGGTGAAATTTCCCAAAGAAGCATCAACACTCTGGTCTGGCCTCTGATGCAAAAAACACCTCTCTCTCCAGAGACCATCTGCATCTTTTTGGCAAGCAGACCGAGCTAAAAATGCAACTCTTACCTCATCATATGTGGGATTCCTATGCTCCCCTTGCTCATTTTGGCAGGCTTCCATAAACCTCTGCAGCCACAAACGGGCCTCCCCCATCAAGCAGAAGGACAATATTTGCAATAAAACCTTTGGAACATTTCTATCCTTGATCAAAGCTGAAAACTCCATGCCTTCAATCAACCTCTCAGGGTCCTCATTGGGCAAACCATAGAATCTTGGAAAATCTTGAGCCATTTCCAAACTCTTGGGCCTTCTTGATTTGGGTGGACTTCACTCACCAATTCAAAAAGTGCACTCCCCAGCAAGATCGCCAAAACAATGATACACAGAAAATGGTATGGACAAAAGAAGCTAAGATAACACACACACACACCAACCTTTGGTTCCAGTAAACATAAACAATCACTCAGAAAGTTTCTTCTTCTTCACAAAATTCCATGTGATATACATACTCAGGAAGGTCCTCCTTATCAACTAGAGTTACCCCTGCCCATTTCTCTTCTTTCACCCGCAAAAGCAAAGACCACTGGTACCCAAGAACCTCATTGAACAACACTTCAATCTGAAAACCCTCAAAATACACACTGAGTACTTCTGGGCCAAGCTCCAGAGATAAAATCATCATATACTTTTAGGTTTGTATAAGAGAAAACAAATTGTAGCAGGAACTTGAGGGATCAGCAGCAATGTGGGCTCGAGTTCAAGAGCACGCGCACTAGTATCCAGAGCAGGGATCCTTGACACAGGCACTGAGACAAACCCCCACAAAAAAGACTGACTGAACATGAACCACACAGACTCGGAGAGAACCAAAAGACTACACAACCCGAAACAAATAAACTTAGAACTGAACTTTCCCCCAAAACTCAGAAAAGAGCCAGCCTCAGAATTCTATGAACCCACAGCTCGATCTGTTTGTCGATGAACCCTCAGAATTCTATGAAGTTCTGATTATCTGTACGCACAATGAATTCTCGGTTGAGGATGAAGAGTTCGAGCTTTTGTATGGCACGTTTTACCGCAAGGATTTCTTTTTCGATAGAGTGGTAATTTAATTCAGCTCCTTGAAACATGCCAGATCGGAAAGCACAGATAATTTCCTGTGTTGGGGTTTTCTCAAGTAACACCACACCCCAAAATTGGTCGGAGGCATCAGTTTCAATTACCAGGGTACCAGTGGCAGAAGGAATGTTCAGCGAGGGCAGATTCTGAATTTTCTCCTTGATGTGTCGGACAGCTTCTGTTTGAACTTCAGCGTAGATCCTTCCAGCAAGCATCCCCTCGATCCACTCCACCCGTCAGCCTCTTCTAGATCACGTAGCCACCTTGCATGTGATCCAGAAACGCCAATCTCCTCATCACGTAACACCTCGCCATCCAAAAAGCTTATGAAAATATTGACATAGTCATGTTCACATGCACACCCTCCTTTCCAAATCAATTCGGCCACCTCAGCTTCATTCAGCCACCTCAACGATGACATTTTACCACTCTCAAAGATTTTCCCCCAAATTCATACACCAAGCATTAAATGCTCATTTTCCAAACCTTAGATGTTGATGCACACATGGTTCTAGTTAGGCATTCAATCACTTGCATGCCACTTCTAATCTCCTTAGATCAAACCAACTCGACTCATGGGAAAGTTCACATGACTCGAGACAAAAGGAAAGACACTCATGACATTATAAACATGTGACACATGACAACATTTCGGAGCACATGGTATCACATCACCACATAGACAATGTTGGAAACCATGCTTTGGATATTCTTGGTGCTCCCACATTGCGTTTCATCATATCCCACGAGCCCCTGCAAAGACATTTATAATCTCAAAAGAATATTTACATCAGTACAAGGCCTTTTGATGAGAGTACCCATTGACTCAAAACCATCACCCACTAGCTATGTGCATACCTATGTGCCTACCCTCAAACATGCAACAAGTGAAAAAACTATGGACATTTTTTGGCATATCACCATCTCCCCCATTGCCTCCATCCCTCTCCCCCCCTTCATGCCCCTGCGTGGTGCCCCACAAAAGCTCTCCCGCCCCTGCCTGCCTCGAAACCCCCCCTTCCCCCCAAAAAAAAGTGTTCGCCCCCTCCCCGTCTGCAGCACGCATTGCATGCTGCCTTTATGTTGCTGTTGGTGTGCGGGTTTTCTCTAGTCGCTCCAGCCCCCTCCGGCCAGTTTGATGTGGCGTCTACTCCCAGAGCCTGAGCTCCCCCTCTATCTTGGCCTGGCTGGTTCGAACAGCGTGGCAGACCTGAAAGAGAAGCGCATGAAACAAGTCTTTTCCCTGCTCCTTCCCAGTCTTGGGCTTGCTTTTTTGGGCTATTGCTTCCTGCAGAACCCCCTCCCTTTTCCCTCTTCTTTTCCTGTTTTTTCAGCCAGCCTTTTTCTTTTTCCGTCTTCTTTTCCCTCTTGCTAGCAAGTTTTAGTAATTTGTTTTGGTATAGGGAAGAAATCTTGGTGGTGAACTCCTTTGGTGTGGCAAGAAGGGCTATTGCAGCAGCTCCCTTAACTCCCATAGCTGTTCGGATTACAATTTTCCTAGCGGATAAACAGCACGTGAGGACTGCCATTCAGTTCCTCTAGGAGCCCTCAGGCAGAAAACAACAGCAAGTACTTCCAAAATGAACACAATCCTAAATAAAGAAGATAATTGCATAACTTGTTGTCGGTCAGTGAAATCGGCACACCTCCTGTGATTAGGTGCCCAACAACAGCCCGAAACAGCCCGAAGAAGAACTAGAACAGCATAAAGAAAGAAAGAAACAAAGAAAAGTTTATTAAAGTCTTCGAAAGACCGATGGGTCTATGAGACTGTGAAAAATCTTGATACAAACAAGTTGTGTGTGTGGAGCTACTAAACGAGCTTCCGCTCCAATGCAAAATACAAAATGATTAGTGCTGAGTGCTACATAGTCATGTCAGAATGATGATCATCTACACAATACTAACATCCTCATCATCAGAGCGTCAAGGGGGATGAGGTAGTGAGGGCATGAAGTCAGAGATAGAGTGTTGGTGGCTACCCACGGACGTGGTCCTGTGTAGTCTCCTGGTCGTAGCTCTGTGTCTGATAAGGGCTACTGTGACCCTTGTCGGTGGAGCCCCAACTTTGAACAAGGAAGGAATATCCCGAAGTGTAACATGTGCATCAACCCTCTTTTTGAGTTGTCGTGTCGCTGGCTCTGTGTCACAATCATGACAGGGCCGCGTGGTGTGGGACTCTGCATGGTCTGGTTGGAAGAAATTAGTGATTGAGCCTTGAGAAGAGTCTATCAAGGATGTCTGCTCTTGTCTGCGTGATCGAAGTAGACGCTCGCGGAGTTTGATTGCCTCGTGAATGAAGGCGGGTAAGCATCTCTAGTCTGGAAAGGAGAGAAAGCGGGATAATATCCCAGAGCTATCTTTAAAGAGGCAATAGAAGTGTCCTCAAATCTCATAGTATACTGGGCATCTGAAAATGAAATGCTTCTCCGACTCAATCTCCTGTGTATCACATAATGTGCATATGCGTCTCTCCTTGGGCAAACTCTCAGTTCTGCCACTCTTAATGCGAAGTCTATGTGAAGAGACCCAAAACTGCTCAATAGAGATCTTCAGTGAGTGGGGTAGGTGGATCTGTGTATATCCTGGTGGGTCGATAAAACCATCCGCTGTGATATGTAAACAATGATCCCTGTAGAAGCTGAGCTTCACTAGAAGCTCGTTGGGTCCCAACTAGGTCTTGAAAGTGTGTAGCTGCAAAAGATCCTCACGAATGATCTGGTTGACCTCATGAGATAGGAGAGGGGAAAAAGACACGTAAATGGGGAGTCTATCCATGTGGAGTCCCAATCGCTCAAAACATCTCTCTATGTGTGCAAACTAGCATCTTTGATCGCCTGTTGCTACTGACAGTGCCATAGAGGAGGACAATGCTAGCCACGGTAATCTGTTGCATCTAGAAGTGCAATCTCTGTATCCCCTAACCCGATATAGGTAGGTGATAGCCTGAAATGCTACATCAAGCTATAGTGGAGATGACCCAAACTCAGCCTGAATGATCTGGTGAGGAGCTGATGGCTTACTACGAATCATTTGTGATAGCTCCACCTATAGATGCTCCACCCGAGTCCACTCTACATCTAACAGATCCGGCCCCCAACTAGGGCTTCCATACATCCCCGCTGGGTGGACCAAGGAGTCAAAAAGAAAGTCCTTGGTCCGCAGGTCTTGGAAATGTGAACGGAAGCATTACCTCTCTAGTCTTGCTGATGAAGGGTATCATTTGCTCAGTTGGTCCAGCATCGCTGGTCTCATAGTAAAGATAGGTCCAAAGAAGAGAACCTGTATATAACGAAACAATCTCAACTGGCGACCCGTCGGAAGTGAACTGCTCCCGCTGCATAGTGGCTCGGGATGTGTTGAAGATCATGACCTTGGATTTACCAAGGTTGACCTTCAAATCATGGGAATCACAAAAGGACTATAGTGCATCTAGGTGTCTTTGAAGACCCTTTGTTGAGGAAGTTAAGAGTGCCACGTCATCTGCGTATAACAAGATCTGAATCAGAGTGGCAGCAAGAGTGTGGGAGGGGTTTGCATAATTGTCTCAAGCTCATCAATGTAGAGGCCAAACATGGTTGGTGATAAAGGACACCCTTGTTTGACCCCAATAGTACTCGTGATCTCATTTGTCCATCTAGACCCTACCCGAACTTTGCCTAAAACCCTCTCGTAAAGTGCCATGACAGCCCAAATGATCTCCTGGTCATAACGAAGTCTTGTAGATGTTTGATGAGGCAGGCTCTTGGAACCATATGAAAGGTTTTGCGAAAACCCACAAATCAACAAAAAACCCTCTGTTCCTTGTCCTTGCCTCCTTAATGATACACCTAAGTGTGACGATGTGATCCGTGGTTCCATGATCACGTCGAAATCCAACCTATCCATCTGCTCTAAGTCCTTGCATCTCTGCAAATCGACTGACCTCAGAATCAAGCCCTGAGGCATAAATCTTGGACATAACATGTCCAATCATAATGGTCATGTAGTTCTCCAGACTCATGGGATCCCCTACCTTGTGGATGGGTGAAATAGTGTTAACAGTCCAGGTATCCTAGACAAACAGCTTCATTAAAGAGCTTTGCTAAAATCCCATATGCAATGAATTCAATGCATAGGCCCTCATGATCTTTCGCTCGGCCATTATGAAGTTTCATCATGGGATCCTTCACACCCCTCCTAGTGAAGATTGTGGAGGATGTGGGGCGGGGTATGTGTGAGAGGTCATGAGCTGGCTGATTTGGGATATCATAAAAGCATGCGTGCATAATTATGCCAGATTTGAGTGTCAGTGAGTGGTGAAGGGGACTGCTCCTCTAGAACTCTCCGCTAAAAGTCTTTAGAGTTGTTACTAAACAGAATATTGAGTAGTTCCAACTCGTTTCGGTGGACAAAATCTAGCTTCTTCCTACGTACCAATCGACGGTACTCACGTGGCGTCTGTGGTTCGTTCGGGAGGTGGTTTTTGGTTGGGAATCTAAGTTGACGGTCTAAAGCCTTGCACTCATCATCGTACGGGCTATTACAAGGGACGGTCCCAGGTAATGGTGGACGAGTGAAACGAGTAGTGTGAGGAAAAGTGTGAAGGGCAGCCTCGTGTAGTGAGTGGCTGAGTAGCACGGTCCTCTAGTAAGGGTATAAGGTCAATATATGTGAGAAGTATGTAAAGGGGAGCTGAATATATAGGCGAGAGGCTGCGTTCGAAATGTATATCATGATAAGTAGTGTGAGTGATCTGTGGAGTGGATGGGGTGTAGAGATACTAAAGAAGAGGTATGTGTGATCAGCTCGGGAGGATAGGGTGTGATCGTAAAACCAGTGATACGAGAGGCGAAGGCAGGGGATCTCATGATGTAATCAACAATGCTAGAGCCCCCTCCATGTGGGAAGCAGGGAAAACCACATGAGGAGGGCCATTTATCAAGACCATTATAAATAATAAGATCATGCATCATGCCTAGATCTAACAGAGCCTGCCCATAAGATGTGACCGGAGCTCGTCTATCAGCCAAAACTCGCATCATACCTGTGTCTCAAGATCAATGTTTGGTAGTAAAATGGAATTATCTCTAAAATCGAGAAGTGGTATCCGATGGACCCTTGTCCTGGTATTGAAGCCCCCAACCAGGAGGACTTCCCCGTGGCTTGAGAAGTCGACAATGTCTTGGTAGAGAGCTGCATATGGTGATGCCTCCGTCTCCTCTCGGACATGTCGAGCAAAGTGGGTGTTACGCTCATGTTGAGGCAACATGACCTCAGAAGGGTCAGTCGACATTTTCCTTTAAAGGATCAATGTTTGTATTATGTTTGTTTGGGCTTCACGTAAATGATAAAAAAGGAATTGAGGTCAAGGTCCTTGGTGAGGGTGACATGGCACAAGATTAGGTGGATCTAAGGCTAAGGGGTCTAAATGCATTAAATGTGCCAAGGGACAAATTATTTTAATATTATCCCAAGAGAGGGGTAAATGGTGCATTTAGGAGGCACCCTAAATTGAGGACATGTGGCACACTAGATCCATCTAGGGAATTGTGGGCTTTGGTATTCAGCATGCAAGTGCTTCTCACGTAGTAGATCTGTGACGAGCCTGCCGAACCAGAGAATGGCTGGGTGGTTATTCATCGTGTCATCACCTGTTAATTTGTATTCGTCAAAGTCGAGAGGTCTTGGTTGAGCTTGTAGCTTTTGGTCGTGATATTTTGGTATCAGAGCGTGGCGATCTGTGAAGGTGTGAGAATGATTGGCGGAGCATCAGGAGCGGGGATCTTGTCTTATGGGATCAGAGAAAAAGACTAAGGCTGTATGTTGTGCGGGTGTTGATCGTTTGCATTGTTTGGTTTAGGCCATCGAGTAGTTCGTCAGTTTGAGTGTGCGTTGGACATCAGGGTGGCGCACGCGTTGGTTTACGGGCGGTTACCCTCAGGGTTCCTTGGTATCGCGGAGGGGGCTAGCTGTTGTTATATTTTGGTATCAGATGGAGCGCACGTCCTATTGAGCGGATGGGGGGGTTTCCTACGTGCATATTATGATAGATAGGAGATTGCTTGTCGAAGTCCCAGTCTACGTATTTGCAGAGCTGTGGAATTGTGAACCTTCGCTCTTCATCTCTAGGCTTGAATTGGACGTTATACGACTTGTGCCGACTGGTTAATTGTCTGCCACCAGATCCTTGTAGCCTTCTCCTAGAGTAATTGGTGCTAGGATGGTGAGCCATTGATCTGGGCAACACCAAAGTCGGTACTGGAGCTGATGAATGTGAAGGAGTTTAGTCGCCCTTGTGAAGAGCCATTTGCAGATGATCAGGACAGTGAAAACAACAGACAAGCCCAATTATGAAGACATATATGACGCTGCAGCAAGCTTAAGGTCTGCAGGAAGCCTTATAGTGTTCCAGAATGGTGCATACATTTGATCACAACATTGCAAATTAGCAGTGAGAGCTGGGGTGTTTTGGGTCTCCAACATGGTGTAGCTGAGCCACAACAGGAATATTCATCCGGTTCAAATACTTGGAACAACCTAAACAGGGACAAATTGATCTGTCCATGCTGCATGAATGACTAGGGAGCTTTCTATTTGTTGGGGATATGCTAGTTTATTTGCCCTCGGTGTTTGAGTTATTTGAGATTGCATATATTTCCCTAGTGTAGGGAAAAGATACTCATCTTGGTTCTCAGCTATTTTCTGTTGATGGTTACGCCTGTTTAGACACCTTTTGTGGTTATGAGATTGAAAAACAGTTTGTAAATACAGTTTTAGGCGGTGTTTTATTTATTTAAAAAAAAAAAAAACAACACCCATCGACCTAGAAGTTGAAGAAGAAGCTTCTAGGGTGGATCCCGTAGAGTCGGGAGTCCGGGTGACCCCGCAGGTGTCGCGCCCAGCAGGCCATACACTGTGTCGTAGAATTGCCTTATTGGAGGATGCCTTGCAACGGATTTTAGCGCAACAGTTACAAGCAAATGTAGGACAATATGAGCTCAGGAAAATGGTTCATAGTATGTCTACTAGACCATCTCGTGAAGAGAAGGGGTAAAGCTCCAATGGAGCCTGAATCGAGTGTTCAGTTGGTCGAGCCTAGGAGGGCTAAGGTGCCTAATATTGCCAATTATAGGCCAGAAAAGTATTCTGGTCGGATGTCTGACCTTAGTTCTGATATCATAGAGACCTGGTTACACAAATGGGACAAGGCCTTCGCCATTTGTGAAATCAGGAATGATATGAAGAAAATCCGCGAGGCCATCCATCTATTTAATGAGGCAGCGGATAGGTGGTGGATAAAACAGCAGAAAGATGGAGTGGCATCAACTACTTGGGGGGGGTTTAAAAAGGAATTTAGAAAACACTTCTTACCTCCTGACGAAGCATCTCGAGCTTGGGATCAGTATCGAAACCTTCGTTAGAGAAATTTATCAGTGGTGGAATACACTAATGAAAGTTTATGAACCTCTACCTCAGTCAATTCAGGTAAAAGATTTTATCTTTGGATTGAATGATCAGATCAAAATGGAAGTTGGGATTAAGTATGCGAACATGCTAGATGAAGCAAATGCCATAGCCCTGAACTATGAGGATGCCAAAGGGAACAGACCAAGTGGGTTTGTGCAGGTTGGGACTCGGTATGAGTACTGGGTTTAAGAAGAAGTGGATTAGCAAAGGGAGTACCTCACAGCCTAGTGGTCAAGCCAAGCAGGCGAAGCCAGTTGAGAGTCCTAAACCAAGTACCACCATTGGAATGAAAAGAAAAGTAACACCAATGGCAGCCCGGGCTTGGTCAAAGTCTTTTTTGAACCCAGAGCAAAGAGAAAAAGCGAGGAGAGAAGGCTTGTGTTTTAGATGCCTTCAGCCTCATCAATGGAAAGATTGTCCACGAAACAAGGATCGTTTTATGGCTGAGATGGTGATCTCAGAATGCGACGTGGAAATGAAGGGAAGTCCCAGAGCAGAACATATGCAGATTCAGCTAGCGGGATCTTCTCAAAGGTCAGTACTTGTTTTATTATGTGTGTCTGTTGCTAAGCTAGTAACTAGTGCACGTGATAATGTCTTGTCAAAGCCCGCAACAACGGGGTATACAGCCTTTAACGATACGGAGTTAATTAAGATGAAGGGAAAAGTAGCCAATCATGATGTCATTGTGTTGTTTGACTCAGCATCAATGCACAATGTAATTAACTCCAAGCTTATAAAGAGGTTGAAATTAAAGACTAGGCCATCTGACTATGCATATACAGTCAGAATGGCAGATGGAAGTTCAACTGAAGTATGGAACCAAAGGGGTACCTAGTTGGAACTTTGAATTCAGGACTGTACTGAGAAGCTTGATTTTGAAATGACAAAGCTTGCTCACGTTGATATAACCCTGGGTAAGTCTTGGCATTCTAAGAATCCAGCCATAGATTGAAAAAAACACATTTATCGATTCAAGATGAATGATGTGCTGTATGTCTTACGAGGTGAAAAAGATGTACCTCAAGGACCATTGGTTTCCGTAATGGAAGTTCAAAAAGCCCAAGAAGAGTTTTTGTTTCTTTATACAGTATCGGTAGAGCCGATCGATGGTCCTTTGGCTAGCACTGATGTTACCCAAAATGGAGAGATGGCCAAGTTAGCTGATCAAATAGCAGAGGAGTTCTCTGGTTGTTTTAGGGATGAGTTACCTTAAGGGTTACCTCTAGAGCGGAATGTTCAACATAAGATTGAACTAATCCTAGGGGCACAAGCTGTAAATAGACCTCCCTATAGGTTAAGTTTTACCAAAGAGTAGAGGTTCGAAAACAATTGGAAGAATACCTCAAGCTGGGGCAGATTCAACCCAGTTTCTCATCTTTTGCTTCGCCAATGATATTAAAAAAAAAGAAAGATGAAACTTTTCGCCGCTGTACAGATTACGGAGCATTGAATAATATCACTATTAAGCACAGGTATCCGATGGCTCAGATCGATGATTTGCTAGATGCATTACATGGGGCCGTAATTTTCAGTAAGATAGATCTTAAATGTGGCTACCATCAGATCCGTATTAGAGCCGAGGATGTGCATAAAATCGCTTTTAGAAGCAGGTTTGGACATTATGAGTTTTGGTAATGCCGTTTGGACTTACCAATGCTCCAGCTACATTCGTCATGCTTATGAATGATTTACTACGTCCGTATATAGGGAAGTTTGTAGTACATTTTATTGACGATATTCTTGTGTTCAGCAAAAGTATTGCTGAGCATCACGAACACTTAAGAATAGTGTTCAATACTTTGAGGAAAGCCAATCTTTATATAAATAAAAAGAAAACTGTACTGTGTATGGGAAGACTTTGAATATTTAGGATTCATTATTACTTCTGAGGGGGTAGAGATGGATCCAAAGAAAGTGGCTACGATACTGACTTGGCCTACCCCTCAGAGTTTGACCGCTTTGCGATCATTCTTGGGATTTGCCTAATTTTATCGAAGGCATATGAAAGGATATTTCGAAATAGTATCGCCATTGACTGATCTAACCTCAGATAAAGTACCTTTTACATGGGGACAGAATCAATAGGAGAGTTTTAACACCATAAAACAAGCTGTGGTCTCAGGACCGGTGCTAAAAATAGTTGATCCCCAGAAACTGTTTTTCCTTGAAACCGATGCAAGTGGCATTGCGGTAGGAGCAGTTCTCCTTCAAGAGGGGAGGCCAGTAGCCTTTGAAAGCAAGAAGCTTTCTCCCTCTCAACAAAATTGGCCAACTCATGAATTAGAGTTGTATGATGTTGTCCATGCTCTGAAAACATGGAGACATTATTTATATGGATCAGAGTTTTATGTTGATGTTGATCATGATACTCTGAAACATTTTTGTAAACAACCTGATTTGAGAGGCCGCCAAGCTAGGTGGGCAAAACTCATGCATGAGTTTAACTTGACGATTCGGTACCGAAGAGGGAAGGATAATAAAGTTGCTGATGCGTTATCACGCATTATGCATAATATGGGTTTCAGGGTATTAGAGAGTGCTCTAATGACCGAGATTAGAGAAACTCAAAAGGTGGATGAGTTCGTCGAGAGCCTTTGGCCTAAGGCTCATGTATTTAAACCCGGGGAAAAGGGTGACCTGGCATCCAGAAAAGGCCAAACTTATGCAAGATATACCATAAGGGATGGTATGCTGAAAAGAAATGGCAAGGTAGTAGTACCTAATCAGAATGATCTTAGGCAGAGAGTCATTCAACAATGCCATGATAGCCCATGTGCGGGACATCAAGGAGTCGAGAAGACATATGATCTCGTGAAGCGAGATTTCTTTTGGCCAAAAATGAAAAAACATATTCATGAATATGTGACACGTTGTTTTTTGTGTCAGGTAAGTAAGGCAGAGCGGGTGAAGCCACCCGGACTTTTACAACCTTTGGAAATACCACTAGGTAGGTGGGAGAGCATTTCCATGGACTTTATTGTAGGTCTGCCTACGACACAAGGTGGATATGATTCTATCCTTGTGGTAGTTGATCGTCTTACCAAGATGGCTCACTTCATTCCAACTAGAGAGTCTGTTAGTGCCCCGCAAGTGGCGGATCTGTTTATTAAACATATATTTCGTTTGCATGGATTACTCAAATCCATAGTGTCAGACAGGGATGTTTACCAGTCATTTTCGGACTGTAGTGTTTGAGACACTAAGGACTGAGTTGGGAATGAGTAGTGGGAATCATCCAGAAATGGATGGTCAGACGGAAAGAATCAACCAAATTTTAGAAGATATGCTTAGAGCATATGTGTCATTGAGGCAACATACATGGCACAAGTGGTTGCCATTGTTAGAATTTGCCTACAATGATAGAAAACATTCCTCTACAGGGTTCAGCCCGTTTGAGCTGAACTATGGTTATAGATCAGCGAATCCAACTACAGTTGGAGTATCTCAGAAAGTGCCTAGTGCCGCGAGACGCTAGGCACTTGCGAGAGCTAACATCCGCCAAGCTATGGATAGAGCTAAGGCGTATGCGGATGAAAACAGATCTCTTAGAGAATTCAAGGAAGGAGAAAAGTTTTTCTCAGAGTTCCTTCGCACTCTTTGACTGCAGGAGAGTTGCTAAGTGTGGGCCGTGGTTAATTCTAAAAAGAATAGGCAAGGTGGCCTATAAATTAGAATTACCACAGGGTTGTAAGGTACACCCAGTGTTTCATGTTTCTCGTTTAAAGAAATTTTTGCATACAGGTGACTCACTAATCGAGGAGGTTGTTTTGTTTCAGGAGATAGAGGATAATGTAGGACGCAAACCAACAAGAATCCTGGAACGAGGAACAATGCAAGTACACAATCGGAAGATACCCACGATGTTGGTTGCATGGCATGGTTTACCTCTATCAGAAGCTACATGGGAATCCATATACCAGTTACGGAGAGTGTTCCCAGACTTTATCATCGAGGACGCTCATGCCTGAAGAGGGAAGGAATGTTACGCCCATGTTGAGGCAACATGACCTCGGAAGGGTCAGTCGACATTTTCCTTTAAAGGATCAATGTTTGTATTATATTTGTTTGGGCTTCACGTAATTGATCAAAAAGGAATTAAGGTCAAGGTCCTTGGTGAGGGTGACATGGCACAAGACTAGGTGGATCTAAGGCTAAGGGGTCTAAATGCATTAAATGTGCCAAGGGGCAAATTATTTTAATGTTATCCCAAGAGAGGGGTAAATGATGCATTTAGGAGGCACCGTAAATTGAGGACATGTGGCACACTAGATCCATCTAGGGAATTGTGGGCTTTGGTATTCAGCATGCAGGTGCTTCTCACGTAGTAGATCTGTGACGAGCTTGCCGAACCATAGAATGGCTGGGTGGTTATTCATCGTGCCATCACTTGTTAATTTGTATTCATCAAAGTCGAGAGGTCTTGGTTGAGCTTGTAGCTTTTGGTCGTGATAGTGGGAGGTCTCAGGGGAGAAGTAGCATATTGCAACAAACAAATCTCAGCTGTCTATGTGTCTGGATCGGGATCCAGAGAAATCTGGAGTGTGTATCTCTCCGCTCTACTGAGATGGTCCCCAAAAGGGCAGACCTGTAAAGAGCTGCTACTCCTCCCAATCCTCATACTCCCCTATGTCCCTCGTCTCATCTCTGAAAGCAGACTTCCATGTGTACCCGTTGACTATTGGTAGTGGGTGCTATGGACTTTGATGACGTCTCTGTATAAAAGACTATGTCACGACTTGTAGAAGTTCCCTGTTCTTGACCATAAGGTACCATTAGAGCTCCAAATGGTATAGGACAGGGTCTCGATATGTTGAGTCTCATAGACCCTGCCTCCCTATGTGGGAGGAGGGGTAGATGATGAGGGCCTATAAGGAGTCGACCATCTTGAACTACTGCCCCCTTCCCATGCTTGCGGGCCTGATCCCGCTGTTGTATCAGAGTGCGCCTCTCCTCAACCTGTAAGGGGGTGAGATCCTCATCCATGGATATCGATGGCTGGTCCCATAAGAGTGATCTATGTCGTAGAGCTGAGAGTCGTGCCTGAGCATCATGGAATCGTATGAGAAGGGGCTGCTCTCGATTGGGGTCTCTCTCCACCCGCCATGCCCTCTCAATCCTGTGCTTAGCTACCCCAAGAGTAGTGGCCACAAATGTAGTCGCATCTCTCATCGATGTAGCCTCGGTGCGTGGAATGCCATGGACTCTAATGTCGAGAGCCTTACTGGCTCTCTGCTGCTGCTCCATGAGGGTGGCCGAAATAGTTTCTTTTGCAAGTTCCTGTTTGGCCACGTCTACCCATCTGGATGTCTCCTCGATTACAGATTTCATGCTCGCAATCTATGCCTTGACCACTGGGATACTCCTTGGGATTGCATGGATGGCTGCTACCTCCTGTCAGAGCTGCAAGATGTCCTGTCTGAGCCCCTAGATGAGGCCAACCTACTCCTGAATGACGTGGGCTTGCTCCTGTATGGCACGAGCCTACTCCTGGGTGAAGCAGGCTTGCTCCTATGCGAAGCGCATCCACTCCACCTCGCATACACGAATGCTATGTACCTCCATGAAGGAGCAGAGACTCCCATGCATCTGGTGATGGGTCAGCTAGTTCTCGCCCAAGCTGAAACTGGAAAGGTTGTGGTACAAAACTAGGAGAATGTGACAAAATGGTGGGCGGTGACTGGGCTAGCTGGTTGAGAAAAGGGGATGACTGAGGCATGGGTGGACTGATACCACCTAGGTGTGGGAGAGATGGTTGGCTGAGAGGGAGAGTGGAAAGAAAAGTTAAGGAGTAGTGTGGGACAGTGTATGACACCTTCGATGTAGGTGACATAGGTAATGAAGCGGATGGGGAGGTTGTCACTGTAGCGGGAGAAGAAAGAAGAAAGAAAGAAAGTGTATTATTGTCCACTAGAGGCCAAAATGGGCCAGAAGGGGAGAGGGAGATCGGTGTCGCCAGAGAGGGGGAGGAAGTCAATGTCGGACCTCGTGTCATGGGTATATCTGTAGCTGAAGAAGTAGCTGGAGTGGATGTGACTGCAGATGAGTCCATGTCTAAGGTAGATTTTGTCTTATAAATTGCTTTGCTATCCACTCTGAGTCCACACCGGTTGAAGTGCTCATGCATATCCTCGAGCATTAATTGTATCTGCTGGTTTTTGTACTCTTTCTTGATTTTGTATGTCTTTCTCCCCTTTTCCCATTTCGAGACCTATCTTGTATCTTTTCCCCTTTATTCTTTGCAAGTCCTAGCATGGGGGCATGATGAGCCCCCGCCATTGTCGAAGGGAGAGTTGTCATAAGAGGTGGGTGGTTAGGGAAGGGGGGACTGTAGGCGAGGATAAGGCGGGTGAGGGGGTGCTGAAGGCAAGGACAGTGCGGGTGAGGGGGTGTTGAGGGCGAGGCTAACGCAGGTGAGGGGGTGCTGGAGGCACAACTAAGGGTGAGGGTGAGGTGGTTGAGGTGGCGTGAGGGAGTGGTTAGGCGGGTGAGAGAGTGGCGAGGCTGGGGCAGCTGAGGCGAGGTGAGGGGGTGGATGGAGGCGCAGCCCAACAGAGGGCTGCTGCGTGTGGAAGCGCAGCCCAAAACAGACTGCTGTATAGAAGTGCAGCCCAATACGGACTGTTGTCTGTGGAATCAGGCTGCGGAGGAGGCTGGACGAACAGCGGGCAGGAGGGAAGGGCAGGGGCGGAGAGGTAGAGTGGAGGTGGGTGGAGCTAGAGCGGAGATGGACGGAGCAGTGAGCAAGAGCGGAGAAGAGCTCGAAGCTGTGGAGAGAGAGAGAGAAAGAAGAAAGAAAGAAATTTTATTAGAGTCTTCAGAAGACTGATGGGTCTATGAGACTGAAAGAAAACTTGATACAAATCACAGTAAGGGTGGAGCTACTGAAACGAGCATCATCACCCATGCTGAACCCTAAGTCTGACCATACATAATCAAATACATCTGGATCTAACAATGAAAAGAAAAGGATTGGGAGCGGAGCGGAATCCTCCGTATGTCATGTTGCCTTGGCTGGTGCATAGCCGGTGATGGGACGCTGGTGCCCATCAAGGGGTTCCGTGCGTCTCGGTCTCTTGGACGAGGCTCGACACAAGACCAGAGCCACCGTGACTCCTGTGGGACGTATCCAGGGTCTAAACAATGACGGGAGGTCCCCCAAAGTGATCTGTGTGTCCCCTCGATGTCTAGTGTGTCGTGCTGCGGTCGTGGGGTCGGGGTCTGTCACGTCTGCGGCTAGAGATTGGATGATCAATGTCACTCGATGGGAAGAACTCTATGATCTTGCTCTGAGAGGTGTTTGATGATGTGGCCAAGCCCTGTCGCCTGAGTAAGTACTCTTTGTGTTGGACCCCCTCGTGAATGAGAGAGAGAGAGAAAGAAAGAAAGAAAGAAAGTGTATTATTGTCCACTAGAGGCCAAAATGGGCCCATGGGACATCAAGAACTCTGCATACAAGATAGCACAAAATCAACGTGCCCCAAAGAAGAGGCATCGTCGAATATCATCTAAGTGCTACGCAATATAATGCAAGTGAAAGTACATAATGTCAAATCTGAGCCTAAATACAGAGTAAACTAGATGCAAGGAAACCGCCCCCGGGTGCAAAATGGGGGGGATGAGCACAATATGCCAATTCAAAGATACAAGTCCAGGTGTCACGGAGTCTGAGAACCAAAATAATACTGGAAATCCTGTCCATCGACTCTGCCTCCTGCTATGAGAGTACAAATCTGGGCAAAGGTGAGGTGAGCGGCTGGTGGGGCGAGATCTCCATGAGTAAGTCTCCTCCGAAATGCTGCCATCATCCTGGATCGTCTGGAGATGAAGCGGCGAGTACGTCCCCTATGTAACAAGATCCTGCGGCGTCTACAAACCATCTCATATGTACATCCACATGGTGGAGGCATGTGTCCTGTGTGGGCTCTGCCGTCCTCGTGCTCCTCCTGGTCTCTGTCCTCTGGTATGGCGTGTGCCTGAGCTCTATGAGGCTGGGCTCTATCACGCTCCGGTCTGTGCTCTCTCAGGTAGTCTCGCCGAAGCATAGTGGCCTCCCTGACATAAAGGGCTAGGCAATGCTGATCCTCATAGTCCATCACTCGTGAGAGAGGTCCAAAGCCATCCGTGAAGAGACAGTGGAATCTACCTCTGATCTCATAATATAGCGGGCATCTGCAAATGAAGTGCTCCTCTGACTCCACCTCTCCCATGGTGCAACAAGGGCAGATCCTGGTCTCTCGGCCTGGTCGCCGTCCATCCTCCATGCGTCGCATCCTACCAGCCTCTATCTCGAGCTGATGCGAAGAGACTCTAAGCTGGCCGAGGGCAATCCTCAGTGAGTGGGACATGTGGGTACCTGTATAGCCTGGTGGGATGACAAATCCATCCTCTGAGATCCGAAGGAAGTGGTCACGATATGTGGCCATCTTCACCGGAAGCTGCGTGGGATAAATCCAAGTGCGAGAGAGAGAGAGAGAGAGAGAGAGAGAGAGATATAAACGTCCGCAGGAGGCCTCGCGGGCCTATGGGACAAAGTACGGAATCAAGTAACTCATACAGACCACAGTGGGCCGGGGCAAAGGACTCACGAAGGCCGTTGCTGAGTACTAAAATGCTATACTAGTACAAAATAGCAAAAAAGTACAAAATAGCATGAGGTTGCATGAAAAAATCAGGTGCTCAGAGGTAGTGTCCCAAGTGCATGAACCAGCTCCACGTATCCAAGCTCCATGGTGGCTCTCTGATGAGGTGCAAAGAGCTCATGTATCTACATCTGTCGGGCTGTCTCTCGTGGTGGGGAGGGCGTGGTCTTCTCGATCTCTGGATCCGATGGGCTATGTCAAGGGTGATGCCTCGCCTCGGTCGATCTCCCCTAAGGAGAGTTGAAATAGGTCGAACCTCGATCGTGTGTGCTTTGGTCGCCTGTTGCGCCGTGTACAGTCTTTGTGTCCCTCGCCTAGCAGTGCTGTGTCGGGTCTCTCCACACCGATCCATATATCTCTCATGTTGGCTAGCTCCTCCTCCTCGACCCTAGAGTGCCCTGGAGCTGAGTCAAATGCATAGAAATCCGTGACTTGTCTGTGCACTCGGTCTACCTCAGTACCCTATGTTGCGGTGGTCCCATCATGTTGCTCTCTAATATGTTGTAGTAGTGTGTCCCTGTGTCATCTCTTCTCCATCAGGTCTCTAGAGCCCAATACAGACCTGGTCTTGGAAGTGGATCAGTCGTGAGAGTGGGCCAAAGCTGTGCCCCTCCGAAAAAAGGCAGGCTCCCTCGGATCTCATAGTAGGCTGGGCAAACACATAGAAAGTGCTCCCTGTCTCGACCACCCCCATCGTGCACAACTTGCAAGTCCGCTCTCTGGGTATACGTGTAGCTCTCCCTGCCTCAATCCTCAGCTAATGGGACGAGACCCGCATCTGTTCGATGGCAATCCTCAGTGCGTGTGAGTTTCCTCTGTCCTCGAGATATTGAGGTCTGATGATGTGTCCATCCTCCGATACTCTCTGAAAATGGTCATAGTAGAGCTGGGTCTTGGTGGGGAAATCCTGGTCCCCCCCCCCCCCTCCCCCTCCCAAGTGCGAGATGTGTGGAGTTGGAGGAGATCCAACCGTATGATGTGATTAATCTCATCCTGTGGGATCAACTCGGGCTGTGCATCCATGCTATACTGAAATGGGGGAAGTCGATCCATTTGAATGCCGTGACTAGCAAACCATGCTGTACCTACCCCACTCTCTGCTAGTCGTATGGAGGACTCTAGTGCCGGCCTCCGAAGTCTCTCGCGAGGTAGGTCCCAAACTCTGTGGAGAAAAGTCAGTATTTGAAAAATGGCATCAACCTGGAGAGGGGTCATGGCAAACTCTACGTGTACTATTTGATGGGGGACCGAGAGCTTACTCTGAATCATCCTAGAGCCCATAATCACCTGTAGCCACTCAAATCTCCTCCATGCTGCTGCTGAAAGATCACACCCCCAAAAAGGTGTCACATACATGGTAGTCGGCCTCATTAGAGTGTCGAAAAGCCAACACTTTGTCGGTGGATCCTGGAAGTGCGCCTAGAAGCACTGTCGCTCTAGTCGGGCCAAAGCACCGTGCCCTCGTGTGAGTTGTGCTTTGGCTGCATGAGTCATCGTGAAAACTGGCCCTGTGAAAACTGCACCCAAGTATGTGTAGGACTGCACAATCTCCACTGGCCGACTCTGGTATGTAAAGCTATGTCGGTGAAGCACTGTGTAAGAGGTGTTGAAGATCATGTCTCTCTCTCTCCAGAACACCTCTAGGGCATCTAGATGTCTCTGTAGTCCCTCTGTCGAAGATGACAGGAGGACTGTGAAAACTGCACCCAAGTATGTGTAGGACTGCACAATCTCCACTGGCCGACTCTGGTATGTAAAGCTATGTCGGTGAAGCACTGTGTATGAGGTGTTGAAGATCATGTCTCTCTCTCTCGAGAACACCTCTAGGGCATCTAGATGTCTCTGTAGTCCCTCTGTCGAAGATGACAGGAGGACTATGTCATCCGCGTATAGTGGAATCTGTATCATAATTTATGGTGTTTAAAAATATGTGGCAGAAAGATCTTGGTCATATGATCAGTCTTAATTGTCTTCCAGGAATGAAGTGGGCCTGCTTGTTGAACCGATCAATGATGGTCCAAATTCCATCATTCTCTGTCTTTGATAGGGGAAGATTTGAAAAAAAATCAATTGCTATGCTTTCCCATGGCACTTGTGCACAAGAAGAGGCAATTAAGGACCAGGTGTCTTTTGTTGGTCATATAAAACCTTCTAGCATGTAAGGCATTCAGTGACAAACTTATGAATATCCTTCCGCATGGGCTGGCTAGTAAAAAAATCTCTCTAGAGCTTGAGTAGTAGCCGCAATTCCTCTATGGACAGCATACAGAGGTTCATGACATTCCTCCAAAATTTTCAGTGGTAGTCATCCCTCATTAGATACCCATCTTTCATGGAGTATTGACTTGTAGATTGCCCCTCCTGCATATGCTGCATTATTTCCCCAAAGTCAGAGTCAATGGCATATTGTTCTCTCATCTGTTTGAGATTCCTATGATAAGCAATGGTAACATTATTGACCTGAGGTCTATTAGAATTATTGGCATATTTTAGGCAGTGGCCGTACATACCTGTACTGTCCATACATTTACTGTTTAGTTAGTTTAGCACTTTTTCAGGAGTTTGTACTTTGTGCGAGTTTTCTTTGCCTTGCAGGTTTTCCTTAGTAGGTGATTTTGGCAGGTGCACTTTGTAGATAGCCATTGTTTGGCTTAGATTTTGCAGAGAATTTGAGGCATTTTATTTGTTGCAGGCATTACAGTCAGGTTGCAAAATCTGCTCCAGAAATTTGGGGCTTTTTGGTTTTGCTTGCAATCTTGCAGACAAAATCTGGGGTTTTGGCAGATAATTGCAAAATTTGGGGATTTTGGTTGATTTGCCCTCTTTTAGTTGCAATTTCTTGCAGGAATTTGGGGCTTTTGCATTTTGGATGCAATTTGGCAGTGGACAGATCATTTGGGACCTTTGCAAGCAGTTTTGGACTCAGTTTGAGTCACATTGCAGACATTTGCCACTTTTTGCAGATATATTTTGCAGATTTTGGGCATTTGTAGAGCATTTTGGTGCATTTCAAGCCTTTGATAGGTTGTGACAGCAATTGTCATATTGGGCAGATGTTTTGCAAACTTTGGTTGTGCATCTTACATCCCAAGAAGGGATTTTACTTGTTAGTTTGCTGCATTTTTAAGTTGTCTGGCAGATACGGCTCAGAACAATCCCAATGAGGTCTTTGGAGTCCTCACACAGGAGGATAAGTTGGATGGCACCAACTACTCCTTGTGGAGCTTTATGGTGCGCAACATTCTAGTTGGCAGACATCTCTGGGATTATGTCAATGGAGATGAGACATTTGTGGCTACACTTGTCACTCCTACAGGTGGAGGCAGGGTAGAGGTCAAGGTGCAGGACAAGTGGGAGGAGCAACATCTGCTACTTTGGTGGCTCCCACAGCAGAACAGAAAGGGTGGGATTCACAAGATGCACAAGCTCTTTCAATCATTTCTCTTTCTGTCAAGAGGTTTATTATTCGGTCATGCAGACCCCAAAGGCAGCTTGGGATATTTTAGAGAGCATGTTTGCAGCAATTAATGATGCCAGAGTCTCATTCCTTAAGAGGGAGCTATCTCATACACACATGGATGAGGGAGATTCCATGAATGCTCACCTCACCAAGCTTCAGGATTTGAGGGAACAATTGCTGAATATAGATGAGATTATTCGGATTCAAAGATGCTTACCACCACTCTGAATTCTCTTCCTAAGTCCTATCTCGGTTTTCATACCTCGCTGAATTTGTCATTGAGGGCGGGTAGCAATCCTCTTTCTTTTCACGAGTTGGTAGGACTCTTGTTGCAGGAAGAGCAGACAAGAAGGAACATGGCCACACGGGCTGGTGAGCATGCCATGCTTTCAAAGTTCAGGCCCAAAGGGAAAGGGCAGCAAAAGCAACATGGAAATCAGCACACACATCAGCCTAAAGCTGATTCTGGACAGCTCTCTCATAAGGCTAAAGGTGATGCAAAGAGGAAGGGCATTTGTCACTACTGTAAGAAGCCAGGTCATTACATTGGTGAATGCAAGAACCGAATAGCAAAGGAGAAGAAAAAGGATTCGGGTTTGGCTGTCTCAGATGCATCAGCTCCTAATGCACATGAAGGAGGGGATGTTACAGCCAACTTTGTAGAAGAGGATTATGCCTTTTTGTCTTGCATTTCAGATTGTCCAATGGCTGGTCCGGATACTACAGCCACTCTTGAGGATGACTCGTATGCTTTATTGACTTGCAGCTATGACCCTTCAAAGGATGCATGCTCTTTCAGTGTCAATGAGACACTGAACACTTGGTATTTTGATAGTGGTGCTTCTAAGCACATCACTTCAAGGAAGAGTCTTTTTGCATCTCTGCATGCACCACGCGCTAAAGAGAAGGTGACATGTGCAAACAATTCTTCTTATTCAGTGTGTGGAGTGGGTGGCATCATACTTACCTCCAAAGATGGCACAGATTTCAGAATTACCGATGTTCTTTTTATGCCAAGTATAAATAAGAATTTACTTTTAGTGTCCTCTCTCAATTGAGGCGGATTTCAGGTCATATTTGATGATGCTAAGTGTAGTCTGAGACAAAGAGAATGATTATGCTTTGATGTTGTTTGGCACTTTGTATCGGGGTCTTTTTCAGCTTGACATTTATGAGAAAAGATCCGATCTTACACTTTCAGTGAGCACTCCCACTTCTGCCATGGAGAATGCGGAGTTATGGCATGCAAGATATGGGCACATGAGCTATGGCAGCTTGATGACACTTCAGAAGCATGCTATGGTTGATGCATTGCCTCCTTTGGAGTCACCTCCTCCTTATGCATGTGAGGGATGCATCCTTTGTAAGATGCATAGATTTTCCTTTAAAAAGGATGGTGCAGTAAGAGCTACTCGCAAATTACAGCTCATACACAGTGATGTCTGCCATCCCATGAGGACACCTGCTTTTGGTGGTTATCTCTATTATGTTACATTCATAGATGACTACACCAATTATACTTGGGTCTATGGCCTGAAGAAAAAATCAGATGTGTTTATGCATTTCAAATACTTTGTGGCTATGGTTGAAAATGAGACAGGACTCAAGGTGCAGACACTTCGCACTGACAAAGGGGGGGAGTATATGTCTCATGAATTTGAGGCATTTTTGAAGGAGAAAGGCATCACACATCAGCTTACAGTGAGGCTTACACCTCAGCAAAATGGCAAAGCTGAGCAGAAGAATCGCACTCTCATGGAGATGGATAGATGTAAGAAGTTGCCTTACAGATTTTGGCTCGAAGGCCTCATGTGTGCCAATTATGTTTTGAATTGGGTTCCCACAAAGGCTTTGAAGACAATTACTCCCTATGAGGTTTGGCATGGGAGAAAGCCTTCAATGGATCACTTCAGAGTTTTTGGTTGTGTTGCATATGCCCATGTCTTTGTGGAGTTTCGACATAAGTTGTCAGATAAGGCACTTAAGTGTATCTTTGTTGGGTATAGTTCACAAAGCAAAGGCTATCGTCTCTACAATCCTGCCTCATGCAAGATTTTTGTGAGTAGAGATGTTTTTTTTTTTTAGAATTCAGCTCAAACACATTCTGAATTTACTATTCAAGCTTCTTCAGATGATGTTTTTGAGGGGATGCTTTTGGTTCCCCAGCTGAGGCTCATGCTGAAAATCAGAATTTACAGCAACCTCCTCCTGGTCCACATGCCCCGATTCAGCAACATGCTGATTTTGTTCCTCCACAGGCAGTGGATGATGTTGTCAAGCAAGAGATTCAAGAGATACATGCAGCCAAATTGGTTGCTACAGACTCTCAGGGAGAGTAGACTTTTCCTGGCAGGACTCGTAGTGCAGTAATGCACGCAGGGGGGGCTCTTTTTGTTGAGACAGCTTATGCAGGTACTCTTCTTGATGAAGAAGAACCTAACTTTTTTGAAGAAGCCAAGGATAATGTGCATTGGATGAATGCCATGCACAATGAATTGCAGTCCATTGAGAAAAATCAGACTTGGGATGTTGTGGATTTGCCACCAGGGAAACATGCCATCAGTACCAAATGGGTTTTCAAAGTAAAAAGGAAGCCAGATGGGTCCATCGAAAGATACAAGGCACGGCTGGTTGCCAAAGACTATGCACATAAAAAGGGCATAGATTATGAGGAGACTTTTGCTCCTACATCCCGGATCACCACCATTAGGTCAGTTATTGCCATGGCTGCAAATTTTGTTTGGAATGTCCATCAGTTGGACATAAAAACACCTTTCCTTAATGGGGACTTGCAGGGAGAGGTTTATGTCAAACAACCTCTTGGATTTGAACTTTTGGGCAATGCACTTCAAGTTTGCAAGGCGAATAAAGCTTTATAGGGGCTGAAACAAGCCCCACGTGCATGGTATGCTAAGATTGATGCCTTCCTGGCAAGTAAGGGGTTACACAATAGTTACCCATGGAGCCGGGGCTGAAGCTTACTATGTATAATGCAGGTGAATCGGTGGATGCCACACTTTACAGCCAGGCTGTTGGATGTCTCATTTATCTGTGCAATACAAGGCCCGATATTCAATATGCAGTATCTCAGGTGAGTAGGTATATGCACAGCCCAAAGACAACACATCTTCCATTATTTATTTGCAAGGCACTAAGTCTTATGGCTTGATGTTTCCCAGGGGGGGTGACTTGCACATGCATGCTTACAGTGACTCAGATTGGGCTGGAGACTATGACACCAGCCAGTCCACTAGTGGTAATTGTTTCTTTTTGGGCAAAGCTTGCATTTCTTGGCTGAGTAAGAAACAATCTACTATGGCTACTTCCTCATGTGAAGCTGAGTACAGGGCAGGTTTCACAACGATAGTTGAATGTGTTTGGCTGCGTCCTTTGTTTGCTGATCTTCATCTCTTATTAGAGGATCGTTCTCCAATTCTCACTGATAGTCAGAGTACTATAGCAGTGGCAAAGAATCGTGTGGTTCATTATTATTATGTCAGAGATCGCATGCAGGGGAGATCAATATGATCTATGTGTCAACAAATGACAATGTTGCAGACATCTTCACCAAAGCACGTCCACGTGAGAAGTTTGAGGCATTTTGCAGTGCCCTGAACTTATCTCCTTTGGTGATTGATCACTTCCTTGTACATCACATCGGCACTGCATGGGGGTGTTGGAATTATTGGCATATTCTAGGCAGTGGCCAATGTAATTCATAAGTGAGTTAGGGGCCCTTTTCCCTCTTTAGGAGGTTTTTCCCCCAAACCACAGTTAGTGGGCTAGTATGGTTTTGTCACTTGGACAAAACCATCTCCTCACTTGTACTCACCTTATCTTGTTTATTGCACTCTACGTTTTGCTTTGCTCTCTTGCTTGCTTGCCTTCTTGCTCCCTCCATTCTCACAAGGTGTTCGAGATAAGGCATGTGCCACTCTATTTAGAGCTCCGGGTCTATGAACAATCTGAAATTGCCCATTTAGAGCTGCTGGTCAATGAACATGGATAGCAGATTTGCCCATTTCATGTGCTTTTCTGAGAGCTTAGTCTGTGTTAGAAAATACCTCAAACTTTGAGGATCAGTTTTAATAGTAAAATCCGCACCCATGTGATAATGTTTCCATGGGTTTAGGGCATGTACTACAGCTAGTAACTCTTCTCATAAATTCCCATATGCCTTTCAACATCTTGTAATCTTCCCATGTCACCATTCTAATGAAGAGGATCAGTTTTTATAGTAAAATCCGCACCCATGCGATAATGTTTCCATGGGTTTAGGGCATGTACTGCAGCTAGTAACTCTTCTCATACATCCCTATGCCTTTCAACATCTCGTAATCTTCCCATGTCACCATTCTAATGAAGAGCAGCCCCAACACACCCTCGACATGCATCACAATCCACATCAAAGGGCTTGTACAGATCAGGGACAACAAGAATGGGTTCCGTCGTCAATTTTTCCTTGAGAGCGTTAAATGCTATCTTTTGTCGCTCGTCCCATTTGAAGGCTGCATTCTTCTTAGTCAGATCATGAAGTGGAACAACAATATCAATAAAGTGCATGATAAAACTTCTATAATAGGGGCAGAAACCCAGAAAGGTGCATACTTCATGTATGCTTTTCAGCTTGTGCCATGCTTGGATGGCTTGTATTTTAGCAGGGTCCATTTGTATCCCATCCTTAGAAATGATGTGACCTAAATAATGGATCTCCTCCAGGATAAACTCACTCTTTTCACCATTTGCATAGAGATGATGCTTATTTAGTTCTTGGAAGACAATGGCAAGATGCTTCTTGTGCTCTTCTTCAGACCTCGCAAAAACGATAATGTTATGAAAGAAGGTGTTTGTAAAGTGCCTGTGAGGTTTGAAGATGATCCATCATTCTATTGAAAGTGGCAAGGGCATTTGTCAAACCAAAAGGCATCACCAAATACTCACACAGACTGAAAGTAGTTTTGAATGCACTCTTATGCACATCTTGTGGTTGTATGTGAACTCGGTGGTACCCGCTCTTGAGGCCTATCTTGCTAAATATTGAAGCTCCACTCAACTTATCGAGTACATCATCAATGCGTGGAATGGGGAATGTATTCTTGATGGTCATCTGATTCAGAGTGCGATAATCTATGCACATCCAAAAAGAGCAATCCATCTTTTGAACCATAAGTACAAGAGAGCATAAACGAGAGGAACTAGGCTGAATTAACCCTTTAGACAGCAAGTCCTGAACGGAAGTCATAATCTCCTCTCTTTGTGTTGCACTTGCTTGATAAGGTGGCTTATTAGGGGACTCACTCCCTGGCATAAGTTCTATTTGATGATCTTCTGGTCTCTTAGGGGTAGCTCTCCTGGCAAGGCATCTGAAAAACAATCTTTAAAATTTTCAAGAAACTGAAATTGCTGTCTATCAGTGGTATTCAATTTGGCTTGCATAGTCAATTCTTTATCCTTAGCACGCAGAAATTGCAGACTTTATTGATTTGGCAACAGAGGCATTTGATACAATAGGGATTGTCCGTGCTCTCCTTTTTGCAACAAACTGATGCTCCCTACCCCTATGGGTAAAAACTAGGGTTCTCTGTGGCATCATACGGTGTACTCCTTTCCTGTGAAGCTAGGGAATACCCAACACTACATCATGCTGTTTTAAAGGTGAAATATAAAACCCTTCCCAATCTAGTACATGGATTTGCAACTTACCAATAATAGGGGCGATAGGAACAGCATCCCCTTGAAACATTTGATCAGCATCTAGGGCTCTTCCCAGTTCCTCAGTCTTGATCCCAAACTATAAGGCTAAATCCTTTAATATGAAAGCATATGTAGCCCTAGGGTCGAAAAGGATTAGCACATTCTGATCTTTGACTTTTCCCCATGATAGGCAAAGCTTGGATCAACCACTCTTCCTAGGTTATCTGGTATTCCTCCTACCAAGGGTCTTGTTGGATCTTGTGGTCTTTTCTGCTCCCTCGGACCAGCAAGTCTCTCGGGGCACTGGGCAACCACATGCCCTCCTATGCCGCATTTGAAGCACTTGCCTTCCTTACGGAAGGACTGAATCTGCTTGGGAGTGAATTTGGGTCTGCCCTTATAGGGTCGCTGATTGCCCCTTGCTTCTGAAAGTACCTCCGTGGAAAAGATGGAGATGTTGAATTCTCTCTTCTCTGCCGGAATGGTACTGAAGTCTTTGCATGTGGCGTTGAAGTAGAAGGCAATTCCTTCATATGCATAGCATTGCTACCGAAGCTGAATGCATCAAACCATGTATCTTAGTATTAGGAAGGAGGGGACAAAAGCTCTGGCTGTAGGTGGTAAACTTGCCCTATACTTATGAAGCTGTGCCTTATTTGAAATCTCTAAAACAGGTGTGACTTGGAGATAGGCATTCCAAAATTTTTGATTATAGGTATCAATTGTCTCCCATGCTTTTATACGGAGTCCCTCCCAAGCTATGTGTACCTCATCCAAATATTGCATAGGAAGAAACTGCCTATATAAGGCCTTCTTAATTCTTTTCCATGTATTGCAAGTAGTCCCATCCACACACTGGGCACTCCACCATGCACTAGCTGTGACCATAACATGCAAACTGACCATGCGCAACTTAGATGCTTCCTGATAGTTCTCGGAGCCAAAAGCCACATCAAACTAGCATATGAATTTCAAGCCCTTCTCTGTTTGCCCATACACCCAATCATACGTGGCACAACGGACAGACTTATCCCCTTCTTTGAATTTCTTGGCCTTAGATCTTTTCCTCTACGGACTACCCTTTTTCATGCCATGGTGGGTTCGCTTCTTGGGAGAGGGAGAAGGGTTGCCGCTCGGATGAAGATGAAAACTTGAACTGGAAGATGAATTAGAGAGAGAAGGCCTGTGCTTCTACTTCCCATCCTTCTTGCCTTTCTTACAAGTTACCATGATCCTCATTATCGTGTTTGCAAACTAAATCCTTGGCAGGTGGTAAGGGGACATCTTGGAGCACAGGCTTCTGCGGGTGGCAGTAAGTCCACATGTGCATCTACCTCAAAATGACCTTCATTAAAAAGATGCTCCAAACGTGGGCCCTTTTTAAGTTCCTCGAGCTCCTGGATCTTTTCTTGCGTTGCTTCTTTGACATTTACTTGATTCAGTTGTCTACATCTTCTAGCTGCAACAGAATCTGAGTACTGCTACCAGCATGCTCTCGTAAACCTTCCATTGAGCGCGACACTCTCTTTTCCTCAAGTGTGTGGAGCAGTGCTCGTCAGAAATCTCCCTGTCAAGCAGGTCAATTGCTGCCTTTGATGTGAACTTAGAAGCTCGTGTAGGCTCACAAATGACGACCTGAACAAAGATGGAGGCACAATCCCGTGCCAGTGGCTCTTGACGAATTCAGGACTAATGAGCTAAGGCCAAGTAGACCTCCCGTCGTCGTCGATGAGAGACAATCGGAGAAGGGCATTGCGCCAGCGATGCTATGCAGCAAGATGATTAGCCACCATTCCACCCTTATGCCTAGTCCGTGTCCGGTAATCCTCTTCAAGGCCTTCTTTCATACACAGAGACTGCAGCACCAGTCATCATGAGCCCTGTGCATTTCCTCGTTGAGAGCCCTTGAGTAGTCCATTCTCTTTTGAGAGTGAAACAGAGCTTTCCTTCAGCATATCAATGAGTATACGACAACCTCAAGCCCTGCTCAAGCTTCAGATTGTTTCCATGACGAGACCTCTAGAAGTAGACCAACGATGCTCGAGCCTAAGCTCGCATCTTATTCCTCAACGCCAGCTCAAGGTATCACTCATGACAGCATCACAACACCTGTTCAAGCTGTCTTTGCCATGAAGAAGTGCATCTCCCAGCACCCGTGCATACGGTGATCAACCTAGGATTTTCTCCATCATAAACGGTAGGAGAATTCAGAGCTCTGATAGGCAGCCAGTCAGTCCAAATTTGCAACTCAGTCAGTCCAAATACCCAACTATAAGACTCCGGTCGAAGGTTGATGCTTCATCTACGATGCTTGAGAAAGGTGATTGTAGACGCATCTACGTTAGCTATGACCAGAAACAAGTCATCCTCACTCGCATGCATTTCTAAGTAAGCTTGACACAGCACGTGATGTTGGGAATGCACACACATGCATAAAAGCTTGTGGGATGTCCATGATCCTAATCAAGCAAGCCTACATGACCTTGGATAGTAGGTGAAGACTTATCATGAGGATCTACAAGAGCTAGGATACTCTAATTCAATACGATCTCCCACTCCCACTTCTTCAAGTAGCCTTAGCCATGTTCCAAGAAATTGCTTTTCAATGCAATGAAAAACGAGCCTTTGTGGTGAAATTATGCAATAGAATCAAGCCTTCACAATGATATCAATGCAACAAACGAGCCTTCACAGTGAAATTATGCAACAAAATCGAGCCTTCACGATGATACGACACACGTCACACAACACACACACTAGGGCCCAGAACCAACCAACCCTAGAACCAACTGGCTAGATCCCCCGAAGGTAGTAATAATTGCCCCTAAAAACAGAGTTCAGCACAGAGGTGCTCAGTCCCTGAGCCGCTTCCGAGCATTTCTTAGAGCTGGTTACAAGCGTGGGAGTAGTAGGGTGCCCAAATTTGGCAATTTCCCCTTGCTGTCCCATAGTTTGCAAAAACGTTACATTCTTCATGCCATGAGTTGGCAGTTGCTGCAACTGTCTCAACCCATGGTCACACGTGAGGGTAAATCCCCTCCTTGTAGGCGGCAGAAGCCCCTTAAAGGTAGGGGCAATTAACCCTTCTTCTACACTGGCAACAACTAAATGTAAGCACACAACCATGGTACCCATTAATTGTTAGTCTTTCATATGCAAATTGAATACATTAGACTAATCCTAGTCTACGTGGGCATCCCTGCCATGCAAAACCATGCATAAATAAAAAGGATACTCTGGTTGACCGAGGTCAACCCTCTTGACCGTAGTCAAGTCTCCCTGACCATAGTCAGGTCTCTTTGACCAAAGTCAGATCTGTGGTTCTCTGGTTGATCATTGTCAACCTTCTTTGATTGAGGCCAGGTGTTTTGGCCGTGGCCAAGTCTTTTTGACCAAGGTCAAATAAAAGCCTTTGACTCTTTGACCATAATCCAACATGCTGACCATAGTCAACACATATAGGAATCCTCTTTTATCACTTGGGGATAGTTACAAAATGGTGACATTGGGTGACATCTTCTCCTTATTAGTAGCAATGGTGCAAGGTATGAGCACACAGACATGGTTCTAAAAGGGCAGTATTGTTCTTCAGTTTGGGATAATTTATATCTGGATATGGTTGTTCATTTTTTGGGGTGGCATCACTGCATGAAATTTATGAAGAGCCCATGTATCCGTGAGTAGAAACTTGTCAAAACGTTCATGGGCGTTTTGTTTGCACATTGTATGATAAATTTTAAATTGCCTGTTTGATTAGTGGCAGTTTGTGTTAGAACATGAAGTCAAAGTGAGTGTTTCTAGTGTGTTTTTTTGAGTTCTAGAGTAGTACTAGACTGCTTTATATCCTAGTGTGCCACATGTCACTATGGGACTTATCCCATATACATATGACACCTAGAGTGTGTGTGCCTATTCTATAAAGGCATTGTACTTGTCTAGTCTTGATATATCAGTCAACATCAAGCTTTCTATCATGTGAGTACTTTGGTTATCATTGCTTTGCACTTGTATCTTCATTTAAGTCTTTCCATTTCCTTTCCATTCCGTGCCATGTGCCTTCAGTTTGATGTATTAAGTTTCAACATTTCTTCTTGCATTCTTGTAAACAAAGTTTCTTATTTTCTGTTATTTTATTATGACTTCATGTGGTAATAGCGTCTTGTTGTTCTATTTTATTTGTCCATGTTGCGGTTTCTCACTCGTCATTTCTGTTATTATTTATATAAAACAGATCTTGACAATACCTTTGGTTGCGGTCTATCCATTAATACCAAAGCTTAGTGGGGCAGGGCTTTGGGCAGCACTTGTCTCAGCAGCTGTGATCAAGAACATATTGTCTGTATGGGTTCCTCGTCTTTTCTGCAATTTTTTATTTCCTTTCAAAAAGTACAGCAATTGTTGACTTGTAAATTTCCAATGTCACGGTACTGTAAAAAATATTTACTTTTTTAGGAATCTTCTGATGTATTAGAAAGGTTTATTTTCCACCTCAACCAAAGAGCCTATTGATGAAATATAAACCAGAAGCAAAGCTGCTCAAAGATGAACATGGACTCAATGTACACTCCAGTTAATTAGATGCTATAATGACTGGAGGCACGAAAGTTAAACGTCTTTATGTTTTCAAATGAGATGAAGAGTCCAATTCTGTGCTGCTACATTCACATTGAAAAAAATACATTTGCGAGGTACTGTCAGCTTCTCGGGCGATCAAGATATAATGAACTTACTCTAGGAATGAATTGCATCTGCAAGAGAATGTACAGTGATTACACCTCACAATTGAAGATGCTAGATTTTCAGTAAATTTTTAGTACTGGAATGAGAATTGCAGTTCAAGTTGTACACATCTCTGTGATTGCACATGTATGTGTGGGTAGTTCTAATATCGATCATTTGTGGTAGAGAGTCAGCTATCAGATTAAAGCAAATAATTTTGAAGCTAGAATTTTGGCTGTTTGATGGAGTGTTGGGCAACTTTGATGTTTAAACCATAATTTTAGCAGACATTCTATTTGTATGCTTTGAGTGATTGATTCTTGTTTGTCCTATCTTTTTGCAGATATGCATTGTAACTGGATCATTTATGATGATAAACAATTCTGTGGTAACTTCTCTTTCCAGGGCCTATCTAGTCTAGTAATCTGAAGCTGTTGCAAGTTTCCACATCAGCGTGAATCGTGCGCAAACTTAAAAGCCTTAAGAACTACACTTCTGTCCTCCCCCAACTTAGTGTTCTTGATCTATGTTCTATTGGCAATTAAGCATTTCTGTTAGAAAGTGACAACAATTTTTAATTGCAGTTAGCAATTAAACGTTTCTGTAGAACAGTTCTCTTTGTTGTTGATAAGATTATCACTCCTTTTTGCAAGAATATGCTCATGTAATGTGTTTTAAAAATGGAGGCAATCAAAACAAGCAAGTCTAAAGTTTCTCATGTCAGGAAGATAGGAAGTAAACCGACTAATAATAAGAAACACACGAAGAACCAAAGCCCTAGGATCACCAGTTGAGGTGGTCTTGATCCTCTCATATCTTTATACTACATTGATCATGTGTAGAGGTAATGCTTATGTTGGAAAGACTTTGTTTGGAGTTTATTACATATAGGATCTATATGTGTAGAGATGATGATTACAGTGGAAAGCCTTTCTTTGGAGTCTTGTGTTTCTCATATAGATGCACTGGCTCAGTTGAAGCTTAAATTAAATAGTCTCGTCTTCATCCGGGGCGATCCACCATGTACAAATATTTGGGGACTGGAATTTTCAGATAACTACAAATAGAATGCATGCATGGACATAAGAATTCTGGGAGGATTGAAATCTTTGTACAGCTTCCAAAATAAGTGCACAAAGGCACACCTATGGAATTGAGAAATGAGAAAGATTCTATATACTATGCTTGTGCAAACAATGATCCTTTACGGGTACCGAGCGTGGGAACCTAGGCTCTCTAGGACCTACTGGAAAAGAATAGAAAAGAACCTAGGCTCTCTAGGACCTACTGGAAAAGAATAGAAACTTTGCATAAATGTTTTCTCATAGGGGAGCTAGGGGTTAAGGCATAGACACCCTACCCCACCCCTACTAGCTGAGTCAGGTATGATACCTCTTGAAGGGGAAGCACTGTGCCAATTCATGGCCTACCTCAACAAGGTTGAGAAGATGGATGCGAGTGGGATACCACACAAGGCCATGGAAGCTACACAAAATCACTGGATAGCACAGAGGGGATGAAATGGATGGAATTATTGGTCAACAAACAGGAAATTAATCCAGTGGGCAGCTATGGAATGCAAAAATACACTAGGGAAGGCATATGAATGTTTGGGATCCCAAGAGAGGAAAGAATCTGCAAAATCTTCATAGAAAATGAGCAGCATGCACTCCTAGGATGTCGAGCCTATGCACACATAAGAGAAAGCTATGGGGGACAACAGAGACAATCTGAAAAATCTGTTGGAGCAGTGAGCTAAAAGTTATGAAACTACTTAAAAGAAGGCCGAGAACACCGCAACAACAAGGTACTGTGACTAGCATACAAGCTAGCCCAACAAGTACTTGAAATATTTTCTTTCACTCCATGTAAAAGATCTAATTTGTTAATAGTGAGCACCAGTCCCATAGATCTTGAAGGGTCTCACGCGGATTTTAATACAATCATATCATGTCACTACCTCTTTTCATAGCATAGTCTTACCTCTTTCATAGCACCCCTTGAGTCAATCCCGCGAGATGAGATTAACCGTATCATATGGTTAGATCTCCTCCAGCTCCACACGTCTTGGGCTTGGGGGGGGAGATCAGGAGCTCCCCACCAAGACATAGTTCTACCGTGACCATTTCATGAATGTCCCAGAGGAGGGATTCATCGTCAGACTCCTATATCTCGAGGACAGAAGAGTCTCACATGCATTGAGGATCGCCATTGGGCAGATGCGGCTTTCATCCCATCAGCTAAGGATTGAAACAGGGAGAGTAGCACACATACCTAGAGAGCAGTGGACCTGCATGCTATGCACACTGGGAGTGGTTGAGATAGAGAAACACTTTCTTGGCACCTTCCCAGCCTACTACGAGATCCGGGGAAGATACCATTGTCTCTATCAGGATGGGAGTGGCTTCGGCCCTCTATCACGATTGATCCACTTCCATGACCAGGTCTGCATTAGGCTTTATCTACTTGAGATGCGCTGACACAGGGAGACTCTGCTACGACAGATTAGACAGCATTAGGAGGCAATCACACCACATGATGCAGAGGCTGACCACATACAGCAGAAAATCACATATTTCTATGCATTCAAGTCAACTCCAGGACACAGTGGGGTGGAGGAGGACGAGCTAGCTACTATGCGGACAGTCTGGATTACCGAGAGAGGATTGCAGAGGCCATCCATGACACGGAGAGCGCCCAAAGCACACTCGATTGAGGTTCTCCCTATCACAACTTTCCTCATAGGAGACTGCTCGAGACGAGGGTTCACTCTGAATATAGCTCAGCGGGTTCGTAGATCGAAGAGACCACGTCCCCCCTTCGACACCACAACATGAGACAGCCAGACAGACTCAGATTCGAGACATTTTCACGGCTCATAGATGAGCCACCACAGTGCTGGGTTTTGGTTTCTGAGTTTCCAATTCCAGTTCCAGTTCTTAGCCTGCTCCAGATAGCAGATAGCACATGATATGATATTATATATATTTTTGTACTTGATTTTGCTTGAGCCATGGTGCTGTTTTTAGTTAAGCACAATACTTAGCAAAGGGTCTTAGCGCGCCCTTTGCCTTATTCCTTTGTGGCCTGTATGAGTTTCCTCTTTTGGTGTCACTTCGTCCCATAGGCCTGCAAGGCTTCCCGTGGACATGGGTGGAGTGTCTGCAGATCCTCATGCTCTCACGGATGATCCAGGGGAAACCATCTGTACCACATCACATCATTCAGGCCGAGTCTGGTGCTTCTCCACTCCAGCTAGATGCAACCTTTCAGACCATCACATATCTACACCGGGATTGCACATCAGGGAGACAGAGGTTGCCATGGTTGGCTCTCGATTCCTCCATGAGGTTGGCAACAGAGGGAGATGAGCGATGCTGGTATGCACGGACTCACAAATGGTTTGTGAGACTAGGGTTCCACATCGATAGGATACCTCCTTTTAAGTACAGTTTAGATGCCCCTCCGGTACTCCCACCCACCATCCCGATCGGGCCACACACCAACCAGGTCATTCGAGAGGATCTCCTGCAGCTACAGACCTTTAGGACTTGGTTGAGCTGAGGGAGCTTCCAGTGAAGCTGAGTTTCTACAGAGATTACTGTCTTCGTATTTCGGAGGAGGGATTCATCACACCACCGAGGTACACTGAGCTTCATATGCCTCACTCACTACGGATCTCCATCGGACAGTTTTGGGTATCATCACACCGCCTCCGCATAGAGAGCAGCAGAGCAGAGAGGATTCCTAGGGAGCATCGCTTATGCATATTGTGCGACTGTCAGGAGGTTGAGTCGGAGGAGCATTTTATTTTCAGGTGCCCAGTGTACTACGAGATCTGAGGTCGCTACCACTGCCTCTTCAGAGACGGCTCTGGACTCCTTTCCAGATTCCTCGCCTACCCTAATCAGAGATGCCTCGCGGCCTTCATTCACGAGGGGGTCCGACACAGAGAGTACTTACTCAGGTGACGGGGCTTGGTCACATCATCAGACACCTCTCAGAGCAGGATCACAGAGTTCTTCCCATCGAGTGACATTGATCGTCCAGTCTCTAGCCGCAGACGTGACAGAGATCCCGACTCAACGACCGCACCATGACACACGAGACATCGAGGGGACACACAGATCACTTTGGGGGACCTCCCGTCATTGTTTGGACCCGGGATACGTCCCATGGGAGTCATGGTGGCTCTGGTCTTGCGTCGAGCGTCATCTAGGAGACTGAGATGCACGGCACCCCTTGATGGGCGCCAGCGTCCCATCACCGGCTATGCACCAGCCAGGGCGACATGACATATGGAGGATTCTGCTTCGCTCCAGTCCTTTTCTTTTCATTGTTACATCCAGATGTATTTGATTATGTATGATCAGACTTAGGATTCAGCACGGGTGATGATGCTCGTTTCGATAGCTCCACCCTTACTGTGATTTGTATTAGGTTTTCTTTCAGTCTCATAGACCCATCGGTCTTCCGAAGACTCTAATAAAATTTCTTTCTTTCTTTCTTTCTTTCTCTTCCCCTGTAACCCAAACCGGATGAAATCACAATTCACTTTGGCACCGTGGGACAGTTTGCAATTAACATGGGACTCTTCTAAAGCAAATCGCGGTTCCCAGGGCAAGATGCCTAGCACTGGAAATTCCATACACTCCTCAGGAAACGTGTTGTAACTGTAGAAATCGAATTGCCAACAAGATAGAGTGCTGGGAGAGAAAGATTAAGGAGCGAAACACAGCACTAGGGCCCAAAAATAAGGGTTGGACCCCCCTAAAGGTTTTTATTGCAATAGAATAATCTTTGTACAACTGGCTCTTGAAAGAGCATAGAACTAAGTACAGTTTCGAATACAGATATCTGGGAGGCCTGGGGCCTTTCTTTTATAGACTTGGCCTAGCAAAAAGCTAGGGCATGCTTTCTAAAAGCTAAACTTTTACATAAGTGCCAAGCTTTCAGGCTTTTCTTCCTAAATTGGAGGCTTTAGACACCTTTTTAGTCCTATTGTTCTCTTTTAAAGAGGCACCCCCCTTGTCCTTGCTTGAGAGCCTTGTGTCCTAATCCCCCGCTTTGCTCCCTAATCCCCCGCCCTCCATAAATCTTAGGGAAAAAGGGAATAGGAGAAGGGGAAATGGTGAAAGGGGATAAACGGGATAAGGAGAAAGCGAAACTCAAGGAGGAGAAGCAACAGAAACAACTTATGATCAAGGATGTGAACAAATGTAGCAATCGTAGTGGCCTACAAGTGGATAGCACTGCCGCCAAAAAGCTCCCAACAAAGCATCTTCGCAAACAGCTTCAAACTCCACATAAGCCTCTACATCATCATCATCGTCCTCTGCATCACTTTTCTCATCACTGACATCCTCTACACCATCCTTGGATGTGATCACACCACTATCATTGGTGTGACAGTACCAGGGGTAGTGCCAGGGTTTGCAGCATCATCATTGTCATTGCCTGACCCAGGGGGAGCTCCTCTTAGTTTGACTCACTATGCCCCACCACAATTTTCTCCTTCTTTTCTCTTACCCTTACCTCTCAGCCCACCATGCTTCCCCTTCTCAACCGGTCTCACTACGCCCGCATCGAGTTGTTCCCTCATCGTTCTCCACTCCCGCCCCTTGTCATCCAGCTCCCATACAGTCCACATCCATACACAATCCCATCAGATTCTTGGGACCATGTTCTTCTAGAGCTACATTGCCTTTGCACACAAGAGATAGTAAAATTGTCTCATCCATAGACTGGGCCAGGAGATATTACAGCTCCGTAAGGAGGTGGCAGCGGCGGTGACAGCATTGCACTGCAGTGGGCCAACCATTGAGGCAGTTAAGGCATAGATAGACACCATGCAGTCCAACATTGCAGAGACTTCCAGGTGAGTGGATATCGGGAAACGGGACAATGAAAAAGCCATCATCTTGGAGTAGCAGCAGAGGGCCAGAAAGACTCCCAATGTTAGAGTACATCATATTCCTTGCACAGCTACCACTCCCATGGATGATGCGATCAGCATCGTTACTTCCACCCTGGGAGTTCGAGAGCATGGGATTGAGGGGGTCTGGCACACAGGACGCAAATGACGTGGTCTTACTGTCTTCCTTAGCGGGGGGGGGTCTCTGGCGGCAATTAGATGCATTCATACCTTCTATGAGACAAATGATTTGAAGGTCAACCTTGGAAAAACCTAGGTCACCTGGTCCGACATAGAGAGTCGTTGCTCCAAACACGTAGGCGAGATCAAGTTACACAACCAGACTCCTCTCAGAGCATGATTATGGACTTTTCTTTTTGTACTCATCATGGGTGTTGATGCCCGCTTAGCGGTTCCACCCTTCAGATCATTATATCAGGCCTCTTTTAGACTCATAGACTCTTTGGTCTTGGGAAGACTTTTAATAGAATCTCTCTCTCTCTCTCTCTCTCTCTCTCTCTCTCTCTCTAAAATGTTTGGGTCCAAGGTCTCGCAGTGGGAGACACTCCTATGGCAAATGCCAAGACCTTGGTCACCAAAATGGGTATGAACCTCACGTGCAAAACAACTTGGAGAGTGGGCAAGCCCGAGGTACCGGCAAGGACACTAGTGATGAAGCTCTGAACAGCTATGGATAGGACTATCCTCATGAGTTTGAGGGCGACCTTACAAGGAACCCGTATTTATTTGGATGACGACCTCACTCTCCTACAGCAAGAGCACTAGAAAAAAGGAATGGTGCGCGTAATGGCAGCAAAGGAAGCAGGGAAATGGGCTGCTTATAGGGATAAAAGAGTGATCATCCGAGACAAAATAGACAAAGCAGAGAAGGAAGGAAAGTGTCGGACCCATGGGATGAGTGCATGAATTGGGCTGAAAATGGCAGTGTGGAATTGTAATGGCACCCTTTGGTCCGATCTGGGAGGGTTCTTGGAGACTTACATTGATAGAGACATGATCTTTTACACTGAGACACATGAGAGCCCAAAGAGAGGGCTGCCTATAGTGACGGGGTACACCTAGGAGTCAACTCATAGGAGAGAGATGAGGAGAGACAAGTAAGACAAGCACACAGAAACTTGCCCCACAACTAGCTAACAATGAGTCGGAAGCACGCATATATGAATTTGAAAGACACACCATATATTATTAGAGAATGTTTAGACTCTTCCCAACGGTGACATGCTGGAGGAGAGGGACGCCGGCACATCTCTGACACTTACAAAAGTCGACACACGACTATACAAGACTCTTGTTGAGAGAGAAGTCAGGCTCAAGCTTCTTCAAGACTTCCCGCTCCTACTCTCATGATGGAAACCTTGTGCGAACGAGAGAGGTCGTAGAGAGATAGTCAGGGAGTGATCAAGAGTTCAAGCTCAAAACTGAATGCCTTGGACTGGGACAATGGCCCTCTTATATAGACTCCTTGAGGTAGTCCGAATCAAACCCGTGAGTGGCTCTGACAATGCTTTTTTCTTGACAAGACATCAAGCACATCCATTGTTCATGGATTCGCTATCGTGCTGGTGGAGTGGAGTTACGAATTTTACCTTTTGTACAGTTTGGAAATAGCCCTTGCCAGTAGGTTACTTTTCGCATGTAGGCGGGACGTTGTTCAGAGATTCACTATCATGCTAGTGGAGTGGAGTTACGGATTTTACCTTTTGCATAGTCTGGCAATAGCCCTTGACAGTAGGTTACTTTTCGCACGCAGGCGGGACATACTTTTATAGGTGTAATAGCCTAGACTAGGCTCACCATATGCTTTCTATCTATTTTTACAATGCTCCTTTTGGTGAGAGGGCTAACTCGGCGAATATGGACTCTTCTTTGGATAAGTAGTATGCAGCAACATTTGCTTTGCCTCCCTTTGATATGACGCCATTCGATGCCAAAGAATGAAAACCATGCTGCATACTACTTATCCAAAGAAGAGTCCATATTAGCAACATTTGCTTTGCCTTTGATATGACGCCATTCGATGCCAAAGAATGAAAACCATGCTGACCATCTTATTAGTCGTGTATTACCTGGGGCCATGGCTTGCTTTGAACTAAGGAATGATGCGGCATTATTGAGATCTGTCTCAATTATGATTTTCTTGTTGCAGATGAAGAGTCGAAATTTCGTAATCGCCTTTTTTATTGCCAATAATTCTTGGTGAGTTGAGTGGTAGTTTCTCTCAGCTGGTAGAAAGCTGCCACTGGCATACTTACACACCTTCCGTCCTGTTGGTGTCTCTTCAATGAGTACAGCTCCCCCAATGTATCTTCGAAGCATCTGTTTGAATTATCATCTGTCCATCTCCTGGTGGCTTCATTGGCGGGAGATCTTTTACTTTTGCTTTATTCTCCAGACATCTTCAGTGTTCTTGGTGGTCCATTGAAAATGTTCCCTTCTTTAGCAGAGCGTTCAAGTGTTGCCTGTCAATGACCAGTTGCTGATAGCTGTCTGCAATGTAATTCAATAAGCCAAGAAACTATTGCAAGTGTTTTAGCGTCAGTGAGTTCGTCTGGGAAATCTAATATCTTTTTACTAATATGATCTTGGAGGCAAGGGCTGTTGCCAGACTGTACAAAAGGTAAAATCCATAACTCCACTCCACTAGCACGATAGAGAAACTATGAACAATGGCTGTGCTTGACATCTTGTCAATTATCAGAACCACTCACGGGTTTGATTTGGACTACCTCAAGGAGCCTATATAAGAGGGCCATTGTCCTAGTCTAGGGCATTCAGTTTTGAGCCTGAATTGTTGATCGCTCCCTTATTGTCTCTCTGCGACCTCTCTCGTTCACACAAGGTTTCCTTCGCGAGAGTAGGAGCGGGAAGTCTTGAAGAAGCTTGAGCCTGAGTTCTTTCTCAACACGAGTCTTGTATAGTCGTTTGTCGAATTTTGTAAGTATTGGCGGACATCGGAGACGTGCCGGCGTCCCCCTCCTCTAGCATGTCACTGCTGGGAAGAGTCTCAACATTCTCTAATAATATATGGTGTGTCTTTTCAAATTCATATATGCGTGCTTCCGACTCATTGTTAGTTAGTTGTGGGGCAAGTTTCTATGTGCTTGTCTTACTTGGTATCAGAGCTTGCGTTATGGTTTTGGTTGATCGTATAGATCGATTAGATTATCGACAGGTTCTAGCTACATTTGTGACGCATAAGCGATAGTTATACATGAACTAGTTTGGTGTATAATAACAATCTACATTTGTGGAAAATTCCATATATTTCACTCTATGTAGACTTGGATGGTCTTTGTAGAACAACTCCCAAAGTAATCCAAGTGAACAAATCTGCGAAAACAAATAGGCTTATAGAAGGGAACAAGTACCCGCTTAGCCAGAGGGGCGTCTAGGGAAAAAGTACCGAAGGAACAGCCGACAGTGTAGGAAGAACTGAGCTGCGGGGGGGAAGCTACATTGAAAGACGGAAGCTGCACAATGGAGAGTGAATCGGGAATGAGTGTAAGGTTGGGAGATCTAGTTGCGCCAACGATTATCGTGTCGCAAGAAGAGCAAGATCCGCGATCTCACTGGAAGCTCCCATCGATACGAGCGGAAGATGTATATTCTCTGCAACTGCGCATGCATATTTTAAGGAAGATGTAGTAGCGATTAAAGATGGGAACCTTAACAATCATTTTGTTGAGATCATTTCGGATGACCATCTAAAGACATGCCCCGAAATCATAAGAATATCCACCTGGGAATGATTCAAATAGGAATTTTCCCTATGTTCCAAAGAGGCTTAATGTGTCTAGTACATCAATGCTACTTGACACAAGACACAATAATTTGGCAGATGCAATCATAGGCATGCTAACTAGTAGTTTATCAAATGGTCCAGTTGTTGCATCTTTTTATCCAAATTTTCCTTTAAGTCTCTCTGACCCATACATTAGATTTGTACATATAAATTTACATTTTAGAGTTTGTTTTAGGACATTCAATACTCACATTCCTAAAGTATTGAACGAAAATAAAAAACTCCTAAAAACAGACAACAAAAGCCATACCACAGTTCCAGACCTTGTGGTATGGCACGATGTACAAATACCTCAGAAATGGGTTGTTGATCTAGAGAAAGGAAAATCACTTGAAATTGGTTCCTCTTCAGAACCTTGCTACTCAGCCACTTCAAGTTTCTCTAACAGACTAAGCAAAGTTCCTTCTTCGAAACAAAGATATGAGATCGATCTGCAAAGATCTAAAGCTTCGTCTGTCTCTGTGAACATCCATAACCATCCTCTCCCAGAGAAAGTATCTACCTCAAAGAATGAGTGGAGTATTCTTGATGATGATGATTGTCCCCACAATATTGTGATCAAAGACTATGGCTATTAGAGATGTGCCCAGTGTCGAATGTTAATAGAAGGACTATTCAATTCTCCTGTGAAAATGATCACAGCAGACGAAACACCAGAACCTCCTGGTATTCCTGCCAAAGATATAAGGTTCTTCGATGTAATCGATTGACACGGCATAATGATCAGGTCTAAAGATGCTCCTATGAAGGACTCAGGCAATGTGTTACAAACGGCAATCTTTCATATGCATCCTGACAAGAATTCGCCAATTGAACAACAACAGCTTAACGCTATGACAGTGCAAATGCATGAAACACAAAATTGGATCTATTATTGATATGTGGCTCTGGAGGTGTAGTTGTTCTCTTCAGATCACACCTAAGGCCTTTCATACGAGGGGAGCATGCACGACATATGTGGGTACGAGGCTGCTTACTAGAGGCACGTCCGATGTTCGTTGCAGTGTGCTACTTCTGCCGAAATATATCATCCTATGCACATGAGGTCACCCTAGAGAGACATAGCCCATATCAGACGATATATGATAACACAAAGTTCTCCAGACAGGGAGATATCCTCCTTCTCGGCGACTTCAATGCGTGCACGTGAGATAGACAGGTGGGCTTGCTGGATTTTGAGGATGACTCTTTCATATACAAGAGCTAGACCCAGCAAATGGAAGAGTGAAATGCAAATGCAGCTGGGGTTTCAAATACGAAAAACACAGGAAGATATGGCTCGGATGCTAGATGCTAAGACCAGCCAATATGCCTTGAGGATAAAGGAATTGGAAGATAAAGTGACCAGCCTACAAGCTGAAAATGAAGCCCTAAAAGCACACACTTAAATAGGAGATGGTGAAATCCAGCCCCTCTTAAATGAAGAACTGAATATGCCCAAGGAACAGATGCAGACTTTACAAGCACTAGAGGGGAAGGGGAATAATGCTTGCAAGGCACTGGAGTAATTCAAAGCAGGGAATGCCAAACTTAGGAAAGATACACATCAATCAACTCAATGAAGCTTTTGGTCATGTAAGTGATTTCATTTTGGTTCTTTCTTGCCTTTCCTTCCATTTCATTTCATTTCCAGTTCAAGTTATGCTTCCTTCCTTCTAGCTCCCTTGTCTCCTTTCCTCCTTCGAGTTCCTTCATAAGCTGCCGTGCCTTTTTTGGGAAGAGAGATGCTCCATAGAGAGTAATTTGATACTCCTATGGCCATGCTTTCAGCACCAGAAAGTCTCCATGAGAGTGGACATGAAAGAAGAAACATCTTTTTTATCAAACATCATCAAAGGCAAGAAAAACTGCATATAAGCCACCAAAATTGATGGCACACTCTCTTACACACACACACACACACACACACTTTTTTTTGGTAAAATCCATTGTATTTATATGCTCATGAATTTACAATATGGGAAGTCTCTCACACACTAGCAAAGAACTCCGAAAGAGAGCCCGATAGAAGAACTCAAAAACAAGTAGAGAACACTTCAAGGCAAGTAGCATCCAAATCCCTTGCAGCAAGACTGTCATGTAAAGACTGCTTAAGGGACATTCTGAAGAAAATATATGCCTGAGGAAACTGTTGACCCATCCTAGAATGCAGTCTCTGTGTCCAGATGGTCCATAATACCCAAAAGCGAGTCCAATGAAAGAAGAGGAGTAATGGAGACATCTGAGATGAGCAGCATCCAAACATCCAGAAAAGTTTCCCAAATCTGATAGAAGGGAACCGAAGCCGCAGTAAGTGAGAAACATGAGTGATCAATGTGCGAGAGTGCGGGCAAAACCATAATAAGTGAGGAACTGTCTCGCGGGGATGAGAGCAACGGGGGCAGAAAGGAGAAGCAATGCGGCGAGCTGCCAATTTCACCCCAATGGAAAAGGCTCCCACTATACATCTCCAAAAGAAAAGCCTCTGTTTCAATGGCAATTTGGTTTTCCAGATTTTCATGAGACGGGATTGCCACCAAGATAAAGGCCTATCCAAATTCCAAAGAGTGTTGGCATGCTTGTCAATCCATGGCTGTGGAAGAAGAAATCTGTAAACCTTCGAGGAAGTCAGATTGTGTATCGAGAGTGTATGTGTAGCAGGAGGTATGGAAGTCAAATTCCAGTCCATTAATCTGTCCTGTGCAAACAGTGGAGGAACCGGAACAAATGGCTGCAACATAGTTGAAAGTGTTCTCCAAATGGATCTATGATGCAGACCCAAGGAGAATGTCCTGCAAGCTTGTGGAAATGAAAGTGTATAGCCTTGTTGATCCACAACATCACCAACAAATCTTATGCCCAATTTCATGAGATTATATGCTTTGATAGGTGCCTGTAAAGCGAGAGGCGATGCAAACACCTTGCTCCAATGGATGCTTTCCAATCGAAAAGAATTGCCATGATGAGAGGAAGCACCTGTCCATTTTCCATATGAAAGAATTCTCTTCCAATCATGAAGAAAAGTAGTAGAAACAGGGCAACCAGGAATTTTTCCCTGAAAGGTAGATAAAACTGCTTCCCAGTGATCTGTAATCCAATGCCCATATGCATGGGAAGCCATGTTTCCACACATAGCTGCTAACATAATAGCCCATGGTTGTTTTTGCTGAAAAAAATCAGCAATCATAGTGCTCTTTCTTGCCAACATATGAACCTGGAGATTGAGAATATTCAGCCCCCCATGAGTCTTGGGTGAACAAATAGACTGCATAGGTAGTAGTCGCAAAGCTTTTTTAAGAGATTTGCTTTTCCAAAATATCTCCATAGCTTGGGACATATAAGAGGCCAAATGCTTGAAAGACCAAGGAAGAAGAGGCAAATAAAATTGCACATATGCCATAATGATGGACTGTACTATCCGGAGTCGAACATGTAGAGGCCAAGTGGACAAATGCCAGTATTCCAGCTTCTTGTTGATCTTTTGAAGCACCCATTTGAGCTGTTGTTGCGGAGTAATATTCCAGCCAATGGGGTATCCGAGATGTCTGACAATAGTAAGGGAAGAGATAATGTGGCCTGGCCAAAACAGTGCATGCCAATCAGCTTCTTTCAAAGCTAGAAGTTTTGATTTCTGAAAATTGATATGCAGTCCAGCAGCTATGCCAAAATCATTCAGTGTATGCATCAAACGAGAAAGATCACTTTGAGAATTCCTTGGCATGAAGAATGAATCATCAGCATAAGCCTGTGCAAGAAAAGACTGTGCCCCTGGAATTTGCAAACCATGAAGCTGTCCTGTATCTGCCAGATAGTCCATATGCAAGAGTAACGGATGGGTAGCAATGGCATACAGTAAGGAACTAAGAGGGCAACCCTGTCTCACTGAGCGAGTCATAGTCCAGGTTCTTGACAACCCACCACCAAGCAAGCACTGTGCAGTGGCATGAGAATAAAGCCAGTAAATGATGTGGACAAGTCGAAAGCCAAATCCCAATTTTTGCATAGTTTGAGAGATGAAATCCCAATGGACAGTATCAAAAGCTTTCGCAATGTCTACTTGCAGAATGAGAACATCTTGTTTAGAATATTTGGCATACTCAATCGCAAGCAAGGCATTGGAGATATTGTCAGTGATCTGCCGTCTGGGGACAAACCCATACTGCCTAGGATGAAGTCCTGCTTGCAAGAGGAAGCGAACCCTGAGGACAATCATTTTAGCAATGAGTTTGTAAATGACAGGCATGAGGGATATAGGCCGCCAATCAGCCATCGTCTCACACAACCTTTTTTTGGGAATCAATTTTACTAGGCCATGTTTCCAGGATGGAGGTAGAGATTGTTCTGCCCAAGCATGATTGATCATTAGAAGGAGAGTATTCTTGAGATCACCCCAAAATGCACGGAAGAATTCAACAGTCAGTCCATCCCAACCAGGGGAGCTGCTTTTGCGTAGATGACTCAAAGCATCTTCCAGTTCACTAAGCATAAAAGGCTGCTCCAATGCATGGGCCTGTTCCCGAGATACTATGGGCTGAACATGCATAAGAAATTGAGACCTGGCTGCATTTACTTGCATCAAATGATCAGGTTGAGAGGAAAGGAGCTGCTGAAAGTGACTAGAACATTGCAATTCCAAGTCTGATTTGGAAGTGGTCCAGGTGCCATCAGCTTTCTTGATCCTGCAAATATCCTCCTTTCGCCTATCCGCATGGAGACTTTTAAAAAAGGCTTTGGAGGAGCAGCCCTTATCCAAAAGGGGTTTCATACGAGCTCGAATTTGCCACTTCTTTAATTTGCGAAGATCATTTTGATGGATGATATGAACCGCATAAGCACAAGAATCCTGTTCAGAAGAAGTAAGCTGCCTATGAGAACTGATTGCATCCATTTGCTGCTTGTGGGATTGAGCCCATTTTATCTTGAGCCGAAGGTTTTCCATGTAACTCCGTCCATAGTCTTGAATAACAGCCTGTAAACGATGAGCAAGGCTGATCCAAGCAAAATCCATATCCTCCTGAGCATGTAAGAGGAGGGGACGGACAGCCACTCTCACCATGTTCTGAAATTGTTGATGAAGCAAGTAGGCACTATTAACATGGAGCAGGCGATGACCAAAAAAAGGCATATCATCTGTCAGACGTGCTATTGATAATGTCAAGCATACTGGGAAATGATCAGATAGCAGGAGGGAGTGATCAATCCGCAATGTACATGTGAAATCAGCATACTGCTGAGCATGCAGCAAATACCATCTGTCAAGTCGAGCCCAGTAATGATTAAAAGCATTGTGATGATATGTATAACCCATATCTGTGTCCCTTGTTGAGAGCCATAGATCTTCAGCATGCAGAGATGAGAGCATATCTTCCCAATGTCGGAACTCAGTGGGGATCATGTGAGAGCGATGAGTAGTATTATCTTGGGAGGCAGGCGAATTGTTAAAGTCTCCACACAAAAAAGCATTGGAAAGCCATGGGTATTGTTTGAGGGAGTCCCACATTTGAGCTCTAGTCGCAGAAGTTTGTGAGGCATAAACAGATGCTATTTCATAGAGAGTATCCTGCCAGGTGCACCTGATCACCATCCATCGACCCTGAGGATCATTGTGGGCCACCGTGGGCTGTATATCATGTTTTACAAGCATGCAAACCCCCGAAAAGTGCATTGTACCAGCATAAAAAATATCATAACCAGCATAGTGGCCTTGCTGACCAGCCAAGAAATGTTGATTGTGTTCTTGTAAGGAGATCACATCGGGATGCATTCTATGTACATAATGCCAGAAGAGTCTCCACTTATTGGCATTGCAAAGACCCTGAACATTGTATGTAATGCAAGTAATTGAAGTAGACATAAAAGATATGTACAGTCAAACCAAAAGGCAGAATAGAGTGTAAACTGTCAGGCCTCAGCCATGACATCAACATCCACCTGGGCTCCTGGATCATTAGCTCTATGATCCTCATCATTATCACATACAGGGATGCCTCTTTTTAGCACATCAACCCACAGTTGAGAAGCAAGGCTGTCAGCAGGGGAAGAGGTCTGACCAGGGGTAGAAATTGAAGCATCCCAATGGCGAGATTGTAGTGGACGTGGTTTGAGAGCAAAAACCTTTTTGGGTTGCTGCCAGGCACCCTGGGGAGAGACATGAGATTCTGAAATTTTGCCTTTACCCTTATCCTTTTGCTTAGCTGAAACCTGAAGTACATTTTCTTTGGAAGGGACAGATTTGAGAGCCACATCACCCAGTTTAGTAGGCATTGCCTTAGACCCCGAGGCATAAGTCGGAGGGGGAGTATTTTCTGGAGCAATAGCTGTGGGAGGAAGCTGATGCAGAACTGCAGGACACTGTGAGGCTAAGTGGCCGAACTTATGGCATGTGAAACAAGCACCTGCAAAAACTCCCCATTTCAAGTCAAAATATTTTTCACCAAGGGGAACATCCTCCACTTCTACCGCAATGGAAGGAGGGGTTGGGTGATCTGTATCCCAAAGAATACAAAAGCGATTGCGATTACCCGAAGGGCGGGGTGGGCAAACAACTTGCCCCAAAGAGGCTGCCAAACTTGGTAACTCAGCCCTCATATAGTCTGGAAAATCCACTACCTCAACCCATACGGGGCAATGATGTCGAATGAGGCTGTGGTAATCTTTGTTTGGCGACCATGGCATGACATGCACCATTTGTCTGCCATAGAAAAGGGGCGACATCTCCAAAATCTGCTGGCGATATGAGGCATCTGAAAAGTGCACCTCGTAAAAACCCCTAGAAGCAAAATATACCCCTTCAACAAAGCAGCCTCCCAACAATGCCTGAACCCATTGAGCCACATCATTTGCTGAAGGTAGCTTTCCTGGGAAGAAGATAATAACTGCTTGCTGAGAGAATTTTCGAAGAGGAGCAACCAATGATGGAAGCTTCAACTTGTATTTGATGGCCGGGGGAGGTTTGGCCCACTCCTTCCGGCTGTACTGAAATTCATCTTTAAGCATATCAAAGACATAGTGAGCGTCGACCGAATCTGTAGTAGAAAAATCAACCTGTTGTCTTTTGGAGTCCCGGGTCGACTCCTTACGAGAGTAGCTTTTGAACTGAGCTTCCATGAAGAGAAGCAGGGCAGGATTGAAAGAAGGGCAGAGCAAAGAAGGGCTGTACGGACAAAGAATAAGCTAGAGATGCGAGCTGAACGGAAAGAAGGAAGAAGCAGGGACTGTATGGAAAGTACGGTTGTACAGAGGGGGCTGTATGGAAGAAGCTGAGCGGTATGGGGGTACTGAAAAGGCACGCAAGAGCTGTTCGGAGAAATAAAATTGGGCGGGGAAACCAGGCTGTACGGAAAAGGACGAAAATGTACGGACGTCTGGAAGAGGTTTCAGAAAAGGTACGGCAAGACGATGAAAACAGAGGCAGAGTTACGAAAGGCTACGCAGGGAAGAGGCGGATCAGACCGTACGGCTGTACGGTGAACGTACGGCTACCGTACGGATGTACGGACAGACGGGGAGTCTGTACGGGATGCAGGTGAGGCTCGTCTCCACCTCTCTCACCGGCTCTCTCTCTCTCTCACGCATACACACACACACACACACCACCGAAACACACACACCACACACACACACACACACACACAAATCGCACCATTTGGGACAAAGATGAGGAGGAGGAGAAGCCCAAGATGGAGGATAAGCAATAGAAATAGCTCAAATTTGAAGATATGAATGAGCACAACAACTACATTGGTCAGAGACCGATCACACTGGTGTACAGAATGCAACCATTATAGCCTCTTCTGCCCCTGCCTTACCAATTTTTAACCTTGACATCAGCTTCTACATCATCATCATCATTGAGATCTACCACACCATTTGTGAAGGTGACAACACCACCATCTTTGGATGTGATAGCACCATCATTGGGGATAGCAGCATCACCAACATTGTTGGGATTAGGGGCGGGTTTGGCATGCCCTTCTAGCCCAACTACCACCATACCACACTATGCCTCCCCATAGTACGCCGCCTTCTTGTCACCTTTACCCCTCAGTCAACCACCTTTCCCTGCTACTGCCAGACTCGTCCCATCTACTTTCCAAATGTCTCCTTACTACTCTCAGTCTCGTGCTATTATCTGCACTCCCTCCATCACTCAATGGCCCTTGCCACTCAGCCCCCATAACTCAGCGACCCCTACCACTTAGCCCCCATTCATGCCCTACCAGTACTTGTCACTTCAGGCACACGATCCCACTTGAGGCCTGGGAGCATATTATGATGGAGGTCCACTGTCTCCGTGCATGAGAGATGGAGCAGGATCGTCTCATCCAAGAGATATTACAACTCTGTAAGCAGGTGCCAGCCGTAGCAATAACACCAAGCAGTGGGCCATTGGTACATGCACAAATAGCCACCATGAAGTCGGCTATTGCAGAGACTTCTAGGTGGGTGGATGTCGTGAAATGGGAGCCTTCAGCCACCATTTTGGCTACCATCTCCGCACGGACTCCACTCCCATCAAAGATGTGACTAGCTTCGTGGTCTCCACCCTTGGAGATGCGGAGCATAGGATCGAGGGAGTCTGGCATGTAGAACGAGACCCCAACCGAGAGCAGCCCTTCATCACCCGTTGTGTGGATAAAATTGTAAATATGTTTTACACTTGTTGCATGCTGATGAGTAGGTGCATAGCTATGTACATAGCTCATGGGTGGTGGCTTTGAGTTATGGACACTCTCATAAAGACTCTACATTAATGTAGATATTTTCTTGAGAATTGTAGATACTTTTGCAGGGACTCTCAGGATATGATGATAGAGCAGTGTGGGTGCATCAGGCACTCTAGAGCATTTGATGTGGGATGACATGTCTTTCATTGTTGTCCTGAGTTATGTTTATCTTGCCATGAGTGGTTCCTGATTTGTAAGTCCTGTGAGCAATTATATCATGGGTTGTGGGCTTCATGAATGTGTGGTCATATGCGGCAATCAAGCACCCAAGGTTTTGCTTGAAGGTTGTGAATAAGGATGTGCTTAAAGCCTAAGGTTTGGGATTAATGGACCTAAGGTTTAAGAAAACCTTTGAGAGTGGTAAAAGTATGGGCTGACGTGGCTTTTTTTTGAAGAAGATAAGCCATGCATGCAAACTGGCTACGTGATGATCTAGATTGAAAAAGCACGTACAGAGGAAGGCGGCGGAAAGATGGTCCTAGAAGGAGGAGGGCGTCTCGACTTCACGTAGGCTGGAGAGTCTTGAGGGAGGGTGGACGACGAAAGTCCATGAGTTGGATGAGCTTTGGGATCAGAAGGGAAGCTGCATTGCTAGGGATCTTCATGCGAGGGAGAGGGGAGGAATTACGTGAGCTTTGCTGAAGGGGGTCGTCATGTGTGAAGAGGTGAGGTCTGTGAGCAATAGAGAGACTGTGGGAGCGCCTCACTAGTATCCGGCTGCAAGAGATCGTCAATTCGTTGTTGGAGCTGCTGGAGGTCCATGATGGCGCAGGGAGAAGGATACCATGGCTGGACGGAGGAGGCTCGGTAAACAATCTGCAAGCGGGAGAGAGGAGCCATTGCGGCCTCTATGTGAGCTTGCAGTAAGGAGTCAAGGCTTGATTGTGGGTTTTTCTCTGCTAGCGCTGCTCTCAGATGGAGGACAGGCATGGTGTCTCTACTGGGAGGTTGGAGAAATCATGGCGACGTGGGAGGATCTGGTGTTTGCTGCTCTGAAGGAGAGGGTCGTCCTGTTTGGGGAGGGAGCACTGGTGAAGGAAGGAGCGTTCTTGAATTTGGAGGGCGATAGGTTCGAGGAGGCCTGGAGGTTTGGGAGCGACAGGGAGCATGCACTGTGTGTTCTTTGGTTTCATGAGGAAGGCGTCCTCACTCTGTGAAGCCAGGAGGTCCTGAGGTGATACAATATGTGCACTCCGTGGGAAGAAGAAGCTGCAAGGTAGTATCATCACGTGGAGGTGACGGGCAATAGGGTCTATGAGCTCGATGAATTTTGTGAGCAAAGAGAGCAATTGTAGAGCTTATAAACATTACGCGAAAGAGAGGAGACGAGCTGAAGCAGGCTGATAATCACGTTCGTGTCTATTGGATGGAGGTGGGGCGTCCTTAATACGTGAGTTGGGAGCTTCATGGAAGACGTTGTTGAGCTTTGTGAGTAAAGTCATGGCTGTGGAGTTGGGAGCTTTGGATCGTGGCTTTGCTGTAGGTGCAAATCAGTGTGGCGTCGTAATCATGAAGGAGTTCTCTGAGAACAGGAGATAGCTGGGAGTTTGTAAGTATGGATTGCTCTGCGTAGGAGAAAAAGCCACGCTGACACCATGATACATGAAGAGTGCAGGCTATTGCTCTTACTGGGAGCTCCGGGCTGAGGAGAGTATTTGTGAATCAACTATCTCTGTATGAAGGTACAAACAGGCGACAGATATAACATGAAGAATCGTTGGTTTCTCAACTTGGTGGGGAAGCGTTGCTATAATAGAGGCATGGGCAGAATACCTCGGGTGACAAAGAGTATGCTCCGTGAACAGTAGGAGAAGCTGTGGCCTGTGTAAGGAGCTTCTAGGCCGGGGGTGATGACAGATGGTGCTGAACAAGAGCACAGGCTGGACAATGATGTATAGAAGCTGGAGTACCTTGGACTGAGAGAGCATGAGCTGCAGCAAGAATGTGGGTTGGGCTTGCAGGAGATAAAGAGGCTGAAGTTGTTGCTTGAGGTGTCTTCCGTGTGGGCTTGTATGTGGCTGATTATGAGCTATTGCTTAGTAAAAGTTTGAGGAATAGCTAAGGTATGATTTTCTGCTGAATGGACTGTTGGCGACATGAAGCTATGAGCTTGGAGTATTATATGAGCAAAAGAAGGATATAAACAGTAGAAGTGGTTCTGTAAGAGCAGAGACGGCGGGCTGCATCATTCCTAGTACTTGATGATGATCTTCGGAAAGATAAAATAAGATTTCTGACCGTGGTCACTTTGTGGGTGGTTGTCTTGTGAGTTGTGGGTTTTTCAATATAAGCTGCACTTCTCAGTTGTGTCAGGAGATACATGGCATCTGATATTGCATGTAAAAGATGAAGAGTGGATTGATATGAGTTTGCCAGAATATTCCTGAGGAATTTTTTATCTGGGATTATGTAAAGATGAGGATTTGGAATAAAAGTACATTTTGTATGTTGTTTAATGGCTTCAATTAATGTGAACTGTGGATGTGATAGACTATAAAGGTATATGTAGCTCTACTGTGTTTTTTGCATCCACATTTGTTGCCTCCACGGAGGAGTTCACTTCAGTTTACAAGACTAAAAGAGCAGATGTTCTGAGCTGTGTTGCAAGCAATGGGGAGAAATCCACATATGAGAGTGATACAGTGTGAGTGGTGTGGCGAGTGTGGTCACAGTAAGGATAGATGCATTGTAGTCCAGCTATGTGTGATCCGACTCCGTGCCAGAGTGCAGAGAGTTCTGAAAGTGCTTGCCCGCAGGAAAAAGATTGCTCTTCGGATGCAGAGTGAGCTTCTTCAGTAGTGTGTTTGCTTGTTTCTTTCGAGTTTTGTTGTGGTTGAGATAAGCCAGGGTGTAGCAGTTGAAGGATTGTGAGGATGGCATAGGACTTCCCAGAGTATTGGGGGATGCCGTATGAGAATGTAGTAAGGTTCTTGGAAAAGATGGAATTACAGCACTTATGAAAGATAGGGCAACCCCTGAGATTTTGTTTCAGATCATGAATTATTTCTTGCAGGGAGATGCAAAAGCATGGCTACAGACTCAAGTTGCTACCTTCAAGACTGCTCATCCTTAGTAGCAAAATCAGGAGTATACAGTGGTGAGAGCAGCTTTCCTTGCACGGTTTGCACAAGCCAGGAGCCCTAATGAAGTTTGGAAAGAGCTGTGCAAAGTGAGGCAGGAGGAAGAGCAAGATGTGAATCAGTATCTAATCCAGTTTGGGAGGTTATGGAGTTTATGGTGTGAAGCTCTTGTTGCAGAAGTACCACCTCAAATGATCAAGCGTGATCGTTTCATAGCTGGCCTGAAGCCTATACTCAGATTGAAAGTGGAGCTGAAGAATTTGGATAGTTTTGAGGATGCTATCAGAGTGGCCAGGGAGAAGGAATGGAAAGTCCAAAGACTGAGGCAGCTTGGCATGCAAGAAGAGCCTAAGAATCTGATTGGAAGTCTAGAAGTAATAAAGGCTTATGCAGAGAGAGCGCCGGTCTCTGTTCTTATGCAGGATGACTCCCTGGAGAAGGACTTGCATGATGCTGTAGAGCTTATGAAGTCACTCAGCCTGAATTGGATGGAGATTGCAGGAAGAGGAAGAGGCCGAGGTGTGCAAAATAAGAGGAGAGATGTACAGGCTGGGAGTGAAGGAAATTCAGCTGGAATAGGTAGACATGAGCGATGTGAAGTGCTGGAACTGTGGAGAGTGGGGACATATCAGCCCTCACTGTGATAATTCGGCAAGAGTAGGTGGAGAAGTTTATCCTGTAATTCAGAAGACAAATGATAGGTCAGGAAACTTTAATGTGGAAGCGAAGGATTTGAATCAGCCCTCTACCAGTGGAGTCAAATGGGAAGATAGGGGAAAAGGAAAGGCAATCAGCCTGATTAGGGTGGAGACTATTGCGGAGATCATGCCAGTGGCAAAGAGAACAACGAGTGCAATAGGAGAAATATATTATATACTGTCAGTTCCATGAGCAGACCACACCTGTCTCTTCTATAGTATATCCATCTCCCATCTTACTGTGCATACTAGGACACAGCCCACATATACTATGTATCACGACATACATTTTGATCACATGTTTTACTTGGTACTTTGTATGCCTTTCCACTTTCCTCGCATACGATAATCACATACCGCTCCCAGAGGATCGAGCTATCTTGATCAATCGCTCTCCATGAATCTACTCCTCACACACATTACCCTTTCCACTCGTCGACCGCCTCTTGGCTCAATACCTTGTAACAACAAGTATGATGATGAGTGTAAGGCTTTACATTGGCAATGCAGATTCGAGACTAAGTATCATCTCTCAATTGAGGTAGAGACGATATGGGCGTACCATCATTTGGTATGTTGGAAGAAGCAGGCTTTCGTTCCTTCAAACAAGGAACCATGCTTTTGTTTAGCAACAACTCTAAGGACTTCTGCTGAAAGTTACTCACCACGTCCTACATTCTATTGACTTTTCATAGCTGGTGATGTCAAACGCGCAGCCCTGAAGCTTCACCATGGCCGAGCAAAAGATCAAGAGGGCCTACTTATTGAATTCATTGCATGTGGAATAAATATTAGATCTTAGCAAAGCTTTTTAACAAGCAATTTGCAATGGTTTCCCGACACGTGGACCCTTCACTATCACTTCCATTTACAAGGCAGGGGATCACATGAGCCCGAAAAACTACAGGATCATTATGATTGGACATGTCATATCCAAGATCTATGCACAGAGGTAATCCAGTTTGTAGAGCTCCAGGGACTCAGAGTCAAGGGACAGGTGGAGGCCAAAGCACGGAGATAGAGGGTTTATTGCTACTTTGTGGGTTTCTGCAAAGCTTTTGACACAATACTGAGAGCTTGCCTCATTGGGGTATGATTAGAAGCTCATCTTGACAGTCATGGCACTCTATGAAAGAGTCTTAGGTAGGGTTCGGGAAGATACAGAGTGGATAGAGTAGATTATGAGAACTATTAAGGCCAAACGTCTGCAGAAGAGTTGATTCACCATTGCTTATGGAACTGCAGACATGCAAGAGTCATTTGGATAGGGATTGCCAGGATTCTCAGTCCTTGCGGAATGGAGGGGCTCATCCTTTTTCTCAGAGACTATGGCATTTTCAGCCTCAATCTTGGTTTCTCTCTAGCTCATTTTGAGTTTTTTATTTACTCTTCTAGAGTGTTTTTCCTCATGCCCAGCATGATGTATTTCTGCTTCGAGCTTGCTCAAGTGGGTTTCTTTCATACTTAATAGAAGTCTCTTTCATGATTAAAAAAACAAGGTTGTTCATTATCCTAGACCTTGTTTGACCTCTATATAGATGAGCTTGAGACTTCCATTGGGACGCCCCCCTTTCAGTATAGCATTGAGGCCTCCTCCTTCCTAGTCACATATCACGAGGAGAACTAGGTTATCGAGGAGGATATCTTACAGCTACATACATTCAGAATCTAGTTAGCACCTAGTGAGCTTCTTCTGAAGCTGAGCTTCTACAGGGACCATTGCTTGTAGATTTCAGAGGAGGGCTTATTATACCCACTAGGATGTACATGGATCCATCTCCCCCACTCGTTGATGATATCGATCGGGAAATTGTGTGTCTCAATGCACCAACTTCGCATTGAGAGTGGACGGCGGATTGAGGGCATACCCAGAGGGGGTTGCATTTGTACTTTACGTGATTGGTAGGAGATCTAGACAGAGGAACACTGTGCTTGCAGATGCCCTGTATCCGAGGTCGCTATCACTGCCCTTTAGGGATGGTTTCGGATCGCTATCCAGTTTCTTGTCCTACACAGATCAGAGATGTTTGGCTACTTTCATTCATGGGCCGTCCAACATAGGCAGCATTTACTTAGGACACATAGGCGAGATCAGGGTGTACATTGTAAAAAATGTTCCTCCTGGCAAAGGCTGCTTCCGATGACCCTTGCATGCTCGCCTAGATGGCCATCAAGGTATGTATAGTATCAGTCCAAATATAGCCTCAACCTATTTGCTAGCTCCTTTTGAGCTTTGATCTCTCTCATGCATGGCATGATGTACTCCCGCATTGAGCTTGCTCCTATGGTTTTCTTTCATACTTAATAGAAGTACTTTTTTTGCCAAAAAGAAAAAAGATCAGGGTGTACAGCCAAACTCAATTTAAGCATTATCATTGAGTTCTTCAGTCAAATAGCACATACTAGCATGCCCCAGGTAGATGATGGATACAAGGACGAGAGTGAGAGACGTAGCAGACTTGCTAGTTGGGTTGAGGCACATATCAAACTAGGGGACCACCCCTCCATGCTCACATCTCCTCTCTCCACATCTCCTCTCCCATATCATCCCCTATTCCATTCCCATTTTCCTCCTGCTCCATTGCATTTTCCCTCTCCCCTCCCTTCCCATTTCCCATCTCATCCCTCCCGTCCCCCTCTCTTATCCCTCTCCTTCCCCGTTTCCCGATCCCCATAACTGACAAATGTATCACATATGAAAGTATATGACAGTTGGATGTGGGTATGTTGGCCTTACGAGCTACCTCAACCTTACCTTCTTTTGTTGCATGTCCCATTTTGTGCAACGGCTTGGAATTGCTGAACGTATAAGCTCTTGCTGTCCACAGATATATGTAAAGTCTGCCCTTTAATCTTCACTTGTTCGACTTGTAATGTTCATTGGCTACCTCCACCTCAGTTCATGATCCACCTCTTTTGTTTGCAAGTCTCACTTTGTGCAAGGGCATGGAAGTGCTCGCATGGGAATTGCAGCTTTATTGCCCTCGTACAACCTGGGAACATACTCTTTGAGAAGATATTTGGGATGGTGTAGGAGTTTTCCATCGCGCACCGTCACCATCAAAGGGAAGAATCAGAAAGGCTTGATGCTCGCGAAGGCATTTTTCTGTCCCAAAGATATGTAAAGTTCAGCCTTTAATCTACTCAACAAGTCAAGGTGTCTCAAGCTTTACGGAAGCCAATAAAGGCTTCAGTATTATGAAACTGTGTCTTGCTATGCAAGTTAGCGCAGGTCTTGCTTCTTACAGTGTATTTACGCACAACATCATTCATAGCACCACAATGTTCCACAGTTTCAACTATGGAAGGATCATTAGGAGAAGTATCTGTGGAGAGTCCTTACCATGAAGAACCCATCCCAAGTATAGAGTAACAGAGTGACTCTTGACTCTTGTGTCCAAGGCCAGCTTTCAGGCTCTTCCATCAAATTGAAAGTGAAATAAAAAATAGAAACCTTATGTAGGGATTTTTTAATTTGGGACCTTATTAAGGTGTTTGCTTAAGTTTCTTTGTTTTTTAAGTATTCTACATGGAATTACAAGCTTTTCATTGCAAATCCAGGCTTCAATATGGAGTTTTGTTCTTTCGAACATGTTTTTGCCATTGGAGAGCATCATGATTGCTACAGTTTTATATGGAGCTCATGGGGTGTCCATTACCATCGATAAATCTTAATTCCTTTGGGGATTTGTCATCCTCTCAGATTTCTCATATGCGAACATTTAAAAAAAGTTTGTGTTTTAGGCAAGTGATCCCAGGGAATGTTTGCTTGCTAGTAGACAAGAACAATTTTGTTTTCCGAGAAACAAAAGGAAATGCATGTCCAGTTTTACATGCTATCTCCAGGGCTTTGAAATTTTTTTAACTTTTCATGGATGTACTAACCACCCTGTTGAGGTCCTTATACATGGACCCTTCATGTCTGTAGACCTTACTTCAACTCTTTCTTTATTTTGCATTGTTACACATTGGATGGCATGTCCCCTTCTGAGGAGTACAGGAAAAAGAGGATTGAAGCCAATAAAGACAAAAATACGTGAACTATGTTTGTTTTCCTTAACTGTATTCTTACAGCAATGCTACTGGTTTTTCTGCAGGCAATGGCACAACGAGGAGTTGCAAATGGTCTCTCTATGTCCTTTATGTCACTGTTCAAAGCTATTGGTCCTGCCTCTGCAGGTTACTTGTAAGCAAATCCAACTTGTCTTCACAATTAGGAAATTGTCTGTTCATACTTTTTACACTATTCGTAATTTTCCAGGTTACTCTCGGAGTACCAGGCACCTTTATCTGGATACTCATTTTGTTATTCATTGTTGAGCATACGTTTTAACAACAACTAGGAGCCTATGTTTACTATGCCAAACCTCAAACAATAGCCAAATAACTTATCGGTCTATAAGCTATTTAAAAGAAAATAGGTCGAGGCCTTTTAGACTGAAATGCCCTCTACACGCAAACACAGGTAGGATAGATGCGTGTGTGCCCACATACTCACACATGCATGTGCACAAGTGTGCGTGTGCATGCACACACTCTTTTTTATGTGGAGAAAGAACCTGTCATTGATAAAAATGTACATTCATAGCTTCATAGCTGTCCCAAGGCGAGACAGCTACTACTCATAAATGTGTGTGCGCGTGCACGTGAATTGCTGCAATGAAAATGTCAACATTGGCTGGAATGAAAAGCATACAATCGGAAATGCAGCAACTTACTGCAAACATATCACATATAGCAAACCCTAGCTGAGGGAGGAGGGAGCCTTCCTCATGGCTCCTCACAGAAGCCAGGGCATCAACCCCATATTGACACAACGTGCCCAATCAAAATGGATCAAATAAAGTGCTTTTCCGATATACAGGACCTAAGCAAGTTGCTGCTGCTCCCCCCGTCCTCCTCTCTGTTTCCCACATTCTCCTGCTCCATTCTCGCTCTAACTTGTGTACTGATTCTACTTTCATGTTTCTATTTTCACTCTTCTGCCTTCCCTTGCCCTTCAGCTTATGTCTTCCCACTTCTACCTTCTTTCTTCCACTACTTCCTCGCTGCCGGTACTCTCCCACTCACAATCACTCACACTCATTACTTTCACTTTCACACTCTCACAGTGAAGCACTCACTCTCTCTCTCTCTCTCTCTCTCTCTCTCACACACACACACACACACACACACACACACAAACACACACACTTTTTAAAAATTTAGTGAAATCTTTTATTTCTGTGTGGGAAACCCCAAAAAGAGGTAAAAACCCACCAATAAGTACAAAGAAAAAATTTACAAGTAAAGCCTTAGAGCAAAAGTCATGAGGCAACCAAGTAAAAAGTTACAAGATCAAAGTGGAGGAGGATCAAACACAACATCCTCCAGTTTCAGATTGTTGCTTTGTAAAAATTGATGCAATGAAGGAACTACACCATTGATAAAAACCACCTGTTTTTGCCCTTGTGATTCTTGTTAATATAAGCTGGAAGCCGAAATTTTTGAATCACAGGGTCAAAAACCTGTTGCAACATATGACGAAAAGACTCCAGAGAAAAATAAACATCTGCATCCTGAACAGGAAGAGACTCTGGCACAGTCTTCACAGAGATAGGACCTGGATCAATATCTGTACTATTTGAAGAAGGAGCATGTGACGAAAGAGCTGCATTAGATAATTCAAGACTCATCATGTCAGCTTCAGTCGGGATAGCAACTTGAGAGATAGCATGCGGATCATCCTGTAAAATCTCCTTTGCAAGGGGCACATCCATATCTCTCTCTCTCTCACACACACACACACACACACTCTCTCTCTCTCTCTTACACACACACACTCTTTTTTTTTAAATAGTGAATCTTATATTTCTGTGTGGGAAACCTCAAAAGAGGTAAAAACCCACCAATAAGTACAAGGAAAAAATTTACAAGTAAAACCTTAGAGCAAAAGTCATGAGGCAGCCAAAGTAAAAAGTTACATATCAAGCTGGAGGAGGATCAAACACAGCATCCTCCAGTTTCAAATTGTTGTTATGTAAAAACTGATGCAGTGATGAAACCACACCATCAATAAAAACAAGCTGTTTTTTGTCCTTGTGATTCTTCTTGATATAGGCTGGTACCCGAAATTTCTAAATCACAGGGTCAAAAACCTGTTGTAACATGGGATGAAAAGATTCCAGTAAAAAAGGTACTTCTGCATCCCGAACAGAAGAAGACTTTGGCACAGGCGTCAAAGGCAAAGGGGCTAAATCAACATCCGTATCCTCCGACGAAAGAGCTGCATCTGATAAAGCAGGACTCAGCATTTCAACTTCACTCTGAGGATCAAGCTGAGAAAGAGCAGGGGCAGCATCCTGAGAGAGAGCATGCAGATCATCCTGTAAAATTCCCTCTGCAAGGGGCACATCCATATCCTGAGAAAAAGGAGACTGATGGTGCTCAATAGGGGTGCAATCCTAAGCTTCTTCAGCAAGAGGAAGATTGGCCTGTGATTTATCTACCTTCCTTTAGTAATGCTTCAAAGCAGTAGAAGGCTTCTCCAAAGAAGCCATAGCAGAAACCGGAGGAGAAGGGAGAGTAACCTTGACAGCTGAAGAAGGAGCAGGAGGAGTGAGCCTGGATGTAGAAGAGCAATCACGTGCAAAATGACCAACCTGTTGGCACTGATAACATGCAGTGGGAAAAGATGCAAAATGCAGCCTGATGTGCATTGGATGGGCAAATCCCAAATCAAGATCCAAAGTAGATGGCACGGGCTGCATCATATCCCACAAAACGCAAAGGCGACCATCACGGGAAGCTTGCAAGAACTCCTGTCGCGGAACATGAAGAGGCCTTCCCAAAAGCGCTGCAAGAGTAGGAAGATGCTGAAGAAGAGGTACAGGCAGCGCTTTGACAGTAATCCAGACCAGACAGTGAGTCAGAAGGGTAGCAGAAGGATCGAAAAGTGGACCCAGGGCATCACATAAGCGAAGAAGCCAGCCCCAGGAACACCAGCACGATTGACTAGCCGCTCCACCACATCAGTCGAAGAAACGTGGGCATAATAAAATCCTTTGCCCAGAAATACAAAGGAGGAAATACAATCCGGACCCATTGCGGCTTCAGCCCAACGACGAAGATGAGCGGTAGAAAGAACCCTGTCCATAAAGTAGAGACAAACTCCAAACTGTTGAGCCTGTCGAAGACCTGAAACAAGAAGGGCAGAATCCAATAAACAAACAAACGGGGAACCCGATGAAGGAACATCTGTGACAGAGGCCGAGCATAACCGACGCAGAAGATCCAGCTGCATGGAAGAAGAAGGGCTATCTGCGAGATCAAGCTTTTCCGATTTGAAAGAGGATGAAGAAGGTAAAGCACCGCGCTTCCGTCAAATGAAAACTCGAGCAAGAGGAACAGAGGAAGCAGAAAAAAAAAAGATGTTTCGGGAGCTTGTACAGACAACCGTACAGACTGTACGGACGATCGTACAGACTGCACGGATGGCCGTACAAATTGTACGGGCTGTATGGACGGGGAAACCTGTACGGATTTTGCAGGTACGAATGGAGCAGGTGGATTAGGTACGGATGAAATAGGTATGGGCGTCTGCAACACGTGTACTTGTACGGAGGGTTGTACGAAAGGCTTAACCAAAGGCTGTACAGAGAACTGCAGGGGTCGGGGGGGCTGTACGGGTTGTACGAAATTTTGTACAGTTGACGGAAGCTGCACAGATGGCGATGAAGACTGCAAGGTGGAAGACGGGGGCTGTACGGGCAAAACTAGGGAGGGAACAGTGGGAGATGGAGGGTCGACCAAGGCTGCGGGGGCTCCAGAGCTCTCCATCGCCTCACCACACACTTACACACACTTTATTTGGGTGAAATCATTGATTGATTATATTATATGAGTAGTAACCTCAAAGAAAGGTTCTACAATTACATCAACTGAAAATTTCAGTATATGCCAAAAAGACCTCATGATCTATGCAGCGGGTTTGCAAGCAATCAAAAAAAGATTGCTGCAGAGAACGCCTAAAAAAACCAAACAGAGAGAAAGTAGGATCACCAAAGACTTTACAATTCCTATATGCCCATAAAGTCCATAGTGCCCAGTAGCGAACCCAAACGAAGAAAAGATGAAACTCCGGTCTGGATGGATGAAACCCAAATAGCCAGAAGAACTTCCCAAACGGAACAAATGGGAATCTCGCTCGCAGGTGCTGTCGAAGCAGATTAAAAAACTCACGAGAGCACGGACAATGCCAAAACAAGTGAGACACAATCTCCGAGGAAGCAGAACACCTATGACAGTGCAGGAGCAATGTGTCGATGAGCTAATAGCTGTCCAGATGGAAACACTCCCAAAAGAACTCGCCAAAAGAAAACCTGTTGCTGAAGCGGTACTTTATAGGCCCAAAGTTGCTGTAATCTTTTCCTCCACCACTTGGCTGGGCGATGACAGAATCACCTCTCTCTGAAACCCAAGGTTGAGGCAAAAGGATTTTATACAATGCAGGTATAGTAATCTGAGATAGCCTCAAAGGACGAGAAGAGGACCCTGGAGAAGTCAAAGTCCAATCTTCTAGTCGGCGGTCCTGGAGTTCCAAAGGAGGAATCGGAACAAAGGGCGAAAGCATAGAAGTAATTTGTCGCCACAAAGGACGATAATGAGAGCCCAATCCATATGTAGTGGCTGCTAGAAAAAAGGGGAGCACAATACCAACATCATCTCTAACATCATCAACCGAGGTGACGCCTTTAAGCGAGACAAAGTAGGAACGTCGAGGTTCCTGTAAAGCCAAGGGAGGCTGAAAGACTTTCGACTAGTGAATGCTTTCAGCTCTCAAAGAATTCCCAAGCAAAGATTGCCGTCCATTCCATTCCAGATGAGAAAGAACATGCTTCCAGTCAAGAAGCAAGCGGGAGACAAAAGGGCATCCAGGCAAAGTGCCATCAGTGCAGCCAAAAAAGAAATCCCAGTGATCGAGTCCCAGTGATCGAGTTGCCAATGACCAAACGCAGAAATACTAATCATAAGAGCCCAAGGTTGATCACCTTGCAGAAATTGCAGCAACATTTTCCCCCTGTGGGCAAGAATATGCACATCAATATCCGTGATGTTCAATCCACCATGCATCTTGGGAGAACAAATGTGATGCATCGAAAGCAGCCTGAGACTTTTTCTGCCATGTTTGGATCGCCAGAAGAGTTCCATAAAGACAGACATGAAAGATGTAAGATCTGCCTTAGTGAACATGATCAATGGCAATTAATATTGAATATATGCCACAAGGATGGACTGCACTATTCGAAGACGAACGTGCAAAGGCCAGGTTGCCAGTTTCCAATACTCAAGCTTTTTCTGAAGCTTAGCCAAAACCCAATCAGTTTGTTGTCGGCGAGTGAGTTCCCACCCCAAAGGGTAACCAAGATGACGAACAAAGTGAGTGGGTGGAATGATATCCCTGGGCCATAATAGACTATGCCAGTCTTTGGAATGCAAAGGGGGCAGCTTAGACTTCTGAAAATTAACATGAAGACCAGCTGCCAAACCATAAATAGAGAGGGCCTGCATCAAGGCACCAAGATCATGGGGCGTATTCTTCGGGGTAAAGAAAGAATCATCAGCATAAGCTTGAGCAACCATGCTGCGATTAGCATCCAATTCCAAGCCATGAAGTGATCCTGTAGCCACAAGATGATCAATATATTGCAGCATAGGATGAGTAGCAATGGCATATAGTAAAGCACTGAGAGGGCATCCCTGGCGGACCGAACAACGAAGAGTCCACTCATCAGAGATAGCCCCAGAGATAATGCAAGCCGCATTGCTATCTCTGTAAAGCCAGTAAGTAACCTGCTGCATTTTTTGTCCAAACCCCAAAGCTCGCATAGTTTGCGAGATGAAATCCCATTGAACTGTGTCAAAGGCTTTTGCAATATCTACCTACAAGAGTAGAACATCCTGTTGCGTGTATTTGGCATATTCAATCCCAATATAAGCATTGGCAATGTTATCTGTGATATGGCGACGTGGAACAAAGCCATATTGGGAGGGATGCAACCCATCATGCAAATAACCTTTAATCTGATCAACCACCATTTTGGCAATGATCTTGTAAATGACTGGCATGAGTGTGATTGGCCTCCAATCACCCAGTGAATCACATAGCTGCTTTTTTGGAATCAGCTTGAGAAGACCCTTTTTCCATGACAAAGGCATGTGCTGATTTTGCCATGCTGTATTTACCATTTGCAGCAAGGTGAATTTAAGAAGATCCCAGAATGCAAGAAAAAATTCAACAGTGAGACTATCCCATCCTAGAGATTTCCATCTGCCACGGGATCTCAGTGCATCAGACAATTCCCTTTCAGTGAAGGGATGTTCAAGCTCCAAAGCCTGAGCATCAGACAGAATTGGATGAACATGCTGCAAAAGAAGCCGACGTGCAGACACGACCCGAGGAGAAAGAGTATCCAGATGCCCAAAATGAGTGGAGAAGTGCTGCACACATAAATCAGCAAGCTCTGAACGAGATGTTGACCAAGAACCATCAGGCATCCAGATCCAACAGATATTGGCAGCCTGTCTTTTGTAGTGTAAACTCTTAAAAAATTGCTTGGAAGAGCAGCCTTTATCCAAAAATGCCCGTTGTCTGGATCGAGTTTCCCATTTAGCAAGCTTTCTGTGATCATTAGATTGAAGAGAGAATTGAGCCTGACATAAGAGCATGCTTTCCTCTGAAGACAAAGGGCGAAGATGAGCAAGCTCAGTCAAACTCTGACATGTAAATTTGGCATGTGCTACAGTCTCCCTTGTGGCTTGCATATAGGATTTGCCATAATCTCGAATAACTGCTTGGATCCGAGCAACAAAAGCCTGCCAGGCATAATCCAAACCAATGTGTATCTGACGAGAGAGAGGCTGAATAGCATCATAGACCAAGGCTTTAAAGTCAACATGCTCCAGATAACTATTATTAATCAGCAAAAGCCTTCGGCAAGGCAATCTATCAGTGGGAAATTCATGTAAGGAAAGCCTCAACCAAAGAGGAGCATGATCCAAATGTGTGAAAGCATGATCAACCCAAATTTGACAAGTAAAGGCATCACAATGCTGTGGATCAATCTGATACCATCTGTCCAAGCGTGCCCGATAAGAGGATTGAGCATTATGCTGAAAGGTATAACCCGGAAGCATGGGCTGTAATTCCTTCCAGAGATCAACCAGGCGCAAGTGAAGCAAAAAATCAGACCATGCCTGTGTTTCAGAAGCCAACATATGAGTGTGGCCTGAGGTGTTGTCACCCGATTGAGGGGCATTATTAAAGTCACCACAAATGAAGGCATGTTGTCGCCATGGATAAGTATGCATGGCAGCCCAGATCAAAGCTGTATCACGAGAAGACTGTGGGGCATAAACCGATGCAAATTCAAAAATTTCCCCTTGAATAAGGCATTGAACAATAATCCATCTACCATGGCGATCATTGAGAGCCACAACAGGTTGAAGGTCGTGCTTTACCAAAAAAGCCACACCAGAAAAGGAGTGCTCTCCAGCATAGAAGATATCATAACCAGCAAAATGGCCTATTTGACCAGCATACATATGCTGATTATGCTCTTGCAAAGCAATTATATCAGGCTGCAATTGCCTGATATACATCCAGACCAGTTTCCATTTGCGACCATCACACATTCCCTGTACATTGAGAGTAACACACTTCCGATGATCAAGCATATTTACAGTTATGGGACAGGTATGTACAACAACTAACGGGCTATCTACGTCTGCATTTCCACCTCAATGTCCGGGCCCCTGCCCTGGGATGAAGCATCAGCCTGAGGAGAGGACAAAAGTGCAGCAACTTCTTCTTCAGGAAACAAGGTCCGATTTGCAGTCACAGCAGCCCAGGTCAAGCCAACACCGGAGTTTTCAGCAGGTGTTTTCCCATGAGAGGATGCACCACTCCAAGTCCGAGAATGCAAAGGTCGCCTGGGGGAGATCACTTTGCGAGGAGTTTGCCATCCATCAGTCAAAAAATTTTCCCCCTTCCCCTGAGGTGGAGAGGACAAAGGCACAGGAAAAGAAGCATTACCATGTGAGACAGCCGGGGCTTTGCCTTTGTCTTGAATAGAGAAAAACTGTTTGACCCCTTTGTTTTTTACCACAAAAGAGGCATTTGCATTCTTATTCAAAGGCTGAACCATTTCAGCTTGCACTGGCATCCGTGAAGCTCGGGAAGGGCATTGTGAAGCCATGTGCCCAAATTGCTTGCATTCAAAGCAAGCACCTGCAAACAGCCCCCACTTGAGCTTGTAAAAGGCACTCCCCATGGAAACATTATTCAGAGTGACCGAATATGAAGCTAAAGTGGGATGATCTCTATCCCACAAAATGCAGAAGCGATTCGAATTTCCATTGGGTCGTGGTGGACATACCACCTTACCGAGCGAAGCTGCAATTTTAGGTAGAAGAGAAGACAAGCATTGAGGAAAATCCACAACTTCTACCCAAACAGGGCAACGATGCCGAATCAATGCTTGGTAATCCCGGGTGGGAGACCAAGGCAGAACATGGACCATCTGCTGGCCATAGAAAAGAGGAGAGTGCTCCAGCAAAACCTGACGGTGCTCCTCATCAGCCATGATGATCTCAAAAAAGCCCCTCGCTGCATAATGAACTTTTTTGACATAAGAACCACCCAGGGTTCGAGTCAACCAATTCCCAACATCTGCAGCAGCAGGCATCCGTCCTGGGAAGAAAATTATAATGGCATGCTTTGCATACTCCTTAACTGGATCAAATATATCATCCACTTCCACCATCCACTTCCACCATAATGCCAGTTGTGGGAAGTGGATCTTTCCAATGTTTACGGGTGTCTTCAAACCCTTATGCATAACCTCATAAACAAGCTGAGCCTTAGCACAGTCATGAAGGGAATCATATGAATCCATCACCTGTTTTTGTTTCTTGTTGGAAACCGACTTGTCTTTGTGAAGAGTTTTCTCATAGGAATAATCCGCCATTCGAGTTAAGGAAAAAACTTTGGAAGCAGCAACGCTTTACAAGAAGGAAAGCACAGCAGGTACAAAATTGTACGGTGTTTTCCTGGCTGTACGGACGAAATTGTACAGATTTTGGACAATACTTTTTTTTTTTTGACAGGCAAACTGTACGGACTTCCTTGACTGTACGGATTGTATGGACAAATTGTATGGAATTTTCTGACTGTACAAACAAAATCGTACGGATTTTCAGAAAAAAAATTTCTTTTCCTGGCAAGCAAACTATACAGACTTCCGCAACTGTACGGACAAAACTGTACGGACTGTAGGATTTTTCTGAATGTACGGATGAAATCGTATGGATTTTTGGCAGTACGAAAACAAATTTTTTTTTTTGGATTTTCTGACAGAGCGTACAGGACAGAAAATGGACGTCAAAAGGAACCTCGAGGGTGTCAAACTGAGGGAGAAACAAGCAGCTGTAGCATGGGAGCACGAGGTCTAGCACGGAATCTCTCTCTCACACACACCTCCTCCAAACACACACCACACTCTCTCTCTCTCACACACACACACACACACACACACACACACACACACACACACATATTTTCCCACACACTTACACACACACACTTTTTTTTAAGTAAAATCCAGGGCAGTGTATTTATATTCTCATAAATTTACAAGATGAGAAGTCTCCAAAATGGAGAGTATCCCAAAGATCAGAAACATAAAAAGAAAAGCTCTATGCAAGAAGCATGTATATCACCCTCATGGTAGGCATCATATAAGGATTCCCGCAATGAGGCTCGGAAAGATTCATATGACTTGTGAATCTGCCGACCCAAGTATGCCAAATTATGCTCACTCCAGATTGTCTAAAGAGCCCAATATCTCACCCATGAGAGAAATAGTGAGTATTGAGACAGAGACCTCATAAATCTGCCAAATAACCAAAATTGTTTCCCAAATCTGTGACTCGGGAAACGGAGCCGAAGATGATCTGATATTCTCCCAAGGAGATTCCTAGAACACGGGCAGTGCCAAAGCAAATGAGGGACAGTCTCTGAAGGAGCCTGACATCGTAAACATGTGGATGGTGCAATGTGACGTTTGGCAAGTGTCATTCCCACTGACAATGTGCCGGTCATGCATCTCCAAAGAAAAAGTCATTGTTTCAAAGGCATTTTACACTTCCATAATATCCGGAGATTCTTCCTCCACCAAGAGAGGGGCTTCCTGATATGCCACAGAGTATTAGCATATTGCTGAATCCATGGAGCAGGCTGAAGAAGCCTGTAGACTTTGATGGAGGTCAAGGCAGGCGGAGGAACAAGATGAGAGCATGTAGCAGAGGGTTGCAATTGCCAATCCATAAGCTTGTCTGTGCCAGCCACAGGAGGAACAGGTAGAAGAGGATGTAACAAATCAGCAATTTTCTTCCATCACTTACACACACACACTTTTTTTGGTAAAATCCATTGTATTTATATGCTCATAAATTTACAATATGGGAAGTCTCCCACACACTAGCAAAAAACTCCGAAAGAGAGCCCGATAGAAGAACTCAAAAACAAGTAGAGAACACTTCAAGGCAAGTAGCATCCAAATCCCTTGCAGCAAGACTGTCATGTAAAGACTGCTTAAGGGACATTCTGAAGAAAATATATGCCTGAGGAAACTGTTGACCCATCCTGGAATGCAGTCTCTGTGTCCAGATGGTCCATAATACCCAAAAGCGAGTCCAATGAAAGAAAAGGAGTAATGGAGACATCTGAGATGAGCAGCATCCAAACATCCAGAAAAGTTTCCCAAATCTGATAGAAGGGAACCGAAGCCGCAGTAAATGAGAAACATGAGTGATCAATGTGCGAGAGTGCGGACAAAACCATAATAAGTGAGGAACTGTCTCGCGAGGATGAGAGCAACGGGGGCAGAAAGGAGAAGCAATGCGGCGAGCTGCCAATTTCACCCCAATGGAAAAGGCTCCCACTATACATCTCCAAAAGAAAAGCCTCTGTTTCAATGGCAATTTGGTTTTCCAGATTTTCATGAGACGGGATTGCCACCAAGATAAAGGCCTATCCAAATTCCAAAGAGTGTTGGCATGCTTGTCAATCCATGGCTGTGGAAGAAGAAATCTGTAAACCTTCGAGGAAGTCAGATTGTGTATCGAAAGTGTATGTGTAGCAGGAGGTATGGAAGTCAAATTCCAGTCCATTAATCTGTCCTGTGCAAACAGTGGAGGAACCGGAACAAATGGCTGCATCATAATTGAAAGTGTTCTCCAAATGGATCTATGATGCAGACCCAAGGAGAATGTCCTGCAAGCTTGTGGAAATGAAAGTGTATAGCCTTGTTGATCCACAACATCACTAACAAATCTTATGCCCAATTTCATGAGATTATATGCTTTGATAGGTGCCTGTAAAGCGAGAGGCGATGCAAACACCTTGCTCCAATGGATGCTTTCCAATCGAAAAGAATTGCCATGATGAGAGGAAGCACCTGTCCATTTTGCATATGAAAGAATTCTCTTCCAATCATGAAGAAAAGCAGTAGAAACAGGGCAACCAGGAATTTTCCCCTGAAAATTAGATAAAACTGCTTCCCAGTGATCTGTAATCCAATGCCCATATGCATGGGAAGCCATGTTTCCACACATAGCTGCTAACATAATAGCCCATGGTTGATTTTGCTGAAAAAAATCAGCAATCATAGTGCTCTTTCTTGCCAACATATGAACCTGGAGATTGAGAATATTCAGCCCCCCATGAGTCTTGGGTGAACAAATAGACAGCATAGGTAGTAGTCGCAAAGCTTTTTTAAGAGATTTACTTTTCCAAAATATCTCCATAGCTTGGGACATATAAGAGGCCAAATGCTTGAAAGACCAAGGAAGAAGAGGCAAATAAAATTGCACATATGCCATATTACACACACACACACACCCCCACCCACATACACACACACACACACACATACACACACACTCTTTTTCTGTGTGGAATCTTTGAGTCATTATATTACAAAGAAGATATCCCAGAAAGGGAGAGCTTTAATACATCATGTAGGACAAATATACATCATGATTAAAGACATGAGATTGCAAGCAATCAAAAAGCGATTGCTGCAAAGAGTGTCTGAAGAAAGAGAAAGTAGAAAAAATAGGGTCACCAAAGACCCTATGATTGCGATCCTTCCATAGAGTCCAGAGTGCCCAGTACCGAACCCAAACAAAAAAGAAATCAAACTCGTCTGGGTGGATGTACAACAAAAAGCCAGAAAAACTTGCCAAAAGCAATCTGAGGAAACCGGGCTCTCAAAAGTTGCCCAAGGAATTCCAAGAAAGCATGAGAGGAAGGACAATGCCAAAAGAGATGAGGCACAGTCTCTCTCGGAGCCAGACATCTGTGACAAATAGAAGAAGCAATATGTCGTCGTGCCAAGAGCTGTCCATGAGGAAGAACACCCAATAAAGCTCTCCACTATAGGGACCACATTGTCCATTACGAATTGTATCCATCAATGGAAGATGATGGAGGCCTGCTTTGAAGACCCTAGGCCACATTGTACATGTGATTTGGAGGAGGATTTGGATAGCGAAGGGAGTAATGGAAGGCAGTCCATAATGCATAATGCATTCTGACACCACATAGAGAGTAGATGAAGGAGTGTCCTAGCCCTGCCCCCAACACCTTGCTAGTTAACTCCCGTAACTTCATGCTCCACTTTTTCACAAGGACTACTGAGGCCTTATTTGATCTGTGGATGATTAGTAGCTGGAACTCACGTTCGAACTAATCATGAGCTTCTACAGCTCCATACTCGGTGGCTCGTCTAGGGTAGTCGCTGCCTTATATACCCATTTGCTTTGCAAAAAACATCCTTCTCTACCTGCGTACTCTACGTAAAAATATGGGACCTCTTCGTGGGTATTCTACTTCTACTTACCTTCCACAGAATAGATATCGTGAGACATGCAATCGTTGCCGCAGTCTGTGCTCAGTAGGATCTCAGGGGAGGAGACAAGAGCTGAACATTACAAGAATCGGGTGTAAGGACTTGCGATGACTGTGTTGGCTAGCAAGGATTTGTGGCTTCCTTATCCTTCACTTGTGTGTAGCTATTAAACTCTACATAAAGCTTGCAGTATGGCGTGAGAGTTGAAAGTTGTTAGAGTATTAGCACAGTGTTGTTTTTAACATCCTTTTACATATAGCGTATTATCCGATTAGCAAGGAAATCTGCCGATTAGCTTGGCCTATGACAGATGAGGCTTTGAGGCGCTCTACATCTGTACTAGAGACACGCATGAGCGTGGAGATTAGTTTGGCCATGGTTGACTGCTCATTCAGCAGCCAGGGGTCCCATATCTCACAGTACAATGGATTTTCTGGCTAGAACTCAGACTTGACGACTTGCTACATTTAACACTGCAGTCTGCCATAGCTTTGTGGTTGCTACGGGCAGAAAAGCATTGGACTATACATGTTCCTAGCCAATAGTCTACATATATGCAGTGTATATTACGTCTGGAGCTGCTAGCTTATGACAAGCTTGCGTGCTATACTCAGTTCTAGTCCACCTGTATTTGAACGTTGAGCAGCCCCACTGGTGATATAGGAAGACGTTGATATCTGATTTAGTATGTTCCACTGGATCGCTGGGCTCCAAACTGATTGGTAATGCTGCCAATACTGAAAAAAGGTGGTAGAATGAGTATTAACCATAGAGGATACGTAGAGCATAAGCTTGAAGGTCCCATGGGTCAGCCATATAGAGATTGACTGTAGAATTTCAGGGCACCGGGTGGAATTATGTTATGGAAGTATTAATGAAGAAGACAAGGTTCAAAACAAGACCTTGGCTCCCGAAATAATATAGACATTCTTTGATTGTGTTGTTATTTACTATTGATTGGATTCCCAAGTGGGATAACATGGGGAATTCTAAGGAATAAGAGAAATAAGAGAAATCTTTAATGGAATATTATCTATTGTAAGGACATAAGAGAAATCCAACCCGACCATGTATAATAAACTATAATCTCCTCATATCACCATATATTTGTTATAACATTTCTTTAACCCTGAGTTGAAGAGGAGATTACCATTGGAGTTTTACTAGGTTGTCTTATTTTGGCATAGATGGCATCTATATTTTGAAATTTTCTACACAATCTGATGTTTAAGGAATTATCTATTTGATTATGACTTGTGAGAATTATTGAAGATCTTTTAAGTTTAAGTTCTATCAATATAGACTCATATAACTTTAGCTAATGGTACTAGAGAGAGTGTGTTTTTCGATACATAAAGATTACTATGATATATACTATATGACTAGAATATGACTTTGTGAAATGTTTTTGGGAACGTAATTATGATCTCCCTGACCTTTAACTACTCATGCATCTTACCTCTTGGCTTCATGCCTTTACCGGAGCCTTTGAGCATGATTATGGAAGAGGGTGTAAAGGTCTCATTGAAGGTCCCCTACCAGTGGATTCTCCTTATATGGTTTCCTAGCCGATTCCCTTTCCTAAACTGATAAGTATATGCAAGTGGGGCAAGTTTATTATGCTAAGAGGGAAATTTCACTCTTAAACACTATCTTACTACAATTTGTTACTTGGGAATCATACACTTGCACTAAGGCACCCTTCTACTAGGGATTCCTGTACTTTAGACATGAAGTCCATTGCCTAAAAAGAAGAGTATAAAGATGACATTTCCTTTATTGTAGAGATTGATGACTTTGTTAGGTTTAGGATTTGGGTGACTTTGGTAGGATTGCATTTTGCAAAAGTACCTTTGGAATTTATTTCATTTTCTTTGTTGAGGGACAAGTCCCAAGGTTAAGGAGGCATTAAGCCTAAATATTGATAAATGGGATTTTATAACACCTCATTTCCATGGTACTTCCCATTGTTATAATTTTGATGTATGCATAAATTTAATTATGATACTGTTAATTAGAAAATGCCAACAAGAAATCAAGAAAAAGTAAGTATACGGAGGTTATATCTGGATTTTTCGACCTTGGAAATTCCCTTGGACTTGGTTGGAACTCCCATATTTATGGTTTATTTGAGATTCCCACTTATTACTTGGATTTCACTAACATTTTATATACATTTCTTCATATCTTTAATTGCTTACCTCTGATTACTATTGAATAGTAATATGCCAGGATTTGATTATGCTAATCTAGATCGAGTGACACGGATAACAATTGTGTGCCGGCATTGAAGCCTGCAGTCCTCTCCATCAGGTTTGCATTAGAAAATCTAAGGCATGAAGGCATGGTGTTGGCAACTTTTGATACGTCCAAAATTGTTAACGCCGAAATTTTCACATCAATCACGCGCATAGGCACACAGATTAAACTCCCAGCTAACCTCGATGGTAGCAAGCTCTCAAGATGATTACGTTACGTGAAAGCTCCTGCTTGCCAAATCCCAACGAGCCCTAATTCCCTAGATGGATCTAGTATGCCACGTCTTCATTCTAAGGTACCTCCTAAATGCATCATTTACTCCTCTCTTGGGATATCTAAGTTTGATGGCACTTTGTACAGGCAGTTGGTTGGTAGTTTGATATATCTATGCTCCACAAGGCCTAATATTGCCTACGCCACAGGGCTTTTGAGCCAGTTCATGCATTGTTTCACAATCACACATTGGAATGCAGCAAAGACGGTTCTCATATATGTCCATGGCACTCTCTCTCTTGGCTTGCATTATGCTTCAGATTGTGATCTAGTGCTGAGTGATTTCATCGACTCAGATTGGTCAAGGGACATTGACAACAGACGGTCCAATACTGGCTATTGCTTCTCATTGGGTTCAGCCTATATCTCATGGCTCAGTAAGAAGCAAGAGCGAGTCTCTCTTTCCTCCAGTGAAGCAGAGTACAAAGCTGCAAATTCAGCCACTATGGAGTTAATGTGGTAAAGGAAGCTTTTGCATGACTTGCATTTACTCCTTGGCACATTTAATGCATTTAGACCCTTTAGCCTTAGATCCACCTAGTCTAGTGCCATATCACCCTCACCAAGGATCTTGACTTTAATTCCTTTCTGATCATTTACGTAAAGCCCAACAAATATAATACAAACATTGATCCTTTAAAGGAAAATGTCGACCGACCCTTCCGAGGTCATGTTACCTCAACTTAAGCGTAACATTCCTTCCCTCTTCAGGCATCAACGTCCTCGATGATAAAGTTTGGGAACACTCTCTGTAACTGGTATACGGATTCCCAGGTAGCTTCTGATAGAGGTAGACCATGCCATGCAACCAACACCGTGGGTAATTTTCGATTACGTACTTGCATTGTTTCTCGGTCCAGGATTCCTGTTGGTTTGCGTCTTGCATTATCCTCTATCTCCTGAAACAAAACAACACCCTCGATTAGTGAGTCATCTGTATGCAAAAATTTCTTTAAACGAGAAACATGAAACACTGGGTGCACCTTACAACCTTGTGGCAATTCTAATTTATAGGCTACCTTGTCTATTCTTTTTAGAATAAACCACGGCCCACAATATCGAGGTGATAACTTAGCACACTCTCCTGCAGTCAAAGACTTAGAGTGCGAAGGAACTCTGAGAAAAACTTTTTCCCCTTAAATTCTCTAATGGATCTGTTTTCATCCGCATACGCCTTAGCTCTATCCATAGCTTGGCGGATGTTAGCTCTCGCAAGTGCTAGCATCTCCCGCGTTTGAACCACAAAGTTCGCGGCACTAGGCACTTTCTGAGGTACTCCAACTATAGTTGGATTCGCTGGTCTATAACCATAGTTCAGCTCAAACGGACTGAACCCTGTAGAGGAATGCTTTCTATCATTGTAGGCAAATTCTAACAATGGCAACCACTTGTCCTGAATTCGAAGTTCCAACTGGGTAACCCTTTGGTCCCATACTTCAGTTGAACTTCCATCTGCCATTCCGACTGTATATGCATAGTCAGATGGGCTAGTCTTTAGTTTCAGCCTCTTTACAAGCTTGGAGTTAATTACATTGTGCATTGACGCTGAGTCAAACAACACAATGACATCATGATTAGCTACTTGCCCTTTCATCTTAATTAACTCCGTATCATTAAAGGCTGTATACCCCGTTGTTGCGGGCTTTGACAGGACATTATCAGGTGCACTAGTTACTAACTTAGCAACAGACACACATAACAAAACAGGTACTGACCTTTGAGAAGATCCCACTAGCTAAATCTGCATTTGTTTTGCTCTGGGACTTCCCTCCATTTCCACGTCGCATTCTGAGATTACCATCTCAGCCATCCAACGATCCTTGTTTCGTGGACAATCTTTCCACTGATGAGGCTGAAGGCATCCAAAACACAAGCCTTCTCTCCTCGCTTTTTCTCTTTGCTCTGGGTTCAAAGAAGACTTCGACCAAGCCCGGGCTGCCATTGGTGTTACTTTTCTTTTCATTCCAATGGTGGTACTTGATTTAGGAGTCTCAACCGGTTTCGCCTGCTTGGCTTGACCACTAGGCTGTGAGGCACTCCCTTTGCTAATCCACTTCTTCTTAAACCCAGTTTTCTTCGGGTACACATACCGAATTCCAACTTGCACAAACCCACTTGGTCTGTTCCCTTTTGCATCCTCATAGTTCAGGGCTATGGCAATTGCTTCATCTAGCGTGTTCGCATACTTAGCCCAAACTTCCATCTTGATCCGATCATTCAATCCAAAGATAGAATCTTTTACCTGGATTGATTGAGGTAGAGGTTCATAAACTTTCATTACACTTTCTTTGAACTTATCAGTGTATTCTGCCACTGATAAATTTCTCTGACGAAGGTTTCGATACTGATCCCAAGCTTAGGATGCTTTGTCGGGGGGTAAGAAGTGTTTTCAAATTTTTTTTTTAAACCCCTCCCAAGTAGTGGATGCCAATCCATCTTTCTGTTGTTTTATCCACCACCTATCCGCTGCCTCATTAAACATATGGGTGGCCTCGTGGATTTTCTTCATATCATTCTTGATTTCACAAATGGCGAAGGCCTCGTCCCATTTGTGTAACCAGGTTTCTATGATATCGGAACTACGGTCAGACATCCGACCAGAATACTTTTCTGGCCTATAATTGGCAATATTAGGCACCTTAGCCCTCCTAGGCTCGACCGTATGAACACTGGTTTCAGGCTCCATTCGAGATTTACCTTTCTCTTCTCGAGATGGTCTAGCAGACATACTATGAACCATTTTCCTGAGCTCGGATTGCCGTACATTTGCTTGTAATTGTTGCGCTAAAATCTGTTGCAAGGCATCTTCTAACATTGCAATTCTGCCAGATAGTGTATGGCCTGCTGAGCACGACACCTGCGGGGTCGGTTTGACTCCCGACTCTACGGGATCCACCCTAGAAGCTTCTTCTTCTACTTCCATTTAGGTCGATAGGTGTTATTTAAAAAAAAAAAAACCAAATAAAACACTGCCTAAAACTGTATTTAGAAACGGCTTTTCAATCTCCTAATCCCAAAAGGTGTCCAACCAGGCATAACCATCAACTGAAAGTAATTGAGAACCAAACCGAATATCTTTTCCCTATACTAGGGCTGCAATCAGAAATAACTCAAACGCCAAGGCAAATAAATGAGCGTATACTCCAACAAACTTAGAAGGCATAGAGAGCTCCTTGGTCATATTTCTGCTGCATGAAGAGATCAACTAGTCCCTGTAAGCCACTCCAAATATGCATTTATAATCTGATCTGAATGGATGATGTGGCTCTCTTCTTCTTCTTCACCAAATCTCTGTGAGCATCTAATCTGGACGCTACATCATTGCAAAATAACCATGTCGTAAACAGTAAACATCACCTTAAAATCCACCGGGTGCCATTCTAACCTTAGCCCCAAGCAATTTACCAACAACCTCTGTTACACTCCAACCTTTGATGTTAGCAACGTACGTAACTCTACTGGCTACCGAATCCATGACTTGCAAAATCCACAGTACTACGTTTTTTTTTCCACCCAGCATCGATAACATTGAAGGACCTCCGCGTAACGCAGATATCAAAAGCCAGACTTCTTTTAAGTGGTTCGTCGTGGATATCTAGATCAGTTCCATGGCCCTAAGCTAGCTACAGGTTGACGAACGGAATCACAATAATTATAAAACTAGCCCATGCTCACAGGCTCTCGTAATCTCGTCTTCCACATCTTCATTCAACAACGAAAGATACCAAAATATTACGGTCAGCTAGTCCTAAAGGTAATAACCTGTAAACCAGCGTGTGCACCACTCTTAGCCTTTTCTCTGATCCCGTAAGATAAGCGCCCCGCTTCTTTATTGGCTTCCCGGTGGTAGCATGCTAAGGCTTAACGAAGATTCAAATCAATAGCCCAATGTTCCGCTACGCTTTGCCTGCTGAATACCAAAGCCCAAGACAACGCCTAAATCATACTCTGAGCAAAGCATCGCTCCAAACTCCTACAGCTTGATGCAATCCTGAAGGCTTTCGAAGAGTTGATATTTGCCGTCCATTTCTACAAACGAATAAGAAACCAAGCAACGATCCCATCGACTAGAGTCCAATCCTGGGCCCAACCAGTCCAGGGCCTCTCTCGATCCCCGTGTTCCCGATCGCCTGTAGCTCTGATACCAAATGATACGTCCAAAACTGTTAACGCCTAAATTTTCACATTAATCACGGGCATAGGCACACAAATTATCCTCCCAGCCAACCTCGATGGTAGCAAGCTCTCAAGATGATTACGTTACGTGAAAGCTCTTGCTTGCCAAATCCTAACGAGCCCCAATTCCCTAGATGGATCTAGTATGCCACATGTCTTCATTCTACGGTACCTCCTAAATGCATCATTTACCCCTCTCTTGGGATATCATTGAATCATTTGCTCCTTGGCACATTTAATGCATTTAGACCCTTTAGCCTTAGATCCACCTAGTCTAATGCCATATCACCCTCACCAAGGACCTTGACTTTAATTCCTTTTTGATCATTTACATAAAGCCCAATAAATATAATACAAACATTGATCCTTTATAGGAAAATGTCGACCGACCCTTCCGAGGTCATGTTACCTCAACTTGAGCGTAACAACTTTGAGAAGCACTCTACAACGGAATAAGATTGAACTCTCTATTGGGGACTAATCATCAATATCGTTGTACTTTATGCAATGTACTGATATAAATGTGAATGTAATAATTGACTCACTTTGACACCTTGTTAAGAGGAATGGTATGATATGGATTATTCTCACCTATGCGGTATTGAGAGGTTGGTTATTAATGGACTACTCTTACTAGGTGTTTGAAAAGGGAAATAGTAGATGTTTGCAATTGGTTTACTATGACATTGAAAACTGGTCTAGTAGTATAGTTGGATAGATGTTTGATAGGTTAAATATACACACACACACACTTTCCCTCTCTTGCTTTGCTCACGTTTTGCTCCACGCTCACGTTCTGCTCCATCGCTCACACTCTGCTCCACACCCGTCAACATCGTTCTGCTCTTCTCTGCTCATGCCTGCCACCATCTTCTCTGCTCTGGTCACGCCTGTCACCCCTTCTTTGCTCCTCTCATGCCCATCACCCTTTCTCTCTTCTTCACGCCCGTCACCCTCTCTCATACCATCCCTCGACACGATCGCTTTTCTCAGTGCCGTCACCCTTGCTCTCCCTCCTTGCTCTATCGCTCCCTCTTAGAATCTGAAGATCTCTCTCTCTCTCTCTCTCTCTCTCACACACACACACACACACACACACACTTTTTTGGGTGAAATCACTCTCTCACACACACACACACACACACACACACTTTTTTTTTTTTTTTTTTTGGTAAATCCATGATCATATTATCAGCAAAATTTACATGAGGGTCTCAAAAAAGCAGAGAGCCTCAACAGGAAATCAAAAGCAAAGAAAAACTATTTCCAGGCATGACTGAGGAAGATCTCCTTGATGGCAAGCATCATAGATAGATTGGGTCAGATATTGGGCTTTTTGGACCATCTGGCAGGATCACAACATGCGATATTTTGGGAATCTGTTCTTGCAATCTTATGAATATTTCAGACTCTCCCTACGGCACACACACACACACACACACAGACACTCACTCACTCTTTTTTTTTGGGTAAAATCTTTGATTGATTATATTATATGAGTAGCAATCTCAAAACAAGGTGCTACAATTACATCAACTGAAAATTTCAGTATATGCCAAAAAGACCTCATGATCTATGCAGCGGCTCTGCAAGCAATCAAAGAAGGATTGCTGCAGAGAACGCCTAAAAAAGCCAAACAGAGAGAAAGTAGGATCACCAAAAACTTTACAATTCCTATATGTCCATAAAGTCCATAGTGCCCAGTAGCGAACCCAAATGAAGAAAAGATGAAACTCCGGTTTGGATGGATGAAACTCAAATAGCCAGAAGAACTTCTCAAACAGAACAGATGGGAATCTCACTCCCAGGTGCGGTCGAAGCAGATAAAAGAACTCATGAGAGCACGGACAATGCCAAAACAAGTGAGGCACAGTCTCCGAAGAAGCAGAACATCTGTGGCAAAGTGTAGGAGCAATGTGTCGATAAGCTAATAGCTGTCCAGATGGAAACACTCCCAAAAGAACTCGCCAAAAGAAAACCTGTTGCCGAAGCGGTACTTTGTAGGCCCAAAGTTGCTGTAATCTTTTCCTCCACCACTTGGCTGGGCGATGCATTGGCCAAACAAAATCACCTCTCTCTTAAACCCAAGGTTGAGGCAAAAGGATTTTATACAATGCAGGTACAGTAATCTGAGATAGCCTCAAAGGACGAGAAGAGGACCCTGGAGAAGTCAAAGTCCAATCTTCCAGCCGGTCCTGGAGTTCCAAAGGAGGAATCGGAACAAAAGCCGAAAGCATAGAAGTAATTTGTCGCCACAAAGGACGATAATGAGAGCCCAATCCATATGTAGTGGCTGTTAGAGAAAAGGGGAGCACAGTACCAGCATCATCTATAACATCATCAACCGAGTTGATGTCTTTAAACGAGACAAAGTAGGAACGTCAAGGTTTCTGTAAAGCCAAGGGAGGCTGAAAGACTTTGGACCAGTGAATGCTTTCAGCTCTCAAAGAATTCCCAAGCAAAGATTGCCGTCCATTTCATTCCAGATGAGAAAGAACATGCTTCCAGTTAAGAAGCAAGCGGGAGACAAAAGGGCAGCGAGGCAAACTGCCATCAGTGTAGCCAAAAAAGAAATCCCATTGATCGAGTTGCCAATGACCAAACGCAGAAATATTGATATGAGTGAACAGAGTCCTAATCATAAGAGCCCAAGGTTGATCACCTTGCAGAAATTGCAGCAACATTTTTCCCCTGTGGGCAAGAGTATGCACGTGAATATCCGTGATTGGGAGAACAAATGTGATGCATCGAAAGCAGCCTGAGACTTTTTATGCCATGTTTGGATCGCTAGAAGATTTCCATAAAGACAAACATGAAAGATGTAAGATTTGCCTTAGTGAACATGATCAATGGCAAGTAAAATTGAATATATGCCACAAGGATGGACTGCACTATTCGAAGACGAACGTGCAAAGGCCAGGTTGCCAATTTCCAATACTCAAGCTTTTTTCAAAGCTTAGCCAAAACCCAATCAGTTTGTTGTCGGCGAGTGAGTTCCCACCCCAAAGGGTAACCAAGATGACAACTAAACTGAGTGGATACACACTTTTTTTTTTTTGTGAAACCAGTAACTATAAAATTAGCATGAAATCAATGTACATGACATTAGACTCCAAAGGAGAGCCTAATGAAAGAACTCAAAAACACACACACTTTTTTTTTTTTGGGTGAAACCAAGATACTTATATTATGAAACATTCATTTACATCCAGGCAGTGCTCAAAAGAGAGCTAAAGCCCTATCCATCAGAAGCAGTAAAAGAAAAGTTGAATACAAGAAACATCCAAATCTTCCTCATGTAAGGCATCATATAAAGACTGCCGTAATGAGGCTCTGAAGAACTCATAAGGATGCTGAAGGGGAGAATTCAGAAATGCTTGATTGCGCTGCAGCCAGAGGGTCCATAAGGCCCAGTATCTGATCCAGTGGAAGAAGAGAGAATACTGTGACAAAGAAGCTGATAGTTTGCCATACATCCAGAAAAACCTGTAGAACCTGTGTGCTGGAAATCTGAGAGATAAAAAATAGGAGATTCTGTCTAGAAGGTCTCTGGAATATGAACAAAACCACAATAAATGCGGAATACTCTCCGATGTAAGGTGACATCTTGGACAAAGAGGTGAAGCTATCCGTCGTTTAGCCAATTTCACTCCCACTGGAAGAATACCAACAATACATCTCCATAGAAATAGTCGTTGCTTCAATGGCATTTTCAACTTCCATATCAATTGCAATCTTCCTTTCCACCAGGCTAATGATTTGTTCAGATGCCATAGAGAATTAGCATGATGGGCAATCCAAGGAGGAGGTAATATCAATCGATAAGCCTGTATAGAAGTCAATAACTGCAAAGGCCTAGAGGATATGCTTGGACTTGAAGACTGAAGGTGCCAATCTTGAAGCCTGTCACTGACATTCAATGTCGGAATCGGAACTAGAGGAAGTAGGAGATCAGCAATAATCTGAGTGAAGAAGCTATAGAAGCAGGATGAGGAGACCATTTGATGTGAGAGAGTACTTGCTTCCAGTCCTGAATCAAGGAATTAGAAAATGGACAACCAGGGATTTTACCTTGAAATTTTCCAAGTACTACTTCCGATGGATCTACTAGCCAATGTCCATAAGCATGTGTGCTCATCTGACCACACAAAATTGCCAGCATGATAGACCAAGGCTGCTCTTGTTGAAAGAATGTCTTGAGCATAGTGATCTTTCTTGCGAACACATGATATTTGATGTTTATTATATTCAAACCACCATGCATTCTTGGTGAGCAAAGCAAGTCCATTTTGAGCAACCGTAAAGCTTTTTTATGAAGCTTGGTTTTCCAAAAAATCTCCATGGCTTGAGACATAAAAGATGTGAGATCTCGAGATGACCAATGTAATAGAGGAAGGTAGAACTGGACATAAGCTAGAACAATAGACTGGACAAAATTCGAAGCCGTACATGCAGAGGCCAAGTGGAGATCTTCCAATATTCTAATTTGTCCTGAATTTTGTTTGACACCCACGACATTTGTTGCTTATTGCTGATTTTCCAGCCAATAGGATAGCCCAAATGTCTTACTATATTTTCCGGATGAATAATCTGGTCTGGCCACAGGATAGCATGCCAGTCACAATGCTTGAGAGGCAAGAGTTTTGATTTCTGAAAATTAATTTTAAGACCAGCTGCCAACCCAAAATCTGAAAGGGTATCCATCAAGAGGCGAATCTCCAATGGACTGTTCTTTGGCATGAAGAATGAATCATCTGCATAGGCCTGTGCAATGAAGGGTCGTGAACCAGAAATCTGAAGCCCCTCTAGTTGTTCAGTATCAACCATGTGATCCATATAAAGAAGCAAAGGATGTGAAGCGATGGCATAAAGCAACGCACTGAGAGGGCATCCCTGTCGAACTGAACGTTCGAGAGTCCAAGACTCAGACAAATGTTTCCCAATAAAGCATTGTGCAGTGGAATTTGAGTAAAGCCAATATATGACATTAGCTAGCTTTGGCCCAAAACCAAGTTTTAGCATGATTTGAGAGACATAATCCCACTGTACTGTATCAAATGCCTTCGCCACATCCACCTGCATGACCAACACATCTTGATCTGAATATTTTGCATATTCCATTGCGATGAGAGTGTTAGAGATATTGTCATGTATGTGCCGTCTTGGAACAAAACCATATTGCGTGGGATGAAGTCCATCATGAAGGATATCCTTTATCCGGTGTACCAACATTTTGGCAATCAGTTTGTATATGACCGGCATCAAAGTGATGGGCCTCCAGTCATCCATAGTCTCACATAGAAGTTTTTTGGGCACAAGCTTAACCAGACCATGCTTCCAAGCTGAGGGAAGATGCTGGTGCTGCCAGGCTACATTAATAAACTGCAGAATTGGACCCTTCAATTCAGGCCAAAAGGCTTCAAAAAATTCAACCGTCAGACCATCCCAGCCAGGGGATTTATGTTTACCCAAATGCTTAAGGGCTTCATCCAATTCATCATCTGAAAAGGACATTTCCAGCATTGAGGCTTTTTGCGAGGAGACAATGGGAGAAACAAGCTCAGTAAATCTGTTACGAGCCAATGCGACCTGAGGTGTAGAAGAAGATGGCTGAGAAAAAAGGAGCTGAAAATGATCCAGACATTGTTTTTCTAGTTGAGAGAGAGACTGGATCCAAAGACCATCTGATTTCCTTACCCTCATGATAGATTGGCTTTGTCTATGTGCATGTAAGTTCCGAAAAAAAGATTTAGAGGAACAGCCCTTATCTAGCATAGGTTTAACTCTGGCCCTGATCTGCCATTTGGACAGCTTGCGTTTATCATTGGCATCAATTATGGAGGAAGCAAACAATAAATGCTGCTCAGAAGCAGATAGAGATCTTTGATGACTAATCTGTACCAAATACTGCTTGTATGATTTTGCCCACTGGATATGCTGTCTGGTTTCTGCCATGTACCATCTTCCATATTCCTTAATGACATTTTGAATACAATGTATGAAAGAGGTCCAAGCAAATTCCAGATCCTCCTGAGCATGGGATAGCAATGGCCTGCAAGCCAGTCTGATCATATGCTGAAATTTTTCATGAGAAAGATATAATTGATTAACCTGTAAATTTCTGACTGAAGAGAGCTGCAAGTCATCCAGAGGCATACCAAAAGAAAGGGTGAGCCAAAGTGGAGTGTGATCAGATAATTGTTGTGAATAATCAGTCCACATCTGACATGTATATTCATCATATTGTTGAGCATGAATGAGATAATATCTATCAAGCCTGGCCCAATAATCTGTAAAAGCATTATGATGATATGTAAATCCCATAACTGAAGGGTGAGTTGCTGTCCATAAATCTGCAAATCGAAGTGATGATGTCATGTGTTCCCATTGCTGGATTTCAGAGGGCAGCATATGGGATTTATGAGTGGTATTGTCCTTCCAGTGAGGAGAATTGTTGAAATCACCACAAAGTAGAGCATTAGAGGACCAAGGATATTGCTTTATGGAGTTCCACATTTGAGCTCTGGAAGCTGAATTTTGAGAGGCATACAAAGATCCTATTTCAAAAATCTCTCCATTGATCATACATTGGATAATCATCCATCGTCCACCTAGATCATTATATGCTATCCAGGGTTGCAGATCATGTCTGGCTAAAATGCACAGCCCAGAGAATTGTTCAGATCCTGAATAAAATATATCATATCCAGAAAAAAACCCATGCTGGCCAGCAAAAAAATGCTGATTATGCTCTTGCAGACACACAACATCCGGATCAGTTGTATTTATATAATGCCAAAGAAGCCTCCATTTATTCTGGTTGCAGAGGCCTTGTATATTATAGGAAAAACATTTAAGAGAAGCACGCATGAAAATATATACAAGAGAATGATCGGTCCTCCAAAAGAACGGGAGGCCTCAAGCCTCTGCCATTGCCACAGGGTCTTGCTGACCCTCAGCATCCAATTCCCTGATAATATCATCTTCTTCACAAAGGGGAAGACCCTTCTTGACTGCATTGACCCATGCCTTTGAGATGGGGTTGCTTGAAGAGGTAGAAGATTGTCCTGGAGAAGGAGCAGAGGCATCCCAATTACGAGATTGGAGAGGTCTTTGTTTGAGAGGCACCGTCTTCTTTGCAGTCTGCCATCCCTCATGAGAAGATGAGTTATTTTTCCCTAACTTGCTCTTTCCTTTATCCTTATTTTGAGCTGAATTGGCCTGGCTCCCTGTATGAACTGAAGGCTTTGCTCCTTTAGCTTCAATCTTTTCCACATATGTCTTCTGACCTCCTTTATTAGATGGCAGAGGAATAGCAGCTGGAGGAGGTGGATGAAGGATAGAGGGACACTACGAAGCAAGATGCCCAAATTTGTGACAAGAAAAACAAGCTCCAGAAAAAATGCCCCATTTTAAAGTGAAATATTTCTTTCCCAAATTAACACCCTCAATCTCAACTGCAATAGAGGAAGGGGTCGGTCTATCAGTATCCCATAAGATGCAAAAACGATTTTTATTACCTGTGGGACGAGGGGGACAGATCACTTGTCCCAATGTCATAGCTAAATCTGGAAGCTCTGTTCTCATATAATCTGGAAAATCAACCAGTTCAACCCATATAGGGCAATGATGCTTGATGAGGTTCTGATACTCCTTATTAGGGGACCAGGGCATGATATGCACCATCTGGCGACCGAAAAATAAAGGAGACATTTCCAGCATCTTTTGTTTTGTCAAAGCATCCAAAAGATGAACTTCATAAAATCCTCGGGAGGCAAAATAGACTCCTTCTACATAGCATCCACCTAGAAGAGAATTCACCCATTGTCCCACATCATTAGCAGAGGGAATTTTGCGTGGGAAAAAGATGATAACTGCAGTTTGAGAGAGCTTCTTCAAAGGATGCACAAGAGATGGCAGCTTCATTTTGTAAGTGAGTTCCGAAGCAGGTTGAATCCATTCCCTTCTACTTTGTTGAAAATCATCATTCAGCATATCAAACACATAGGAAGCATCTTCAGAAGAAGGAGCTATGGGGGAAGAGGTTTCCCTTGATTGTCTTTTGGGTTCAGGAGAGAGGGCTCTCTTGACATAGTACTTGTTTGCTTCTGCCATGGAGGCTAAGGGATTCAACAGATATCAAACAGAGAGAATTGGACAGAGCACAAAGAAGGGCTGGGAGGCTGTACGGACACTAAACTGAAGCACTGTACGGTGGCACGAAGAAACTGACAGAACTGTACGGACAGATTGAGAGGTTGCAGGAAAGAACTGACAAACTGTACGGGACTGCTAACAGGCTGTACGGGACTGCTAACAGTGTGTATGGGAAATTTAACGACTGTACGGGAACTAGTATGGGGACAGTACGGACGTGAAAATTTGACGACTGTACGGGAAAGTACGGACGGACTGTACGGAATTTGAGAAGGATGACTGCAGGTACGAAATGTCGTGCAAGGTTGAACGGAGCCGCGATGGAAAGGTATCCTGACGCTAAAGTCGTACGGGAACCGTACGATGGCCGTACGGAGGTACGGACAAAACGGCAGGCGCCAAACTATCTCGGACGACGCTGATTAGCGAGCACTCCTCTCCGCTTCTCTCACGACACACCACACACACACCCCAAGCGCACACACACACTCAAAAACACACACACACACACACACATTTTTTTTGTGGAATCTTTGAGTCATTATGTTACAAAAAGCCCTATTCTAGAAAGGGAAAGCTATAATACATCAAGAGAAAATCTCACTGTAGGACAAATATACATAATGATCAAAGACACGAGATTGCAAGCAATCAAAAAGTGATTGCTGTAAAGAGTGTCTTAAGAAAGAGAAATTGGAAAAAACAGGATCACCAAAGACCCTATGATTGCGATCCTTCCATAGAGTTCAGAGTGCCCAGTACCGAACCCAAACAAAAAAGAAAGCAACCTCCTATCTGGGTGGATGTACAACAAAAAGCCATAAGAACTTGCCAAAAGCAATCTGAGGAAACGGAGCTCTCAAAATCTGCCAAAGGAAATCCAAGAAAGCACAAGAGGAAGGACAATGCCAAAAGAGATGAGGCACAATCTCTCTTGGAGCGAAACATCTGCGACAAATAGAGGAAGCAATATGTCGTCGTGCTAAGAGCTGTCCATGAGGAAGAACACCCAACAAAACTCTCCACAAGAAGACCTGCTGACGGAGAGAAATCTTAATATGCCAAATTTGTCTCAAACGTTTTCGCCACCATTTCATAGGACGATTAAGATGCCAAATATGATTTGCCTTTTGCGAGATAGATGGTGGAGGAAGTAGAACTTTATAAAGAGAATATGTGTAAACTGTAGAGGACCGCATGACAAGCCCATAGAAGAAAGTGTCCAGTCTTGAACACGATCTTGTAGATGGAATGGAGAAACCGGCTGAAAAGGTTGGAGCATCAAAGTAATCTTATGCCAAAGTGGACGATAATGCATTCCAAGGCCAAATTTGGTAGCGGCCAAAGGAAAAGCAAGGGGAAATCCAGCATCATCAACAACATCCTGAACCAAACGAATCCCCTTGCGACTTATAAAATACGAACGTCGAGGCTCCTGCAAAGCCAAAAGAAGGGCGAACACTCTAGACCAATGTATACTTTTAGCTCCGAAAGAGTTGCCTTGCAAGGAATCACTGCCATGCCAATCCAAGTGGGAAAGGATATGTTTCCAAACCATTAACAAATGGTAAACCAAAGGACAGCCAGGGATTTTGCCTGTCACAGAACCAAAAAGAAACTCCCACTGGGAAAGTTGCGAATGACCAATAGTTGGAGATTCAACATGCAAGAGTAAATGACGAATCATGGCAGCCCATGGTTGAGAATCTTGCAAAAACTGCAGCATGAGTTTCCCCTTATGGGCAAGAATGTGCGGATGGATATTGAGAATATTAAGACCTCCATGCATCTTTGGAGAACAAAGCTGCTGTACTGGAAGCAAACGCAAGCTTTTTTTGCCATGGCGAGAAAACCAGAAGATTTCCAGAACCTCAGACATAAAAGAGGCAAGATCAGCCTTGCTGAACATAATAAGAGGCAAGTAGAATTGAATATATGCTATCAGAATAGATTGCACAATTCGAAGACGAACATGCAAAGGCCAAGTTGCCAATTTCCAATACTCTAGCTTTTTCTTGAGAGCTGCGAGAATCCAATCCGATTGTTGATGAGGAGAAAGTGTCCAACCTAAAGGATAGCCAAGATGATGAACCAATTGAGTTGGTGGGATAATTTCTCCAGGCCATAAAAGAGGCCATTAAGATCTCCATGCATCTTTGAAGAACAAAGCTGCTGTACCTGAAGCAAATGCAAGCTTTTTTTGCCATGGCGAGAACACCAGAAGATTTCCAGAACCTCAAACATAAAAGAGGCAAGATCAGCCTTGCTGAACATAATAAGAGGCAAGTAGAATTGAATATACGCCATCAGAATAGATTGGACAATTCGAAGACGAACATGCAGAGGCCAAGTTACCAATTTCTAGTACTCCAGCTTTTTCTTGAGAGCTGCGAGAATCCAATCAGATTGTTGACGAGGAGAAAGTGTCCAACTCAAAGGATAGCCAAGATGACAAACCAATTGAGTTGGTGGGATGATTTCATAAAAGAGAGTGCCATTCATTGGAATGCAAAGGCAATTGTTTCTGAAAATTTACATGAAGCCCAACCGCTAAACCATATAAAGAAAGCGCTTGCATTAGCTCAGAACTGTATTGAGGGGAGTGAAAAAAGAATCATCTGCATAAGCTTGAGCAAGCAATGGTTTACCGCCATGAATTTCCAAACCATGTAGGTTATCCGTAGCTACGAGATGATCCATGTAATGAAGCATGGGGTGCGTGGCTATAGCATATAAGAGCGCACTAAATGGACAGCCTTCACACACTTTTGTTTTGTAATGAAATCTTATATTTCTGTGTGGGAAATCTCAAAAGAGGTAGAAACCCACCAATAAGTACAAGGAAAAAATTTACAAGTAAAGCCTCATAACAAAAGTCATGAGGTAGCCAAGTAAAAAGTTACATATCAAGCTGGAAGAGGATCAAATACAGCATCCTCCAGCTTCAAATTGTTGCTCTATAAAAACTGATGCAGTGATGAAACCACACCATCAATAAAAACAAGTAGTTTTTTGCCCTTGTGATTCTTCTTGATATAGGCTGGTACCCGAAATTTTTGAATCATCGGGTCAAAAACCTATTGTAACATGGGATGAAAAGATTCGAGTAAAAAAGGTACTTCTACATCTCGAACAGAAGAAGATTCTGGCACAGGCATCAAAGACAAAGGGTCTAAATCAACATCTGTATCCTCCGACGAAAGCGTTGCATCTGATAAAGCATGACTCAGCATTTCAGCTTCAGTATGAGGATCAATTTGAGAAAGAGCAAGGGCAGCATCTTGTATTATCCCCTCTGCAAGGGGTACATCCATATCCTGATGGGAAGGAGGCTGAAGATGCTCAACAGGAGTCATACCCTGAACTTCTTCAGCAAGAGAAAGAGTGGCCTGTGATTTTTCTACCTTCCTCCAGTAATGCTTCGGAGCAGTAAAATAAGGCTTATCCAACAAAGCAGACACATGCAAAATGACCAACCTGAGGACACCGATAATAGGCTGTAGGAAAAGAAGCAAAATGTAGCGATGCGCATCGGATCAGCAAAGCCCCAATCAAGATCCAGAGTAGATGGCACAAGTTGCATCATATCCCATAAGATACAGAGTCAAACATCACGGGTAGGCTGCAAAAATTCTGGTCTCAGAACATGGTGAGGCCTCCCCGGAAGCGCTGCAAGAGTTGGGAGATGCTGAAGAAGAGGCACAGGCAGCGCTTTGAGGGTAATCCAAACCGGGAAGTGGGTCAGAAGAGAGGCAGACGGATCAAATAGGGGATCCCTGGGCATCACATAAGCAAAAAAACCCGCTCCAGGAACACCAACTCGACTGACAAGGCTCTCTACCACATCAGTCAAAGAGCAGTGGGCATAGTAAAATTCTCTGCCTAGAAAGACAAAGGAAGAGATACAATCCAAACCACTGCAACATCAGCCCAAAGATGAAGATGAGCTGAAGATAAAACCCTACCCATAAAATAGAGGCAGGCCCGAGACCAGGAGGACAGAATCCAAGGAATGAACAAGCGGGGAACCCGATAAAAGAGCTTCTGTGACAGAGGCAGAGCACATTGGCGAAGACGATCCAGCTAGAGAGAAGAAGAAGGACCATCAGAAACATCCAGCTTTGCCGATTTGACTGAAGGCGAGGCAAACACACCACCATGCTTCCGTCGAAGAAAAACATGAGTAGTCAGAGTAGAGGCAGAAAGAGGAGAGGTTGAGGCAGAAAAAACAAAGGAAACAGGTGTTGAAGCAGCAGGAAGGGAGGAGGAAATTGACACTGAAGGCTGCAACACCGGAACGGAAGGTAGAAGAGGCGCATGGACAAATGACGGCCGTACAGCCAGTACGGTCTGTTGAAGGAGACTAGATGAAGGGCGCGACTGATCTAGACAGGGCTGAGACTGTACAAACGGACACCTGAAGGGGCCGGAGGCTGTACGGACGGTACGGATGGGGTTGGGAGGTGAACAGAGGATGACGGAATAGAAACAGAGGGGGACGGAGGGTCAGCTAGGACTGTGGGGGCTCCAGAGCTCTCCATCACACTTTACATACACACACGCACCCTCTATCCACACACTTTTTTGTGCCAAGAGCTGTCCATGAGGAAGAACACCCAACAAAACTCTCCACAAGAAAACCTGCTGATGGAGAGGAATCTTTGAATGCCACATTTGTCTCAAATGTTTCCGCCAAAGAGAAGAGACAATAATATGTGCAAACTGTAGAGGACGGCATGACAAGCCCATAGAAGAAAGTGTCCAGTCTTGAAGATGATCTTGTAGATGCAATGGAGGAACTGGCTGGAAAGGTTGGAGCATCAAAGTAATCTTATGCCAAAGTGGACGATAATGCATTCCAAGGCCAAATTTGGCAGCGGCAAAAGGAAAAGTAAGGGGAAATCCAGCATGATCAACAACATCCTGAACCAAACGAATCCCCTTGGCACTCAAAAAATACGAACGTCGAGGCTGTTGCAAAGCCAAAGGAAGGGCGAACACTCTAGACCAATGTATACTTTCAGCTCTGAAAGAGTTGCCTTGCAAGGAATCACTGCCGTGCCAATCCAAGTGGGAAAGGATATATTCCAATCCATTAACGAATGGGAAACCAAAGGACAGCCAGGGATTTTGCTTGTCACAAAACTCCCACTGGGAAAGCTGCCAATGATCAAAAGCTGGAGATTCAACATGCAAGAGTAAAATGACGAATCATGGCAGCCCATGGTTGAGAATCTTGCAAAAACTGCAGCATGAGTTTCCCCTTATGGGCAAGAATGTGCAGATGGATATTGAGAATATTAAGACCTGCATGCATCTTTGGAGAACAAAGCTGCTGTACCTGAAGCAAACACAAGCTTTTTTTGCCATGGCAAGAACACCAGAAGATTTCCAGAACCTCAGACATAAAAGAGGCAAGATCAGCCTTGCTGAACATAATAAGAGGCAAGTAGAATTGAATATACGCCATCAGAATAGATTGCACAATTCGAAGACGAACATGAAGAGGCCAAGTTGCCAATTTCCAGTACTCCAGCTTTTTCTTGAGAGCTGCGAGAATCCAATTAGATTGTTGACGAGGAGAAAGTATCCAACTCAAAGGATAGCCAAGATGACGAACCAATTGAGTTGGTGGGATGAATTCACCAGGCCATAAAAGAGAGTGCCATTCATTGGAATGCAAAGGCAATTGTTTCTGAAAATTTACATGAAGCCCAGCCGCTAAACCATATAAAGAAAGAGCTTGCATTAGCTTAGAAGGATCCTGCTCTGTATTGAGGGGAGTGAAAAAAGAATCATCTGCATAAGCTTGAGCAAGCAATGGTTTACTATCATGATTTTTCAAACCATGTAGCTTATCCGTAGCTATGAGATGATTCATACACTGAAGCATGGGGTGCGTGGCTATAGCATACAGGAGCGCACTAAATGGATGTTCAATAGTGCAGTCCATGCTTGTGGCATATATTCAGTTTTACTTGCCATTGATCATGTTCACTAAGGCAGATCTTACATCTTTCATGTCTGTCTTTATGGAAATCTTCTGGCGATCCAAACATGGCAGGAAAACGTCTTAGGCTGGTTTCGATGCATCACATTTGTTCTCCCAAGATGCATGGTGGATTGAACATCAGGGATATATTCAGGTGCATATTCTTGCCCATAGGGGGAAAATGTTGCTGCAATTTATGCAAGGTGATCAGCCTTGGGCTCTTATGATTAGGACTCTGGTCACTCATATTAGTATTTCTGCGTTTGGTCATTGGCAACTCAATCAATGGGATTTCTTTTTTGGCTGCACTCATAGCACTTTGCCTGGCTGCCCTTTTGTCTCCCGCTTGCTTCTTGACTGGAAGCATGTTCTTTCTCATCTGGAATGGAATGGATGGCAATCTTTGCTTGGGAATTCTTTGAGAGCTGAAAGCATTCACTGATCGAAAGTCTTTCAGTCTCCTTGGCTTTACAGGAACCTCGACATTCCTACTTTGTCTCGTTGAAAGGCATCACCTCGGCTGCTGATGTTATAGATGATGCTGGTTGTGCTCCCCTTTTCTCTAGCAGCGACTACATATGGATTGGGCTCTCATTATCGTCCTTTGTGGCGACAAATTACTTCTATGCTTTCGCCTTTTGTTCCACACACACACAGACACACACATTTTTCCTCTCTTGCTCTACTCACGTTTTGCTCCACGCTCACGTTCTGCTCCATCGCTCACACTTTGCTCCACACCCGTCACCATCACTCTGCTCTTCTTTGCTCGTGCCTGCCACCATCTTCTCTGCACTGGTCACGCCTGTCACCCCTGCTTTGCTCCTCTCATGCCCATCACCCTTTCTCTCTTCTTCACGCCCGTCACCCTTTCTCACTCTATCGCTCGACACGATTGCTTTTCTCAGCGCCGTCACCCTTGCTCCACCTCCTTACTTTATCGCTCCCTCTTAGAATCTCAAGATCTCTCTTCTTGATCGTCCTTCCCCTTTGCTCCATCGCTCGTCCTCTGCTCCATCGGTCACGATTTGCCTCCATCGCTCATTGCTCATGTTTTGCTGCACCTCACGCTTTGCTGTCACCCCATCGGTCACACTGCCCATCATGCTCCATGCCTTGACCCTCCACTCCCCCCGATCCGTCACGGCACATGCCGCATGCTACTAGGGGTTCTTACCCCCGCTATTTGTCCAAGGGGGTAGATCCCTTGCCCTTGCAGGCCGTGGGGACCCTTGGAGGCCCCACTGAAATACAAGGGGCACCCTAGAGCCCCCTCAGCCCATCAGCCCACCCCAACTGTGTGGGGGGGATGCTGTGGAAAAAAAAGAAAACACCTGAAAATTTGGAGTTCCAGGAAAGAGCAAGGCCTCTGCATTTCGGCTTAGCTACCCTCCTCCATCAAGTTGCAGCTCAGCCTCTTCCTTGGGCTGCTGCGAAGGCCACGTTTGGCCCCCATCTTTCTACCTACAAAGAAAGCATCAATCACATGCTCTTAGACCCCCAAAGTCGTGGTCATAAAGGAAATTGCATCATGCATGGGCATGCTGTCTGCGTGGGGAACCCCCGTACACTAATGTTAAGTGGTGGCTTGCTTTTGTGTGGCAGTGCTATCCACCTAGAGGCCACTCTGGTTGCTGCGTTTGTTCATATCGTCAAGTGTGAGTTGTCTCTGTTGTTGTTGCTTCCCTCTATCTTACGTCATGTTTCTTTTTGTGCTGGCCCGATTTTCACGATGCGACAAGCACTTGGGGCTGCCCGATTGAGCAAGGGATACACCGCGCTTGCTAGACACAAGTGTAGTGCTCACACTCTCATTTCCAAGACTCATGGACCGAGTCTCTTCTCTTTGACTGATGTATGGCAGCCCTTACCGGGGGCCAGAGCTATCAAGCTAGATTGGGCTCGAGTGGGGAGACTTCATGTTCTCTTGCTTTTACGGATGATCTGCAGTAAGCCTTGAGTCCCACATTAGATAGTTCTGGATGAGTTTGGAGCATTCGCACTATAGCTTGACCCAGCATTTCAGGTTATCTACCATGTTAGGGAGTACGGATCTAGTACTATAGGGTGACGCAGGCTACCGTGGTTGGCCCTATCCTCATCCGTGGCTTTGGCGGCTGAGGTGACCAGAGGCGTTGGTATGCACATATATGCAAACGGTTTGAGAGTTTAGGGCTCCACATAAACATATCACCCCCCTTTCAGTACAGCATTAGGACCCCCTCCATTCCACTCACATATCATGAGGTGAATCAGGTTATCCAGGAGGATCTCTTATAGCTACACACATTTCGAACTTGGTTGGCACCTAGCGAGCTTCTCGTGAAGCTCAGCTTCTACAGAGACCACTATTTACAGCTTTCGATGGAGGGCTTCATTTATCCATCAGTGGTAATACTGTACGAACCGTGCTTATCAGAGGTACTCATTGATTCTCTTTCTCAGTGTCGATCATGCCTTATGAGGAGACACATGCATCCATTTCCTCCACTCCTTGAGGATATCAAGCGTACAGTTTTGTGTTTCATCACACCAACTTTGCTAGATCGTGTCGGAGGAGCACTTCTTTCATATGTCCTTTATACTACGAGATCCTAGGTCACTATCATTGTCTCTTCAAGGTTCGTTTCGGATGCCTATCTAGTTTTTTTCCTATCCCAGAGCAGAGGCGCTTGGCGACCTTCAAGAGGCCACCCGACATAGGGAGCATTTGCTTAGGACACATAGGTGATATCACGGTGTATAGCCAAACTCCACTTAGAGCACGATCACTGAGTTTTTCCAACTAGACATCATGGATCAGCAGGGCCGAGGGAGATGGCGGATCTGAGGACTAGAGCGAGGGACACGGTAGACTGCCAGCGGATTGAGGCATAGATCATACTAGGAGACCTTCCTTCGATGCTCACCAGATCAAGGCCACAGCTAATGGGAGTGATGGTGGCACCATTCCACGCAGTGCCATAGCCAGGATACTACAACGGACCACACAGATAGCTGTCAGTGTTCTATCACAAGCTTTTTGCCACTACCATCACATACTTCATCGACCCCCTTTTAGGCTTTACCTCCTTGCTAGCTTCCAGATGATCATTACAGTGTTGCCAGGAGCTCAAAGATTTCTCTTTGTATATTGGTATCTTTGTGATTATGGCTATTTTGTATCTATCATGGGTGTTGATGCTTGCTTAGAGACTCCATGCTTTCAGCTCATTGTACCAGTTTCTTTCTGTCTCTTTACCCTTTGGTCTTTCGAAGGCTTTATTACACTTTCTTTGTTTCTTCCTTTCTCAATAAACACAACCATAAGAAAGTATTTCGTTTGGTAAGAAGGGGTCCAAAAATTGTGGAAGAACAGAGTGATGAGATCTTTCTGAATAAGACTAATGCCATTCAAGCTCCTTCTCAACCAAATAGTGTCATAGGCTGCATTAGTCTAAGTCTTATGTTCTTTCTGTGGAGGATAAAGGAATAGTGCTTTGTTTTACGACTCCACAATATCATGTCAAATTCAATGTTGAAGCAATATCCAAAAGTAGATCTTGTTTCATCATGCATCTTGCCCAAAGCAAGATCAGTAAACCCCTAACAGTTTTAGATCATTGCTTCTATTATATTCAATCCTATGGGTTAGTGTTCCCTTAACATACTTAAGAATCCTCTTGGTCTCCTTCCAATGGCTTTTAAAATTATCTATGGTTGTCGCTATAGACCCACAATGCAAGGCTTGATTGTTCAAACCATCCGGAGACGTGATCATACGCAGTGTAGCCTCATGTGTGATATCAATTCTTTTGGATTGGTTCTCCCTTCTTTTGGTGGGCTAATTCCGTTATTGATTGATGACCAAAGATCTTTTAAAGTAGCCAAGGATCAGGTATTTCACACATGGACAAAAGCACATTGAGGTGCAGTATCATTTTATATGTGAAAATTCTGAGCAAGAAATTGAGCTTGTCTATTGTCTGATATAAGATCACGTGGTGGGTATTCTAACCAAACCTCTTGCTAGGATTAAGGAAGAGAAGGTTTTCAACTTCATGGGTGTGAAGTCTATTCCATTGTTCATCAAGGCGATTGTTGAAAAAGTGATGAATGATGGAGTTAGTTCATTCAATTACTACTGGGATAATTTTGGAGTTAGGATAAATTAAAGTTCAAAAGAGTAGTAGGTAGACCCTAGAACCAGAGCTAGACCCTAGGTCCAGGGTCTACCTAATTAAAGGTCAAAACAGTGGTAGTAGACCCTAGGTCCTAGGGTAGCCCATTTATGATGTTATGTCATCAACATGTGTCAGATATTTTTAAGGGGCCACATAATGTGGCAAGTGCCCACATACATCAATCATGGATGAAGGGGATTGGTGCCACATGGCACCAATACATTGGTCTATCTCATGTGACTTTGCCACGTGTCTCACATGCATTGCAGTCACCAATCAGATGTAAGTATTGCATCTACTGCATGTGTTTGATGCATTCTGATTGGATACAGTATGTCATTGTGCCACATAGGATGGGGCAAACGCATTGGCTTTTGTGAGAAGCCGCCAGGAGGCTCTCCCTCTCAACTTCTCACCTCCTAAGTTAGGGTTAGTTATATGATAGATTCTTTGTTAATTTTGCAGTTCAATGCTGCATCTCAGTTTTGCTGCATCCATTGTAGCAGCGTTGGCATTCAGGCACTGCAGTCTAGCGGGCCTCCTGTGTTTTCCTTGAAAAATACGATGACGGTAAGGGCAGATGAATGACGTGCACAATCCTGGACACCTAATGGAGGGCAACCATTCTTTCAAAGAGCAAGGTCTTCCTAAGACTAATGACCAGCTATATCCTACTTCATACTCGTTTTGAGCTGCTGCAAACACTCATTAGACTTAACCAGGATTCCCATCCATTAACCCTGCCAGACTTGAAGAACAACCACAGCATTTCTTTCCAACCAAACATTCCATGGCAGTTAACTCTAAAAGGCATTTCAAATGCCTGCGAATCTATTCGAGGCTCTCCCAGCGAAATATCAACATAGGAAAAAGCGAAATTCCCAACCTAGATTCTGGACTTATCCGAAGCATAGCCTGACATAGGCCAGTTAATAAACAATAGATGAATGTCTTCCCTAGCATATAGGCATCTTTTACAAATTCCTGGACTGTGCCCTAAGGCTGTATCTCTGACAGTCCAAGTTGCTTAATGAATGATAATTCAAAAAGATTTTGTTTGGGATATCTCTATTCCAAATCTTTTAGAGGAGGCAAGAGTCTTGCGTGCTTTCTCTTATTCAGAACTTCCACCACATCTTGCCTTTCAATTTACCCACAGGCACATGTACGAGTTTACACTGAGTGCTTCACATAAGTCTTTTAAGAAGAAAGGCTGACACCCTCCGATTCTTGACAGAAATCTTTATTCCTGTCAAGTATATAGATATCCTTGTTCCACAAATCCTTTCAAGGACGGATTGCCTTCTTGTTAAGAGGTAAAGAACCCTTAACTTCAGCACCCCTCGTCTGTGTGCCTGTCCCTACCTTTTAATGTTTTAAAAGATGTTTAAGGCTTGGAAATGTTTATGTAGCTCTAGGCATGCCCATGTAACTTCATATATTTTATGACATGTTCTTATACTTCCCTCCAAGTGAACTGTACTTTTCTTAGGTTTGAGGGGGTTTCTGTCAGAAGTGCAAATGTCATATGGGACTCCCCAAATATTGTTTTTGCGGTGGTAGCTTATTATTTTTTGATTTGGACCAAAAGATTACTGTTTGCACCTAGGTGTTCGAAAGCCCAAAATTTCCTCCTGGCTGGTAAGATTTTGCATCAAAATGAAAGGCAATCGTTTTTAAAATAAATAATAAACATTTGCTGTTATGTCTGAAATGATAATGTTTTAAGAAAAAGGTTCTGGATGCACAACTAGAAGTGGTTGCCAAAAGAGGCACAATGGAACAAAAATTCAAAAGTAAACCAACTAGGTGGTTTGTTATTTCACGTTCACCAAACTCAGACAGTTTAGCCATAATCCCACACCATGAGGACCCTAGTGCTCTGTGTCTGAATATTTGCCATCTAATTTAACTAAACAGCTGTTGGTCCTCTAGCAGCTTTCAAGATTACGTACATATCTGATATACTGTTTGTTATAGTCTATAGAGATGCAGGCAACATTACAATTCTGAATTTTGCAATGCAGGTTTTCCTGGGCTCAAGAGCGAATTGATGCTTCATTTCTACCAGGTTTGTTATTTAGAGCAATAGCTACTTGGGTGCTTGCAGAAGGTTGGTTGTAAGTGAAGTGCCTTGAAATTCAAGCTTTTACTCAAACAGAAATCTAGCTTTTGAACAAACATCTGGCCTTGACATCTGTAGCCCTTGTTTTACAGGCATGTGGAGTGTGTATGTTATTCTGGATGCTGTCTGCGTTATATCAGTCATTGCTACCTTTGAACCAATACTGCCACAGTCTGTTAACAAACCTTTACCTGAAGGGAAAGCAAGTAGTCAAGATTATGAGAAATTGGAGCGTGCTGCTTCTTTCACTTTTGAATAAACCACATCAGTGTCTCCATGTGATCATTTATATTTATTAATTCAATGGGTTTTACTGTGGTTTAAAAATATCATTTGATATAACAGAAGGGATTCACCTTGATTATTTTTCGAATCAGTTACTATTCTTTTGTATGCTGCCTATTCACTCAATGGTCCTGTGAGACAGAAGATGGGGCAGAGGAAGAATTAAAGATGCGTCAACGAACATGCTGTCCAGTAGTGTCTAGGATTTCTACATTCCAGAAGGTGGCTTCTTAATCTGGATCCTTTTCAGATGAAATTTTTTAAAGAAGCGAAAATGTAGGTGTAGAAAGTTATTCAGCACTCCCTACCTCCTGGGTTGTAACTTTCTGAGGGGAAAACTTACAAGAAGTAAGTTTGTTGCTACTGGAAACATTTGGAAGTGAGTACAAGCTCTTTAATATGGCTATTTTCATGCCAGTTTTGCACGAAGGATTGAATCTTACACTACAATTTTGAGTTCAGATTGGAATTGGATATCATGTGATAAGCTACATACGCAATAGAGCTGTTCATATCCCCCTTCTTTGACAATGCTTGTTTGAATGAGAGGATCTCCACATTTGGGTTTTGATGTGAGATGCAATTGTACACAACAGCGAACACAATCATAAACTTGAGAATAAGAGAAAGAAAGAATGGAAAGTTTATTGAAAGCCTTTGAAAGAGTGAAGGGTCTATGAGACTAAAAGAACCTGATACAATGAGTGAAAGGTGTGAGCCTCTAAACGGGCATCAACACCCGTGATGAATAAGAGAAAGAAAGAAAGAAAGAAAGAAATTTTATTAAAGGTCCACGGAAGGCCATACATGGCCTATGGGACACAAAATCATCCAAAAGGAAAATACATCATCAACGATGCGCCAACTAGGTGGCCTCATCGTAATGCAGCTAAGATGCCAAAAATGGCTACAAAAATCCTAGATACAAAATGAAATGAAATAGAGTACCAAAAATGCCTAGATACAAAATGTAAAATGTAAAATATGAAATATGAGGAACATCGTCTTCCCTAAGGGTTCTGTGATCCAAAGAAATGATGGAAGTCATGGCCATCGACCATGCCTCCTGCCATGAGTGTGAAGATCTGGGCAAGTGTCAAGTGGGCTGCTGGCGGTGCCAAGTCTCCATGGAGCAATCTCCTCCGAAAATCTGCCATCATCCTCCGTCGTCTAGAAATAAAGCGACGGGTACGGCCTCTGTGTAAGATCATCCTGCGGTGCTGCCGGATCATGTCATATGTACATCCTCGGGGTGGAACCATCGGTGCTCTCTGGCAAGATGGGCTATCTCTGTGCTCATGGTCCTGCGCCTCGTCTTGCTCCTCACGGGCCTCATGGAGAGAGAGAGAGAGAGAGAGAGAGAGAGAGAGAGAGAGAGGTCCTGGGGAGGCCTCATGGGCCTATGGGACAAAGTGCAAAATGTCAGAATGACTCACAACATCTGGATAGACCAGAGAGCCGGGCAGTGCACAGGGCAGCTCAGCTCGAAATTATTATGTCATAACTACATTCCAAATACTACTCTGAAATCGATCTGAATAACATCAGTTTAAGACTGAGCTTTGGTTCTAGGTTTGAAGTCTTGAATGAGTGCTTGCCTATCTCGATAAACTGCCCTTTTGCCCTCTTTGCGTGCTTCCTTCACTTAAAATTCATGTGAGATGATATGATACGATTCTATTTAAATCCATGCGAGACTCTTTAGGATCGATGGAAGTGGCAATCACTATTGACTAATATGATCCCTTAACATCTAGCGAAGGTAAATATTACAAAACTTGCTATGTAGTGAGTACTTGTTGAGCTAGCTTTTGTGCTAGCCCTCGTACCTTGTTGCGATGTTCCAAAACTTCTTTTAAGTACCTCCCTAGGTTTTGAGCTGGCTGCTCTAGTAGATTTTTCAAGTTATTTCTGCTGTCCCCATAACCTTCTCTGATTTGTGTGTAGGAGTACATGCTTCTCATCTTCTACCTCCCCTGTGGGGCAGATTTCACCATTCCTTTCTTCTCTTGGGACTCTGGGCTTGCCCACCTGCTCTTCTCCACCTCTAGCTCATGTGAATTGGTTTTTATTTTGTAGATTAGATGCCTTATTAAATATTAATGTCTCTTCCCTGATATATTTTTGCATCCCATAGCTGTCCCATTGAGTTAATTTCTTGCTCATAGAACTGCATTTTTGTCCCCGGGTTTCGCTATACTTTCTGCAGCATTTTCTGTGTCACTATTTCCTGATTTCACATGCATCTTGTTGTCTATCAGCAGCTGTTATACCCCATGATTCCATCCACTTCATCGCCTCCCTATGCCATCCGGTTTTGTGTAGCTTCCAGTGCCTTGTGTCGTATCCTACATCTATAAAGGGGGAGAAAAAAAGAAAGAAATATATATTTATGTCTACAAGAGGCCTCGCGGGCCTATGAGACAGTGTGAATCCAAGAAGTACCTCATACAAGCCACTGAGGGCTGAAGCAAAGGGTTCACTAAGACCCTTGCTGAGAACTGAAAGCTGAAAAACAAAAAGCAAAAGCTAAAACGCTAACATGCTCAGCTAGTGAACAAAATACTAGAGTAGCAAAGTAACAAAAGCGTGTCAGGCGCTCAGGGCTAGCACTCCTAGTACATGCTCAGGTTCCATATATCCAGGTAACTTGGTGGCACTTTGATGAGATGTGAGAAGCTCTCGTATCTCTGTCTGTCGAGTTGTCTCGCGACGTGGGAGAGGGCGTGGTCTCCTCGATTTTGGATCCCGTGGGCTACGTCAAGGGTGATGCCTCGTCTCTGGCGGTCGCCTTTGAGAAGGGATGAGATAGACCGGACCTCGATCGTGCGTACTCTGGGCTCTCTCCGTGTCGCACGTGGAGAGTGTCTCCCTCGTTTGGCCACATCGTGGTGGGCACTCCTACCGCTGATCCATGATGCTGTCATCTCATCAAGCTCCTCTCCCTTAGCTACGTTGGCAGTTGACTCAGATGCATAAAAGTATGTGATCTATCGATGGTGACCTGTGGCATCAGCCCATGCTGCTCTCTAGCGCGTCACATCAGTGTCTCTGTCGGCGCATCTCAAGTAGGTAGAGCCCAACACAGACCTGATCGTGAAAATGTATCAGCCGTGTGAGTGGGCCAAAGCCATGTCCCTCTTGAAAGAGGCAATGATATCTTCCTCTGATCTCATAGTAGCATAGTTACCAGCCGAAACAGAAACGGAAGAAACGGAGTTTCCGGGCCCCGCCAAAATGGAAACGGAAGAAACGGCAATATGATACAATTTATGTATAAAAATTTATTTTTTATACATAATATAATTATCAATAGAGTGCAAATCATACATAATGCAATTATCTATACTTGAAGCTTCAGCCTTCAAGCATCAATGCATCATTCATGCCTCTATGATTCTAAATTCTTGAATGATGCTTCAATAATCTGAAATCAACATGTATCATGAGTCATGACTAACAAGTTTGGCATTACAAGAATCTGAAATTTAGAAGTTTGAAGTACTTTAAACTTAGCACACATTGCACAAGTTGAAACTTGAAACTTGAAAGTATCCAATGTCCAGACTCCATAGATGATCATGATTCATGATCCACAAATTTCATGATCATGACTCATGAGTCATGCAAGACTCAAAATAAAAGCACCCATGGATGATATAAAAAAGAGCAGCAGGACTACTGATCATCTGCATCATCCATGGACTCCTCGTCATCGTCATCCTCTGCGTCCTCAAATAAGCTTGAGGCATCTGTGTCACTGTCTGAAGAAGAATCATCAACATCAGGATCGGGACCATCGGGTGCAACTGAAGTACTAGCACCATCTCCAGATGGTTGAGTGTATGATCGTGTGTGGTGTGCTGATGCTGACAGCTCCTCATACAACATGGTGTATATGTCCAGCTCCTCCCGTGGGATATCTGGTATGGCCATCATCTTCTCCACGTCCACCTTGTCTACATTCACTTGGCGAGGTTCGGGGCAACCGGCGGCGAACTCAAGGAGACGGAGGTTGCAATGACAAAACACCAACCGCTCCAATTAAGCCATGCTCAATCTGTTCCTCTTCTTTGTGTGAAAGAGGGCCCAAGTGCTCCAGTTCCTCTCACAAGGACCGGAACTGCAGTCGTGTGAGAGAACACGTATAGCAAGGCGTTTCTGCCATAAGCCAATTAAGCAGAGATAAGTATCAGGAACTTGATAACTTTAAACATATTTGTAGTAGATAAAACTTCAAATTACTTAACGACTGAGCTCTAACTAGCGGCGTTGGAACTTGTCTCTTAGACTCTTACCAAAGTAGGAGTACAGTTGCCATATTTCTCCCACCAGGAGACAGGTTGCAACTGTGTCTCTCGGAGCCTAGCCGTAGGTCGACCAAAGGAGAGGCTGTGATTGCGGAACAATAGAAGTTCATCCTCCATTCTTCGCTGCATCTCCAAGTCACCACCCGTCCAATTTTGTAGATATTGTTGCATCCCCTCCTCCAACTCGTCATTCTCATATTGCTCTTGACTGTGCCAGAGCGGATGCAATACATGTGCCACCACATGGATTGGGCGGTGGAACCAATTCCACCGCTTATTCCATATAGCACGGATGGACTCAACCCTAAATCATGCCACAATAAATTAGAATGCATTATGCATGCAAAATTCATAGACTATAGATAATAGTACATACATAATACATATCTGAAAATTCCAGGCTTCATGATAACAAATTGCAATTTAGTAACTGCAATAATTATACATATTACAAAAGTAAAAAGTCTTACTTATGAAGCGATAGGGAAGTGTTTCTATTGAGGGCCTCTCCAATCTTGTCCATAAACTCGTACAAGAGCCCTAATGTGCTTCCCTCCATGTCCATGATGCGAAGCACCGTGTAGATAGGATTAATCGATTTGATTAATGCCTCCGCGTGATTCCACCAAGACTCATCCATGATCATGCGAATAAATTTGATAGACTTTGCTTGGCCTCTATCATCCCAATCTCCCCACTCCCGAGACACAACCATGCGCAACAAGCCTTGGCGCACTCGCACAAGCCTCTCCACCACTATGAACATGTAAGCAAACCTTGTGGCTGGAGGTTTCAATAGCTCAAGGTCACTGTAAGCCCGATAGATGCTGAGGACTTTGGGTCTCTTCGTGACAAACTTCACGATACTGCGGGCTGTGGAGAAGATGGCATCAATCCAAGGTATCTTCCCTAGGTCCTCGATCAAAAGATCAAGGCAATGTGAGGCACAGGGTGTCCACACAATCTTAGGGAACTCATCTTCTAACATGGCACCCATTGACACACAATTGCTGCCATTATCTATCACCACCTGCACCACATGCTCAACACCTATCTCCATAATGGCTGCCCGTAAATGCTCCCAAATATACAACCCTGTAATCACTGTACCTGTAGTGGAAGCGTCTATGGCTCTCAAGAACATGGTTCCCTTGCAAGAAGACACTAAAATATTGTACACATTCCTCTTGCGTGCATCTGACCATCCATCGCATAAGAGTGTGCATCTATATTTTTTCCAAGTCTCTTTCAAGGGCTTCATTTGGTCTTCCACACATTCCCTCTCTTTTCTTAGCTCTCTTTTCCGCAAGGCCTCATATGTAGGCCCTTCCCATTCATACCCAATGCGGCTTACGGCTCTCATGGCCTTCCTTCATCGTGTAGTCTTCGCCACATGAAAGGGTATTGCACACTGCATGAAGAGCTTTGTGAGCTCACTAGTGGCCTTCTTCACTGCTTGCTTTTGCAAGCGTGCTTGAATGCTAAACCTTTGCAGTGATCCTCTTTTTCCCGCACTAGCATCCACACTAATTGATCCATGTGGCAAGGGTGTTCTTGTAGCACTAGGACCCGCGCTCGATGTAGTTGATGCCCCTCTACTTCTCTTTGCAGAACCCAATGTGTTGGCATCATCCAATGGCTCAGTGTCAGCAGCCTCTTCTTCATCTTGCAGCCCTTGTCCTCCACTTTTTGCAACCAAGGCTGCCATACGCACACACTTCCATTCTGTTAGGCCACCTTTCACTGGAGTAGGCACGAACTCACAAGGTCCTACATCCTTGCTGGGAACACCTGCTAGATGGTCTTTCACCCGTGTGACAGACCCCGTTTTGCTTATGCCGCAATAGTTGCATCTCCACTTCTTGGAGCCACCGCCTCCTTTATAACTATCCAAGAGGGAGACATGGACCCAATAAGCATCTCTCGGCATTGAGAAGGATGGAGAGGTGAGAAGGAGGATGGAGAGGTCACAAGTGAGAAAGGATGGAGAGGTAGAAGGAGGATGGAGAGCTCGGAGTTAAAAGAGGATGGAGAGGTGGAAGGAGCCTGGAGGATCAGAGGTAGAAGTGAAGGAGGATGGAGAGGTTACAGGTAAGATTAAAGAGAGGATGGAGAGAAGAAGGATGGAGGGATGGAGAGCAGGCTGCCAAGCTGTAGTTTGCAGGATGGAGAAGATGCAGCAAAGGATGAAGAGGATGGAGAGAGAAGGATGGAGGTCCGAGGAAAACGGGATGGAGAGTCCAAGAGCAAAGGATGGAGGGATGGAGAGAGCTTAGAGAAGGTGGAGAGAGCAGCAAGGATGCACAGGAGGAGTGGAATGGGCGGGAGGCGGCGAAAGATGGAGCCAGGCGGCGAAATGACGACTTTTGGGGTTTAGGGCAAATCAGGTTTTACGAAACGGTTTCCGTTTCGCTGTTTCCGTTTCTGGCCAAGAAACGGCCGTTTCGTGCAACTATGCATAGTAGACTAGGCAGACACATAGAAAATGCTCCTTTGTCTCGATCTCCCCCATCTAGCATAGTGTGCAAGTCCTCTGCTCTCTAGGTATGCCTGCAGCTCTCCTTGCCTCAATCCGCAGTTGATGTGATGAGACTCGTAACTGACCAATGGCGATTCTCAATGCATGTGAAACTCTCTTGTCCTCAAGATGCTGAGGTCTGATGATAAGACCGTGCTCTGAGATCCTCAGGAAGTGATCATGGTAGAACTGGATCTTGGTGGAGAGCTCCTCTCTGCCCCAAGCCCTAGATGTATGGAGCTGAGGGAGGTCCAACCGTATGATACAGTTGATCTCATCTCATGGGATCATCTCGGGTGGTGCGTCCAAACTGTACTGAAAGGGGGGAAGTCTATCCATTTGAATGCCGTGACTACCAAACCATGTGGATCTCCTTGCGTACCATGCCGCATCAACACCACTCTCTGCTAGTCACCTGGAGGACTCTAATGCTAACCTCGGTAGTCTCCACTGGGATAACAACCAGACTCTGTGGAGGAATGTCACCGTTTGGAAGATGGCATCAACCTGGAGGGGGGTCATGGCAAACTCTGCCTGTATAATGTGACGAAGGACTGAGGGTTTACTTCGAATCATCTTGGATCCCATGGTCACATGTAATCTATCGAATCTCTTTCACTCCGTCGTTGAAATATCACTCTCGCAAAAAGGTGTTGTATCTGCACCATCATGTCAGCCAGGAGCGAACCCTCTCCGCCTAGTCGATCGACAAAAGAAGTGATCTCATCGATATAGAGCCTAAAGAGAGTTGGTGATAGGGAGCGGCCTTGCTTTACTCCTATGGTGCTCTCAATCCAATCTCATAAGCCTCTTGGGACGCGTATCCTCCCTCTGACAGACTCATATAGACTCGTGACTCCCCAAATCATTATATCTGGAAGTTGTAGCTCCTGTAACCTCTTGATCAGGCGAGCGCATGGGAGTGTCAAATGCCTTACGAAAGTCTACGAAGCAAGTGTAGACTTTCTGATTCCTCGACTTCGGCTCCTCAATAATAGCCCTCAGGGTAAAAATGTGATTTAGGGTGGAGTGTTGTCTCCGACATCCTGCATGCCCAAGTGCCCGTTGTTCGTGGCCCTTTGTATGGCTACTGATCTCCCTTTCTAGTACTGACCCATATATCTTAGCCAAAGTATGGCCCATCATCAGAGTACGGTAGTTCCTAGTGTCCATGGGATCACCTACCTTGTGTATCAGTACTATGGTGGTGGTGCTCTAGGTAGGTGGGAATCCATGGCATACGGCATGGTTGAACAGGTGTGTTAATATCGGGGTTAGGATCTCTTGCCCATGCGCAAAATGTTCAATGCGTAATCCCTCATGATCTGGTGATCGTCGGTTATGAAGTCGGAGAAGCGCAGCTCATACATTCTGCAGAGTAAACAAATGGCATGCGGTGGATCTGGGCATACAGGACATATCAGGTGGTGCCGGAAATACGGAGCAAGCATATGTGTGGCAGACTGCGGGATCTGTGATGGGAATGGGTGACTTTCCTTTTGATAAGAGTCCCCATTCCGTAGTAGGATCTCCTCTCGCGAAAGGAGTTGATCACCTCATCCATCCTGTGCATGAGGAAAGCCCGCTTCTTACGCCGTGTCACTTGGCGTGAGATCCGGAGAAGAGAGAGAGAGAGAGAGAGAGAGAGAGAGAGAAAGAGAGAGGGATTACCGTCTTCGGCCTCGCGGGCCTATGAGACAAAGTATAATCACAAAGATGAGCCATACAAGCCACTGTGGGCTGAAGGGAGGGCTCGCTAAGATCCTCTGCTGAGTACTATGCTAAACCAAACTCAAAATACAAGAGTCAAAACTAGTATTTAATCTCAGTGTCAAAATACCTAACCCTTTGCCAGGGTGGCTCTCCTATGAGCTGCGAAAATGTCTTGTATCTGTGTCTGTGATCGTCTCTCTCTACGGCAGAAGGGGGGGGGAGTCTCTGTGATCTCTATATTCACGGGCCATGTCGATAGTGACCCCTCTGATCGGGCGATCCCCTGCTGAACCTCCATCGTGCGTGCTCTGGTTTGTCTCTGCGTCGTGTGCAGCTCCTGCATCACTAGCTGCATCTCTCCTCCTCGTCTCATCCCACTGATCCACGGATCCACTCAGCCCTCATATCTCTATCTCCTCTGCAACTCCCCTATTTCTAGGGGTAGACTGAAATGTGTAAAAATATGTGACATGTCGTTGGACTCGATCTTAGCTTGGTCTCATATGCCATTGTCTCCTGCTCTCCAATACGGCACGACAAGGTCTCTCTATGCCATCACATCTCCATCAGATAGAGACCAACGCAAACTTGGTTCTAAAAGCGAAAGAGGCCCACCAAACCCGTGTCCCTCCTAAAATAGGTGATGATATCATTCTTGGATCTCATAATATACAGGGCAAGTACACAGGAGGTGCTTCTCTATCTCCATCTCCTCTTGTGCATAGTCTATGGATGTGTTGCTCCTCTGTCTTCACCTTATCCAGAGTGCATAGTCTACAGATGTGTTGCTCTCTCAGTGTACCTGTGGCTCTCCCTGCCTCAATCCTCAATTGATGGGATGAGACCTGCATTTGACTGATGGTGCTCCTCAAGGCGTGTGCAACTCGTATGTTCTCCAAGTACTGGGGTTTGATAATCACTCCATCCACCGATACTCTCAGGAAGTATCACGGTAGGATCGGATCTTGGTGGGAAACTCTTGACCCCCCCCTCAAAGTCCGTGACATATAAAGCTAGAGTAGGTCCAACCGTATAATATGGTTGATCTCATTTTGCAGGATCAAATGATTAAGGGCATCTAAGTGTCATGGTAGGATCGGATCTTGGTGGGAAACTCCTGATCCCCCCTCAAAGTCTGTGACATATAAAGATGGAGTAGGTCCAACCGTATAATATGGTTGATCTCATCTTGTGGGATCAAATGATCAAGGGCATCTAAGCTGGAGTGAAAGAAGGGGAGACGGTCCATCTTTAGAAAGTGAGGCTATTCCAACTTGATAAAAGTTGCATGAGGTATTTTTACTCATCTCACGTGTTGAATTGAATCATGCAGATGTTGTTAGTATGCTTTGTATGCGGGTCAATCATTTGAGCTCGTTGTTGTTGCTTATGCCGTTTCGTGAGTTTTGTTGTCCATTTTTAGCACTGCCTTCCAAGCAGCGCTATCGTTACACTTTTTTTAAAAAAATATCCCACACCATTTTTCGCCACGTGGCCCCCTTCTATTTTGGTTCTTTCTCTCTCACTCACACACTCACTCTCACACACTTTCTTTTTTTAAGAACTCTCTCTCTCTCTCTCTCTCTCTCTCTCTCTCCACCCGCTGCTGCAGCTCCTGCAGCTCTACCCCCTCCTCTTCACCCTCTCCGCTCCTCCTCTCCGCTCGCTCGCTGCTCCTCCTCACCACCCGCTGCTGCAGCTCCGCCCCCTCCTCTCCTAGCCTCCTGCTCCATCCCTCCTGCTGCAGCTCCCTAGCCTTATCGCTCCCCTAACCTCTCCGCTCCCCTAGCCTCTCCGCTCCGCTCTCCTAGCCTCACTGCTCCCATAGCCTCGCTGCTCACCTAGCCTCCCCCCTCCCCTAGCCACTCTGCTCAGCCTCCTCCCCTCCTGCTCCGCCCCTGCAGCTCCTGTTGCCTGCTGCAGCTCCCCCCGCCTCCTGCAGCGCCGCTGCCTCCCCTCCTGCTCTGTCTCTGCTGCCCCTCCTGTTCCGCCTCTCCTGCCTCTCCTGCTCTGCCTCCTCCCCCCTTGCTTCGCCTGCTGCTGCTCCCTTGCCGGCTGCAGCTTCCTCCTGCCTCACCTCCCGTCTGCTGCTGCCCCCCCCACTCCACTCCAGCCACCTGCTGCTGCTCCCCCGCCTGCTGCAGCTCCCTTTGCTGCGCCCCCTCCTCCCCTTCTACTCTGCCTCCTCCACTCCAGCTACCCCGCCACTGTTCAGCTCCCCGCCATCCTTCATCCACCCCCTTGCGACCGCTGAGCTACTCCCGCTACTCCCTCTACCCCTCAGCCACCCCCGCCTGCTCTCCAGTCACCCCCCCCTTCCCTACTAGCCCCCCCGCCACCCCTCAGCCTCTTCTCAGCCCCCCTCAGGGTACCTCCCATCATGGGGAGGGAGCTCACACTCCCGCTCCCGCTCTTGAACACGGGTCAATCAAACGAAATGGAAAAAGGTGGCAAGCATGCAGATAAAGCCACCAAGAAAAAGCAGACAGCTGAAACTCGAAGATGTGAACACACGATACAACCGTAGACTTGGAGTGGACAGCAAAGCAAAGGCAGGGCCCACTTCTGCCTCAGCTTCAGCTTCAGCTTTAGTCTCAGCTTCGGTCTCAGCTACATCAGCTACATCCTCATACTCAGCTTCAGCGCCAGCCTCAGCTCTAGTTCCAGTTCCAGCCCCTCTCTCAGCTCCACTTTCGCCCACAGTCCCTACTGTTACAGCTACTGGGTCTCATATACCCCTACCCATGACATCGATTGTCCCATCCTCCCCTAGGACAGAGGGGTTGTCACTGACACCATCTCTTCCATCTCTCCCTTCTTCTCCCGCTACAGTTCTCTCTCCGATTATGACACCTACTTTGGAGGGGTCATACACTGTTCCGCACTACTTGACCTTTCTCTCCCCTGCCTCTCAGTCAGCCCACACTCCCTCACCCTGCTGGGATCGCCTCATCATCCCCATACCGCACCCATCTTACCCAGTCATCACCCAGTCTCCAGTCTCTTACTCACACCTTCAGGCCACATTCCTATCAGTTTTCGTTAGAGCACGGACGAGCTGACCCATCAGAGGCTTGGGAGTATTTACTGATGGAGGTCTAGAGTATCCAAGAGCGCAAGAGGAAGCTGTGACGCTTCGCACAGGAGCAGACACGTTTCACCCAGGAATAGGCACGACTCATACAAGAGCAGTCTCAGGCTATCCGAGTCCAAGTTGATCTTATTCAGGGGCTCAGACAGGAGATCTCACAGCTGCGATAGGTGGTCACTGTTGTACATACAGTCGCAGGGACCATCCCAGTTGTGGAGGCACAGATTGCGAGCATGCAATCTGCCATCAAGGAGATGTCCAGATGGGTCGATGTAGCCAAACGAGAACCTGGAAGGGTAACCGTTTCGGCTACCCTCCTGGAGCAGCAGCAGAGAGCCAACAAGGCTCTCAACATCAGAGTACGTGGGATTCCCTGCACTGAGGCTATCCCGATGGCAGATGTGTAGGCCTTCGTGGCCACTACCCTAAGGGCGACTAAGCACAGGATTGAGAGAGCATGGCTTGAGAGAGCATGGCAGGTTGGGAGGGACGCCAACTGAGAGCAGCCCCTTATCATCCGATTCCATGACGCCCAGGCACGGCTTTTAGCTTTACGTCGTAGGTTAGCCTTACGAGACCAGCCAACAATCTCCATGGACGAGGACCTCACTCCACTACAGCTTGAGGAGAGGCGTTTCCTGCTGCAGTAGCGTGATCCGGTCCGCAAAGAGGAAAAGTGGGCAGTAGTACGAGACGGACGACTCCTTACAGGTCCCCGTCGGGCACCCACCTCTCTCGCATAGGGGGGTGGGGTCTATGAGATCCAGACATCCGAGACCCTATCCTACACCATCTGGAACTGTAATAGTACCTTATGGTCAGAGCCAGGAAACTTCTCGGAATCATATACAGGTCATGACATAGTCTTTACACAGACACATTAGAGCCAAGAGCGCCCACTACCAGCATCAGCAGGTATATATGGGAGTCTGTCTACAGAGATGAGACGAGGGATATAGGAGGGGTTCGAGGATTAGGAGTCGCAGTCCTTTACAGATCGACACTTTTGGGGACCATCTCAGTGGAGCAAGATCCACACTCCAGGTTTCTCTGGATTCGGATCCGACACATAAATAGCCGAGATTTGTTACTTCCCCCCTGAGACCTCCCGCTTTGCCAGAGATATTTGAGGGGAGGATGAGACATCCCCATTTGCTGCTCTGTATCAGTCCATCGTTGATTTCTCTAGCCACGGGGAAGTCCTCTTAGTTGGGGACCTCAACGCGAGAACAGGCGCTCGTTAGGCACCACTCCTCAACTTCAGGGATGATTCCACTCTACTGCCAGACATTGACCTTGAGGAGGCAGGTATGCTACGAGTTTCGGCTGACAGATGAGGACCGCTCACATCTTATGGGCAGGCCCTATTAGACCTCAGCAGGATGCATGATCTCATTATTTATAATGGTCTCGACAGATGGCCTGCATCAGGTGGCTTCACTTGCTTTCCACACGGGGGAGGCTTCAGTGTTGTAGACTACATCATGGGATCCCCTGCCTTCACATCTCGCATCACTGACTTTACCGTAGCACCTCTCTCTCCAAGGGCCGACCATACCTATCTTTTCTTTAGCATTTCTACTCCTCGTCGCACACTTTCTATCCCGTTGAGCTCTTACTCCACTTACCATGATATACGCTTTGATCGCGATCACTCACCTACTTACTCCTTCTCGCATACATTGACTTTATACCCTTACTAGAAGACCGTGCTGTCCTAGTCACTCGCTCATTACACGAGATCGCTCCACGCCTTTCCCCACGCCACCCACTCCACCCGTCGACCACCTCCTAGGATCGTACCTTGCAATAGCTGGTACAATGATGAGTGTAAGGCTTTACGTTGTCAGCTTAGATTTGAAACAAAAAACAGCCTTCCGAGCAAACTAGAGACGCTACATGAGTACCGCCATCTGGTACGCAGAAAGAAACTTGACTTCGTGCGTCGGAACGAGGAGCTACTGAACATTCTATTCAGTAACAACTCTAAGGACTTCTTGCGGAGATTTCTAGAGGGATGGTCCCCCCTATCACTCACTGACACTCAGGTGTGGTCTGATTATGCACGCACGCTCTATGATATCCCAAAACAGCCAGCCCCTAACCTATCACATATACCACGTCCCATATCCTGCACCCTCTTCACTAGGGGGGAGGTAAAGGATGCCGTAATGAAACTTCAGTGTCCATGGACTGCACATCATGATGATATCTTTCGACAGTCTTTACTCGTGATGGTAGCTCAAGGCTTGTCACGCTTCTTGCCACTACCACAAGATCATCTCAACTTCTATCATCCGGAGCTTCAGTGGGACGTTATGTAGTATGATCCTTCACTTGTTGCACCTAGCGAGGCACCCTAGGAATTATCGTCACCATTGAGTACCTCCCCAATCCATCATGATGCTTCATCGATCAACATGCTGCCCTTGGAAACCCCTTTAATTCCCGATGACATCTTAGAGTCTCCTCCCTCTCCTTCAATTCTCGATGACATCTTAGAGTCTTCTCCCTCTCTCATTCAAGAGGGAGAGCCTCTTCTTAATTCCATAGACACTTCATTGTCAAATATGGAGGTGTCAGCTCCATGTTCCCCACTTTCACCGGCCATTGCTAGAGCATCATCTCTTAGCATTTACATCTCGGGGGGGTCACTCATCATATGTAAGCCTATCACTTGAGCTCAATAAAAGGTTGTTTGTAACTGCTAAATTCTACAAAAATTAATTTTCATAAGGGCGTATCTAAAGTAATATCGAGAAAAATTTACAAATTTGTATGGGAAAAGGGTACATTTTATTAAGAAAAACTTTACAAATAAGGGATTTTACAACAAATAGGCCTTGAATGCATGTGATATAAGGTTTTAGATAGTGATCCCCTCGAGATCTACATGTGGGGGATATAGGCATGTACCCTAGAGGTCCATTTTGTGCTTCATCGACACCATCTTCATTGACATGTGCTTCATCGACACCACCTTCGGTGACTTCTTGGTTTCATGTATCTTCACTTGTTGAGCCATTTGACTTCCCTATTTTCATTTGGGACCCAGAAGGAGTGGTATGTACTTTGGATGTGGGGAAGCTTCCCACACATCACTCATCATCGACATGGATCCTGCACTTTGTTGGCATATCCTCATCAGCCAACCAGCATTATCCCTCGGAACCACATTTCCATATACCCTATGCTTTGTACATGATTTCCATATCTTTCATATTTCGAGGACGGAATGTCCTTTAGAGGTGGGGGCTTGTTAACCCATTCTAGGGTTAACACATCGGCCATCCATGTTATATTTCAGCAAGGGTTTATGTGCACCATTTTGCACCATAGTGTATTACATTGTTTGTGCACATAGCACATGGGTTTGACCATAGAGTAGGAGGATTAGATCCACCTCCACATCCTATTGGTTGCAATCCATGGAGCCTCTCATTGTACACCACATGGCATAGGGTTACCCCCTCTTGATCTATATATTGAGAGCTAGGTGTGGGGAGTCCTTATTCCTCTAGCTCTAGTTTGGAATCCACTCATGTGTGTTCTCCTTGAGTGCTTGTCTCCTTCTTATGAGTCTTGTGTATGTGAGTTTCTTTGAGTGTGAGAGACTTAAGGTTGCTTGCATGAATCAAGCCTTGGTTGACGATCCTCTCATGATGCAATACATTCTTGTGTGTGGGTTAGAGTAGGAGAGTGTCTTGTGATCACTAGAGTGGCATTCCTTCCTTCTTGTCCTAGTGGTTCTTTATGTGTGATGTCGCACGTGGATGGCATACCTTGATTTCTCCTGTCCTAGAGACTTGATTCATTCCTCCATACATACATGTGGCTAGACTTTGTATGGTTACGATGGGCGACCTATATGACACCCATGCATTGTGCGTGGTTATATGGGAGTATAGGTGTTGAGAGAGAAGGGTGAGAGCAAGAGAGTGAGTTGTACTTTGATTTTATTTACTATTTGCTATTTACCTTAGTTTGTTTTAGGTTGTTTTCCATTGTAGGATAGGTTCCTTTTCGTAGATTAGTTTGTTGGTTTTTAATAACTAGTTTATCACCTCCTATGTGGCTTCCATCACCACACAGATGCTTGGTGTATTGTGAGGCTTAACAATGCTCATGCTTAATTTATCCTAATAGTGCAAGATTATGCCCTAAGAAAGGGAAATTCTAAGCTCAACTTCTCCTCAACTTGTAATTCCATCATGTGGAAAATTGGGTCCCCCTCAGGTGGGTATTGAATCAAGTAACTACATAAGGATGTATCCCTTGGCAAAGGAAAAATGACATAATTAATTTACCCATGCACCATGCTTTCTAAGTTTTATATTTGGATTGAGATTGGATTCCACTTAATTAAACCAATTGTTAGTTGTTCCCACGATTGCTAAATGCATATTTCAACAATACCCTGATTTTAAAGAACCCAATAATTTCTTTGGGCTCATCTATATGTAGCTGGTATCATGCATTCAGAAAATAGGAGGACCATGCCCAAGAGAAGATGATAACACACTCAATCTTAGTTATAGGACACTATAGGTGATGCATATAGAGTGAATCATCAATTTTGGATGGACTTTCCATATTTGTATGCCATATATGTTTTAATTAGTGGGCATTTTTTATGACATGGATTTTTTATTTATCACCTAGGCCAAGCAAAGAAGGTGACCCCCCCCCCCCCCCCCCCGCTTCCTCCCTCCCCCCCGTGCCCCCCCTTCCCCCTCACACACACACACACACACACACACACAGAGTATATGCACATGTGTGTTGATTCTTTGGGAATATTTGAGCATGTATGAGACCCCTATTGACATATACATTTGGTTGTGTTTATGTGTGAATGCATATATTTGTACATGCATGTGTATCTTTGTGTGTTTGCTCACACATTAGAAACCACATTCACACACTCACACATGCTTAGAGAATCAATATACACATGTACATATATATAGAAACACCCTCCCATGTGTGTGCACACATAGGCACACACAGATACACATGTGCATGTGCACTTACACATGAATACACACTTGATCATGTGTGTGTAATTTTGTATGCATGTGTGTCTATTTGTGTATACATGCGTCTATGTATATGCAGTGTGGTAACTTGTGGCAAAGCCACCAGGGAAAAGGGGGAGGGCACTCGATAAGAGTTATTTGAGATTTCATTAAGTTTCCTTACATTGATGTTCTCAATCTGATGCATTGGAGCTTTCGAAAAGATTGAGTTACATGGAGGTCTTTTGTTCACATGGACGGATGTGTCACGAGCTTTTTGACATTGCACTTCATAGTCTACAACCCAAGAAATCTATTAAATGTTGAACCTTTATTCTTCCTTCTTATGAAAATTAAGGCAAGTGATCTCCCACCAACCTACGCATGATTGGTGGGTAATCTCCCAACATAATAGGATCAATAAACCTACAGAGAATTCAAAGATGATTATTGAAGGCTATTGCGAAGACAAAATTCTAACACATCATCCGAGACTATCCAAAGCATGTATCATAGGGATTTACATTCGAGTTCCAACATTATGTTGCACCTCCACCCAACATAAAAATCTAGGGTTCTCTTAACATCTTTTGTATCTTGTTTCTTAGAGGAACAAACCAATTTTGAACACATTACCCAATTAAGTGTCGACACAACTATGTCTTACACATAAATCATTTCAAAACTTCCCTTATGCTTCTTATGATGCTTGATGACACAAAATCTTCCTTTGCTATTACCATGACAATGGTGATTACCTCATGGTATGTAAGAGTATAGTGCAGGTAATTCCTTAACATCAGAATAATAGGTAAGCACTCCCTAGTCTTGTGAGGCCCATGATGCAACTTGGGGTTAAATGCACCATCCAATTTGTCAAGAATCCAATGGGGTAAGGCGTTAAGCCATTTGAAAGGTTTCTTGAGTGCTTGGTCCATGAGTTCATTCGATCAGATGCCAACGATCGCACAAAAGTTTGGGTGACTACACAAAGAAGAAGAATTGCTAGAGTCATCCTTGGGCAATCTCTTGGTCATACATGAAGCTTGCTAGGAGAAAGAGTAAGGAGCCCAACTGCAAGTTGAGGATGAGGAGATTGCGTGGGAGATTGTAGATGATTTGTAGATGACGTTGAATATCTTGGGACCACATAGGTCTTCTACAAGGGGGATGAAAGCCACCAACTACACACCATAATAGATGCCCACCACCACACTTTCCACCTATAATGACCTTGGACAAAATCACGTATCCCACCTTATTACCTTTAGAGATGCTGCCAGCACCATTGACCTGGGCACATTGGTCCATCTACAAACCACACCCCTAGACACTCTTTGTCATAGAAAAACCTTTGACTTTCCCAACATTACAAAAAAATTGGACTAAAAAAGGGCCCTATAAGGGAGCCCTTGGGCTGGTGACATGGAAGAATAAGGTGAATAAAACCCAATAGAATATTGGCTGGTGGAGGGCAATAGAATATTGGAAGTGGCTTGACTTCTCTATTTCTTTATTCAATGGCCCAAACAATGATGTGGAGCACCCACTTGCAACCTCAACTCTCCCATCACGTTTTTAAACTGTAATTAAACTGAAAAACCTAGTTTCTCAACCAAACTTACACCATTTGACCTGAAACCAAATCCTCCCATCCAACTACCACACTCCTTTCATTCTCTCTCATCTCTCTTCTTGCCCCCTCATTTTTTAGCACCATTTCGAATTTTTCTTTGCTCCAGCCCTCTTTTCAAATTTCTTATTGGCTCCTGAGCAGGAAGCATCTTTTTCTATTCTCCCTCTCATGGAACAGACTCTCACACCAAAATTGACAAAATATGAAGAGGGGAGAGAAGAAGAGTGGAAATGAGGAGAGAGGGCACAGCTAGAGAGCACACCACAAATGACTAACTGTACACTAGATTTAGTTGAAATTGTAGAATATATACAAAACCATTTAGGGTTAGGGTTAGGGTTAGGGTTAGGAAATCTAACCCTTTCCTTTATAGCACTCTATATGTGTTAGTGCTATGCACATGTAATCACATGATGTTGAGCGTGGTCTCTGAACACCTTTCCTCAAGATCAACATCATGAAGTACGTCTTCCCTCAAGATGATGATTATGGGGAATCATGCATACATGCATGTGCATGCACATGCGCGCGCGCACACACACACATACACCCCTATTGAAATAAATTATTAGTCTTTCTTGTCAATGTTATGGCAATAAATAAATTATTAGTCTCTCTCTCTCTCTCTCTCTCCCCCTCTAGCCAAGCTCCAACGGTTAAGGTACAGGAAGGGGAGATGCCTGCCAAGGCCACCATGGAGAAGCAATGTGTCACCTCCACTCCTACTACTTCTCTTACTCTCCCATTGCTTCGCCACCCTCTCCCCCCCCTCCCCGCTATGTCCTAACTAGATACCAGAGCAAGCTCGACCCGCATGAGCAGATTTATTTCTTGCAGCGAGAACTCAGAGACGTAAAGCTCCGACTTTGGAGAAGAAAGTCTTGGACATGTACAGCAAGAGATTGATGGACTGTGCTGCCCACATGTATTAGAAGAGAGGCTAGATTTGTTGGTTGGCTCTTGTATCCGTGTGATGGGTTGACCTTTGTGGAGTGTCGAGTTTGTGGTGCCAAGATCTCGTATTTCAAGGCCAGGATGTTATTTCAAGTGTTTAGCCCATTGGGGGGGTGGGCGCCGGGGGGGGGGGGCGGTTCAAATATGGATTGTGTGGCCCAAACCCGTTCCCAAGGCATAAGGAAATATATGTGTGGCTAATAAGCTAAGGTGTCTATTTGAAGGAAGGATGCCTCAAGCAAGCACTTTATGACAGGTGGATTAAGGAAAGTCTAATCCTATAAGCATGGGGTGCTTGTAATGTTTTAAGATATATTTAAAAGTAGTTGTGGAGCCTCACTCATGTATGACAATGGATGAAGGAAAGACTAATCCCATAAGCATGGGGTACTTGTTTAAGGTATATTTAAAAGTAGTTGTGAAGACTCTCTCATAATCCAGCTGGCCTTTTTGGGGAGTGAGAGAGGTAGCTTAGCTAGGAGGAAGGGGGATTGGGATCCCCCTCTATTTGTTTTGGCCCATGGAGACTAATTAACCTATGTTTGTCCATGGTTTAATACATTTTATGCATAGGTTAATCTTTTAAGCTTATGTCTAAGAGGGGTGCACATTATATTTCAAATTCAAGAGGGGATTCGAACCCATAATCTTTTATTTCACATGCTTGAGCTCTATCACTAAGCTATAGAGTAGTATAGTATCTCTAAAGACAAATATAATATTCTAAATGGTCCATCCGTCCCTTCCATATCCCTTCCTCTTTACTGCCCCCTTCATAAGTAGTCCCTCCCTCGCTCCCCAATCTCAGCTCGCGTGGCTCCTTCTTTAATGCCCCCTATCTCCATTATTCTTTGATTGAAATGCCTTCCCTTCACCCTCTCTTTCCCCCGCCTCCTAGCCAGACATACCCTTCTCACCCCCCAAAAGGTCCAAGAAGGGATGAGAGAGAGAGGGCAGATCAAGACAATATATTGAAGGACACTAGGGCCACATGATTTCTTATGGGATTAAATCTCACCAATGCCACATGTCCTATAGCGCGACGCTCACCAATAAACCATGTTCCCCTTAGCTCAATCGAGGGATGAAGGCCACCACCTCCAACACCCCCTTGTGGACAAACCTTGGTGCAAACAAGCATGACCAACTGGTCAAACCTAACCATGACCAAACCACACAAGTCTAGGCTAATCAAACGCAAAGACCAGATGCCACGTAGGTAGCACATCTGCCAAAGACCGCAAGTGGGACACATCCATGTCAAGGATCAAGAGCTGCCACCATTGCCGACACAAATAGATTGAGTTGCGCCTCAAAGTCGCCACACGGATCTGACAGTTCGTCACACCACAGTCGCACACCTGCCACGTGTTGCTCACGTGACAGTCGCACAAAAATCCACCATAGTCTTGCAAGAAACACTTGCTTTGATATCATATTGGCACCCTGCATAGTCGCATGTGTCCCAAGGACAACGCCAAGTGTGAGGGGTCTCGTTCTCCCTCCTCCTAGCCACACATACCTCTCTCTCCCCCCAAAAGGTCTCAAGAGGGATGAGAGAGAGAGGGGACATCAAGACAATATATCCAAGACTCTTATGGCCACATTGTTGCTTATGGGATTAAATCCCACCAATGCCACGTGTCCTACAACATAATTTTGCCAATAAACTAGGCTCTTCTTAGCTCAATCGAGGGGTGAATATCCCCCCCCCCCCCCCAACAATGCCTACTTGCATAATTGATAAATATCATACTTATAAACCACTTGAATCTCTTAGGAAAAATGGTTATGTTTGTCCATATGCTTATTTTAATCTTTTATACATCCTTAGTTAGAGCTTGAGCTACTTCACAAGACAAATATTGAAGAGATTTCTCGCACCCTCCTCTTGCAATTATGTACAGGAGGGAGAGAGAGAGAGAGAGAGAGAGAGAGAGAGGGGGGGGGGGGGCGTGGAGGGAGGGAGGGAGGGAGGGAAAGGGGACAAGGGGATAGAGGGGATTTAGGGAAAAGAGAGAGAGGTGTGTGGAGGGAGATGGGCAGAGATAGGGAGAGTCATGGAGGGAGGGAGAGAGGTTAGAGGACTGATCCTAATCGGGGCATTTGTGTGATAAAATTTTGCATAGAATGTAATGATTGGTTGTTATGTGATAGCCAACGAGTGTTGATTAGCCATATATATATATATATATATATATATTCATTTCTCTCTCATAGAATCCATACACGTAAGCATGTGTGCACATATGTGATATACAAATGTACATATATGTGCATATACACACATATATACATATCCATGTGGCAAGTGCCCCCCCAAAACACGAACACAAACACACACACACACACACACACATTGGCCTCCCAGGAGGGAAGGGACTGGATCCCAACCAAGATCCCACGAATGGAACAACTCGCTTCCATGTGAAGGATCAACTACGACCCACAGTTAAAGGGGCCCCAAAGTCCGATGAACTCTTTAAGCCTAGAAAGATAATGCACATTAGGTGCCCTGTGGTTATGGAGAAAATGCTTGATTAAGGTAAGGGGGTACGACCAAAGGTGGGGAGGAGCCCTTCACACGAAGCCCTCCACCACCTCCCCCATTCCCCTCATGCGACTCGTGAGCAATTGACAAAGGTGTATAGTACTTGGATGCGGTAGCACATGCGATTCTCCCTTCTCGCCTTCACACCCTTCGTAAGGTCTCTAATGGCCACTCAAGGACACTACCTCAGACGAGATCCGAGGTGCATCGAGCCCAACGCCCGGAAAAGCCAACGAGTCCTGACTCCTCAATTGTCACTCCCTTGAAACCTCTAACAACCCGGATTCTGAGAAGCTCCAAGCTCCAAGAAGAAACAGAGGCCTTGGCTCTGACATCATAGACTTTGAGGCATCACCAGCTCCAAGAAGAAACTGAGTCGCAGAGAGGCCTGGCGACTGGCGTGACGGCTCATTGCAGACCGAGCACCTGACAAGCAAGGGACCCTCGATTGACACGCCCCCAGCACCGACTTAGAGGATGGGAAGCACCCAGGTAAGTTGAGAAGGCATAGATAGCTTCTTGCCTCCCACCCTGTAGCAAAGTGGCGATGCCGCTCCTTCTTCCTACAACCCTCTCCCGCTTCTTTCCTGAGGCAATGCCTGGTAGTCAGGGACAAGCCTAGAACCCTCGAGCTTCACCAGGAATGCTTGCAAGAGCTAGGTGGTGAGGCGCAGGATGAGACAATCGGCAAGCTCCCCTCCCCTCATGGGTAGTCCTTGCCTCTCCTCCTTCGCCCTTCACCCTGCTTATCCCCTTGTAGAGACTACTGATGCAGAGGCCACGGACTTGCGTGAGCTCGGGAAGCATGGAACGTTGGCATGGCCAACCAGTAAGCTTGCACAAGGTTCTCCTCAGTCTAAGGAGAAAGAACGGGGAAGCCCAGCAGATAGGTTACGCCAACAATGGCTTCGTTTAAAATCTTCCACCACCATTTTAACGCGGCTAGACAGTCCTTCATGCAAATTTGGGAGCCATGCCTATTGGGAGGTCCCATAGATTCAGATACCAGGCGGTCCACTGTGACCTAGTTATTATAAAAACAAGGCTAAATTAATAGATGATTTTGATCAGCCCTTATCTTGGACAGAATATAAGAACTAATCTCTTCTCTTCTCTTCTCTATCTCTATATTTCTAAAGAGAAGGGTGCCATGTGGCGAGCAATGGCACCACTCTTCCTTACAAGCTGAGGCCCTCCATCTGGCATGCCCCCCTCTGATTTAAAAAATCACAACCTAAATTCCTTAGCGCATTTAATGTCTTTGCTTTGCATGGGTATAGAACTAGTAGTGAGCATGGATGTAATGGGCTATTGTTCCCTCGGAACTTTTCCCTTTTTTTCTGCTGTAATTATTTCTTTTTGGTAATATGTGATACCTTTTACCGGCCAAAAAAAAAAACATCCATCTCCTCCTTCCTCCCAAAGTTGAACTTTCATCTCCTCCATTCCATTGACCTTCTGTCTCCTGCTTCCTACCAAAGCTTCTTGTTTTTCCACCTCCTTAAAGGAGGCTTGCCTCTTGTCTTTCCACCTCCTCCCCTCTCCAAGCCTCCTTCATTGTGACATGTGGGAGGATCTTCTCCTCTCTTTTTTTTTCTAGTGTCCGTGGTTAATAAAGGGCACATAGAAGAACATTCAAAGTGGACAAACACATATATCTCATTTGTCAAGACTTGAAAAAGACTTCAAAAATAGTGTGTGTGTTGATGTTTATCTGGTTCATGGACGGTTGCGGTTGCATGTTTGATGGTCTGATTAAATTCTCGCTTGTAGAACACATGAAATTGCATGGAAATGGCAAAGTCCACTGGTTCCCAATAATGTCTGTTGATTGAGTGCCAGTGCGATGCGTTTCAATGGCAGAGAATGTCAACAGTTGTTCTTTGAGCAATGACCAGGAGAAATGTAGACGACGGGAACGCAGCCACTATTGGTGTCTCCACAAAATGTAGTGTGCGTAACACTCTTTGAACTTTACCGGGCTCTGATGATAAACTAGGAGGCAGAGATGTCTGACGCAACCGTAACGAAACTACACAGGCAATCAAACCTTAACACTCCCATAGCTTTCCCCGAGGACGGTTTAGCGGAATGTTCGCGTTCAGGTATTCCCGTCCTTCGCAACGTATAAAATTGAGGATTCCGGATAAATTTTTATCAGTCTTTACATGGGTACGTTCGTTGACTTTCCTTATGTTTACCGAGTGGGGAAAGAGTTTGTCCTGGCGACACCGACTTCTGGCAATTGTGGTCATGCTTCGCAGGTAGGTCAGGGACCGAGCGCTTATGGAAAAAGTATTTCAGGGATCCCTCCCGTGGTGGGACAACCGAGAGAACAAAGTAAGTGGGCGACGAATCCGAAATTGAACGATCTGCACAGGTGAAGTTGTAGATTGACTAGTCTGACAAGTCTCTTGTGAATCCTTACAACAGACAAACCCAGGATCTCCAGGTTTCAAGTGTAAGATTACCAAGGAGTCGCTGTGGATTGACGATCCAGGTTCAGTTAAGGATATTTTCAAGAAAACCAAAGCATTCACTGGTCAGGCCCAAGACCGTCGATTGATGGAGGAGTGTGGCAAGGCCGGCTTCAGGTCTGGATTAAAGATGAATGCATCCAAAGCACAAGAATCGCCCGAGAAGATTGACTGGGAAAGCCTCAGCTTAGAGGAGGCAATCACGTCTATGGAACGGATGCCCCAGCTGCCTTCGGTTCAGGACCTTACACGCATCTTGCATAGATGCAGAGCAAAGAACACACTAGAGTATACCAAGCGCTTGTATGCTTACATGTGCAAAAGTGGGCTGGAAGATCATAGGTTTCTTGGAAACTACCTGGTCCCCTTGTTGGTCCAAGTTGGAAGCATGTGCGATGCTCAGCAGATTTTCAACAAAATGGAAGATCGGAACGTGTACTCTTGGACTTCTCTCATCAAAGGTTATATTGAATGTGGGGATTCAAAGCATGCCCTCAACCTCTACCAGAAAATGCAAGAGGATTCCGTACACCCTAGCAAGTATACCTTTGTGGCCATACTGAAGGCTTGTGCTAGGTTGAAAGATGCAGAAAGAGGTCGAGATATACGCACCGAAATAGCCAGAAAGGGGCTAGAAAGAGATCTTTTTGTTGGCAACACTTTGGTGGATATGTATTCCAAATGTGGCCTGCTTGCAGAAGCACAGGAAGCGTTTGACGAGTTGGTGGTTCCAAATGAGGTCTCATGGACTGCACTAATCGCAGGACATGCTGACCATGGGCTTGGTGAGGAAGCGCTGAAGTGTTTCAACCAGATGCTACGGGAGGGTTTCTCTCCAGATGCTGTCACATTTGTTTGCAGCTTGAAAGCTTGTGGCAGCATAGGAGCCATAGACAAGGGCCGAGAAATACATGCCGAGATTTCCAGGAAGGGACTGCAAGGACATCTTTCTGTCGGCAATACATTGGTGGATATGTATGCGAAATGTGGCTCGCTTGTAGAAGCACACGAAGTGTTTGACAACCTGCCTGTCCGAAGCAAAGTTTCATGGACTGCACTAATTGCAGGATATGCCGAGCAGGGGCTTGGTTGGGAAGCACTGAAGTGTTTTGAACAGATGCAGCTGGAGGGTCTCTCTCCAGATGCTCTCACAATTGTTTGCATCTTGAAGGCTTGTTGCAGCATAGGAACCATCGATAAGGGCCGAGAAATACATGCCGATATTTTGAGAAAGGGGCTGGAACAAGATCTTGTTGTTGGCAATGCCTTGGTGGATATGTATGCCAAATGTGGCTCGCTTTCAGAAGCTTGGAAAGTGTTTGATGAGCTGCCAGTTCAAGACATAGTCTCATGGACTGCACTAATTGCAGGCTATGCTGAGCAGGGGCTTGGTGATAAATCACTGAATTGTTTCGATCTGATGCAGCTGGAGTGTCTGTGTCCAAACTCTGTCACATTTGTTTGCAGCTTGAAGGCTTGTGGCAGCATAGGAGCCATAGACAAGGGCCAAGAAATACATGCTGAGATCTCCAGAAAGGGGCTGGAAAGAGATCTTGTTGTGGGAAGCACCTTGGTTGATATGTATGCCAAATGTGGCTTGCTTGCAGAAGCACAGGAAATGTTTGACAAGCTACCAGTTCAGAATGAGGTTTCATGGGCTGCACTAATTGCAGGATATGCTGAGCAGGGGCTTGGTGAGGAAGCGCTGAACTGTTTCGAACAGATGCAACTGCAGGGCGTCTCTCCAAATTCTGCAGCATTTGTTTGCAGCTTGAAAGCTTGTGGTGGCATAGGAGCCATAGACAAGGGTCGGAAAATACACACCGAGATAGCCAGAAAGGGGCTGGAAAGAGATCTTTTTGTTGTTACCAACTTGGTGGATATGTATGCCAAATGTGGCTTGCTTGCAGAAGCACAGGAAGCGTTTGAGAAGCTGCCAGTTCGAGACAACGTTTCATGGACTGCTCTAATCTCAGGATATGCCAAGCAGGGGCTTGGTGAGGAAGCATTGAACTGTTTCGAACAGATGCAATTGGAGGGCCTCTCTCCGAATGTTGTCACATTTGTTTGCAGTTTGATAGCTTGTGGCAGCATTGGAGCCATAGACAAGGGACGAGAAATACACTCAGAGATAGCCAGAAAGTGTCTAGAAAGAGATGTTTTTATTGCCAACACTTTGGTTGACATGTATGCCGACTGTGGTTCACTTACAGAAGCACAGGAAGCCTTTGACAAGGTACCAGTTCGAAATGAGGTCTCATGGAATGCACTCATGGCAGGATATGCCCAGCTCGGAGAAAGTGAAATTGTTTTCCATATGCTTGAGAGAATGAGAGGAGAAGGGATAAGTCCAGACAGGGTCACATTCTCTATTGTTCTTAGTATATGTAGTCACACTGGTCTAGTGGATAAGGGCCAGAAGTACTTTGAGGCCATGAGGCAAGACTATGGTATCACTCCTGCTATTGAGCACCATGTTGGCATGGTTGATCTCCTTGGCCGTACAGGCCAATTACACGAAGCGGTAGCAATGGTGAAGAAGATGTCTTTACAACCTAATCTTGCAGTGTGGCATACATTGTTGGGTGCTTGTCGAACGTGGAGGAATGTGGAGCTTGGAAGACTGGCCTTTGAACATGCATTACAATTGGATGAAAAGGCAGCTGCAGCATATGTCTTGATGTCTAACATCTATGCAGATGCTCACATGCAAGAAGAAAAGAAGGGTGAGGCAATGAAATTGAAAACACAAGCATGGAAGAAGGCAGGACAAAGTTGGTAGACCGACAATAGCGCGATTGTGCATTCATTTTTGGTGGAGGATACAAGAATTGCTAAAAAAGAAATATATATGCAAAGCTCGGAGATCTTTCCCTCAAATAGAGGGAGTTAAAAAATGTCCCAGATTTGTATTGGGGTATTGCAAGACATATCCATTAGCATATTGAGAAGCTAGAGAGCGTGTCTTAATCAGATTAACACACCAAATGGAACAATTATACGTGTTGTCAAGAATCTTTTGGTCTGTGATGACTCTCATGGGGCCACTGAATGGGCTCAAAGGTAGAAAAGTCAACTATTCTTGTGAGATGCAAAATGCTTTATGTCTCCAAGGAAAGTGTGCTGTGGGGAATACTGATGATGCTTTCAGGCTATCACCTTGATAGTGTAGTCGGGCTACAAGCGCTGCGGTGGCTCTCACCTTGACTTTGTAGTCGGGCTACAAAACTGCTATTCCATTCCGTTAACCGTTTCGTCTTCTATCCCTCTCGACCGTTTAGTTCTCCCTTGCAATCTCAAAGCCTCCACTATTCCATTTCTTTCACTACTTCATCTATTATCCCTCTCGACCATTTATTTCTCCCTTGCAATCGGCCTGCAAACTCAAGCCTCCACTAATCAATTTCCTTGATTATTTCATCTTCTATCCCTCTTGAAGATTTCTCTCTCCCTTGCACTCTTCCTTCAACTTCTATCCCCTCTCCTAATGGACCCTGCATAGTCCGGGAACTCCTCACACAATCTTTCCTCCCCCTCTGCAGCATAGTGTGAGAGCCCATCCTCCCCTGATCTTGAAATTGTGACATATGGGAGCTCCTCTCTCGCTCTTCAAAAGCCTAATTTGGATGCTCTCCAAAAGTTCACCAGGTTGGTACAGGAGGTGAGCGTGAAGGAGGGGCAACTAGTCTGTCAAGGTTAGAAGATTACCATCAATGAAAAATGATTTTTGAGCAATATGAAGATGTCTCAGAAGGTGACTTTTCTATAAGAGAAAGCCACCGATGCAGCAAAGGCAGCACAACTTGAGAAAAGTCTCATGGAAGATGCAGAAGCCAAGGTAGAGGAGGAACAAGCTAGGGCCTTGTAGGCACAACAACAAGTTGAGGCTGCTACCAAAATGGTCAACATGGAAAGGCATAGAAGAGAAGAAGTAAAGAAGTGCATGAAGGAGCTCTGAGATAGGCTCGAAGAAGTGACAAATGATGGGGACATGCCAGACAAGGAGCTAGAAAAGATGCAAAAGCATCTTGAAGATCAGAGAGCAAAAAAGGATGGTCTTTACAAATGGCTCTACAACATGCAGAACGCATTGAACATTGAAAAAGACTAGATGATGGGGGAGATGAAAAGGGAGAATGTAAAAACCAGAAAGGTGATGCAGAAATTGTGAGAGAGCTTCAAGGCCAGAAAGGATGGGGCAGAGAGCAGCCAGGGTGGAGAAGACAACGAGGTAGCTCCCTAGGCCAGGAAAGATGCAGAGAGCATCCATGGTGGAGAAAGTTGCAACAACCATGGTGGAGCAATTTGCAGCAGCCACGGTGAGGGTTGTTTCTTTGAAACACTGTTGGAAGTCCAAAGAGTAAGCTATAAGACGTTGCAAGAAGATCACGATAAATGTGTGCACGTGCTTGTCGTGGCTTTTGACAGCTATGAAAAGCAGTCCGTCGTCCCTAAGAGATTTTCAAACTAGAGTGGAAGTCTTTGAAATGGCACATGAAGATGTTTTTTAGCAATTTATGCAGCTTCAACAGATGTTGAGGGATTCAGATGAAGCTGTTGCACAAAGTGAGCGAAAAGTGAAGGAGATGAAGGAGAAGATCCACAGCCTTAGGATGAGGGAGGAAGGAATCAAGAAGCAACTTTGTCATATACAGAGCAAGACTATGGTATTGACAGCTGCAATAGTTAAATCAGATGCCTATCCTGCTATGCAGCAGGGTTCAAAATGCATGGCGACCTACCATACCCCCATCATAGATGGCTGCTGTATCCAATGGCCTACGTGCTATCACCCTGTGCATGTTTTTTGCTTTGGGGTGTTTGTGAATACAAAATCGCTATGTAGAGAATGCCATTTGCCATTGCCCACATCATGGAAAAATCAAATGTGCCTGCTTGCTACAACTATCTAAGGTGAGAAAGTAGATGCTGCAATCAATTTGCCATTTGGGCAAAAGATACAAAATACAAGGAGCTCAAATTGAAGAAGGTCAAGATTGAGCCTAATTGCAAGGAAAAGGAGCCTGAAGGGAGGAACCAGCCCCCTTCATGAAAGGAGCAAGAAGGGCCGAGCCTGCAACCAGGAAGCTCAAATCAAGGAAAGAGGAAGCGACATGAAGGGAGGGGTCGGGCCCCTGCGGGAAGGAACTAGTCCCATTCTGGAAAGGAGCAAGGAGGGACGAGCTTGCAATCAAGGAGCTCATCCTTGAGATGTAATCTGAAGTAAAGGAGTCTTTGAGATTGTAATCTATGTAATCTGTGAGTAATCTATTGAATTGTTAATCTTCTCCAAAGTTTACTTAGGCAATGTTTTCTTAGCTATGTGACTAGACAGTGTCCTTTGATCCACATGAGCGTGGTGATAATGATGAGATGAAAGATTTTAATTTGAAAAGTAATGTGAGATGAAGTATTTCGATTAGATCACTAGTGTGAGATTGAAAGGTTTTGATTATTGAACTAATGTGAGACGAATGATTAGGCAAGTAGCATTGTGGGATGAAATGAATTAGTTCCTTCTCCTTGAGCCACGTGTCAAGTGTCAATGTTAATTCTAATTTGAGCCACGTGTCAAGTGTCAATGTTAATTCTAATTTAAGCCACGTGTCAAGTGTCAATGTTAATTCTAATTTTATTAATGGCAAGAAAGCGCCTATCTCACATCAAACTGTTTGGTTTCTGTAGGCAATAAAACTACCTAATCTCATGTCGAATTGTTTCGTCTCCATCTCACACCAAACTATTTCATCTCCATACTTGTGCTAGAGGTCTTCGTTGGATGCTTTTTCTCTTGCCTTTGCATCATCTCCTTCTTGTACAACCTTCGAATTCTTCTACTCTTTTTCCTACTCAGGTTTCTTCTAGTGTCATCTGTAGCAAGGGCCCCCCTGGGTCATCCTCTCTATTGCTGTTGCCGTCGAGGGATCTTGGGGTTGGCGTGGTTTGGCTGGTTCCAAAGATGTGGATGTGATCACGTTTTCTTGTCTGGAGCTTAGATTTTATACGCTTTTCCAAGGAAACGAGGAACATGAATGCTTTGATCGATATGTATTTTTTGAAAATAAGCATGCATGCTGAAATGAGAGGAATCTATGGATTTGGTCTTAAGCTTCTTGTTGAGCTTGAAATTGCATGCGATGCTTTGATCCGTATGAAAAATTTGGCAATGAGCGTGTTGTTCTGAGAAAAAGCTATAGATTTGATTTGAAGCTTCTATCACTAGTTCTGTTCTGCGACCTTTGAGCTTGAAATTGCATGCGATGCTTTGATTCGTATGAAAACTTTGGCAATAAGTGTGTTGTTATGAGAGGAAGCTATGGATTTGATTTGAAGCTTCTATCACTAGTTCTGTTCTGCGAGCTTTGATATGCGTTCATCTATCTAAGCATATTGTTTCTTTGAACAAGTATGCATTTGATGACCTTCTTCGTCCATGCAGATGTCTATCGCAATCTGTGTTGGTAGCAATAGTAATACATTCTTTAATACTGCAGTCCTTGCGACTTAATTAGGAATTTCCCCAACACCAGAGGCAACATCATCAGGTTTGTTAAGGGTCTTATTGGCCTCAACAGTGCGATCTTCTAGCACCACGGAAGTTTTCATGTGCGTGCTGAAAGGAGAGGAAGCTACGGATTTGATCTTAAAATTCTTGCCAAGCTTGAAGTTGTGTGTGATGCTTTAATTCGTCGTATGAAAACTTTGGCAACGGGCATGCTGTTCTGTATCGCAATATGCATTGGTAGTAATAGTAATACATTCTTCAATACTGCAGTCCTTGTGACTTGAATTAGGAATTCTCCCAACACCAGAGGCAACATCGTCAGGTTTGTTAAGGGTTTTATTGGCCTTAGCAGAGCGATCTTCCAGCACTGTGGAAGTTTTCTTTGGAAATAGATTTTCTTACCAAATCTTGTAATGAGCACTTGTGACCTTGTTCCTCTTTCATTGGATTATGTGTCAATGTTTCCCCTCTTCGATTTCTCCTCATCTACTCTCATTCTTGTTCCATTGGAATTACTTCCATTGGGATTGGTGGTGACTTTGATATGTGCCAATTTTTTAGATCATAATGTCTCCGGCAATGAATGCTCTCCACACATGCCCTGGATGCTATGCAGGTTTGTAGACCTCCTTGCTGCCTTTTTTCCTGGAATAGACATCCCTATTTTGTTGCCTTTGTAGCTCCCAACATCATGTGGATGCTGTAGTCTACTTGCAGACCTCTGACATGAACCTGATAGCTTTGCATTGATGTCTTTCGTTGGCCCAAGGTACTTTTGTAAAGTTGCATTCATTTGCCAACCTTTTGAGCAGTCCCTAGTGCCCACAAGGGAGCTAGCATGTTACCCATGTTGCATCCCTACCAATGCTGTTAGTTTTTCCCCATGCATGGCCACATGGCATTTAGACCCTCTGCTAGACACCTACCCCATACTCTCCTCATTTGGGGACTCGCAAAAATTATAATAGTGTATTTCAAATACTCTCCTCATTTGGGTAGTGCAAATTGGCACAACCCTGTTGGTTGGATTTGCAAAAGCCTGATTGTCCCAGAATTAGGTTTGTGAGTTGCCTAACTTATAGAGTCAGGTCCTTGTTGTACGCCATTGAGGACTCTAGTCACAGCTAAAACAGGAGGAGTGAGAGGATTCAGCCAAAAAAGGTAGCCTTGTGCTCCCATTTGCCATCCAACAGAGCATCAGCTACTTGGAGACTGAAGAGTTTGACCCAGACTTTAGAAGCTGTATGTGACCTTCTAGATTATCACTTTAGAAGCCAAACTTTGCAAGCCCCATGAATCCAAGGAAGTAGTTCACAATCGTGACCATTGGCAGGGTTCGCAATGCAGTACTTAAGAGATATTAATTATATTTTAGAAACAATGTGACCTAGACAGGTCACATTACATCAGTAAAGGAGGACAAGGTAAAGCATTAGAGGATATATGGTTGCTTGTAGATTTCACTAACGGGTGCTCGATATCCAAGAGCTCCATGTACTATGGGAGGCTATCTAGATTGTGAAGGCATTTTGCAAGAGATTTTTGAGTCTATTCTCCTACCTCCTAGTGGGAACTTCAAAACACTTCAACCTGTGTTGATCTCCTAGACTTTCTATGGCCTTTGTAGTGGTTCCTCGCAAACACACCTTCCTGCTACTCCAATGGACTGCCAAATGTAAGGCATTCTCAGGTTGAGGGCTGCATAAAGACCCTGGCTTGGACATTTTATAGGCTTAGGAGACATCAGACTAGTTGGCGATTATAACATGGTTGGTATAGCATGGACTATAGGAAGGAAATCCTGGCTGAATTTTTGCAATCGTTGCTTTTGTTATTGTAGGGAGGGGATGAGGAAAGCTGATGTCTCCTCCATATTTGAAGAGAAGGATGGTTGATATATGGACCTGTACTATTGTAGCCATGCAAGAGACCATGCTGTAGCAAATTGAGCTGATGAAAATAAAGACAGATGCCTATGATATTACAACAACTTTCCTCCAACTTTCACAAGTATCGGATTTTAAATAATGCAAAGCAGCTTTTGTAGATATGCAACATTGGGATGTGTTCTCCTGGAATGCTATTATCACTGCATGTACAAAGAGCATGTACAAAGAATGGGCAGGGCAAGGAGGCCTTACAACTCCTTAAACAAATGCAGGCTGAAGGATTTGAGCCAGACAAGGTGACTTGCATCTACATTTTGAATGTGTATGTCAATATAGCAATGATCCTAGAAGAGGGTCTAGTCATTCGCGTTATTATTCCTCACAATGGAACAGTTGCCTCTGTCGTTGGCAATTGATGCAAGCCAGATATTATTCTAAGAAATGCCCTTGTGGACATATATTAGCAAGTGTGGGAGGACAAAGTTGCTTATTTCTTAGGATAGAAGAAATTCAAACACACACACAAGTGCACATAGGAAGTTGATTGCTACTACCAATACTCTGTGAACTAGAAGATAAACAAAGAGATAGTGCCGAAGATCACATAGGCCTAATTTCAAATCCAACTACTTTCCTTAGTGTGTACTAATATAGAGAGTGAGAGATGTCCATACAAAATCTGGGCATAGAGTGCCACCATTTATCAGTAGGGTATTGCCTAGATGTGGACCCTTGTGGCTTGCAAAATTTGTTCTCCTACCTCCTAGTGGGAATAATATTGTAGTGTATTTCAAATATTTCTACTATTATAGTGTTCTTCTTGATATCATAATTAATACTTCTCAAATTGCAATTTTACATAAATCTATGTTATAAATTCACTTTAAAAATTAAGTCAAAATGGAAAATATTATTAAAAATTACTAGGAAATAGCACTAAATTCATTTATATATATTCTAGCTCAATACAGATACCTGCTCGGATCTAGTTTCTATTAGACAACTAATGTGAGATGAAATATTTCGAAGATGTGCTAAAGAAGACCATTCACTTCTTTCTTGATACGAGAGGAACCTGCAAGTACTAGCAAATTTAAGCAACAGTAGAGCAATTGAAAGGATGTGATGTATCTTTTTCAAGGGTGATCTCCAAGAGCATTTAACCAACATGAAGAATTGCTTGGATGGCAAATCCCAATTGTCATCTCAGTCCATTGGAGTTGCAATGCACCTGATGGCATCTACCCCCAAAGGGATTTTTTAGCAATACGATAAGCAGATGTATTAGAAGGTGACTTTTCTACAAGAGAACGCCACCGATGTAGCAAAGGTAGTGCCACTTGAGAAAAGTAGCAAGGAAGGTGCAAAAGCCAAGGTAGAGGAGGCACAAACAAGGGCAGTGCAGGCACAAGAGCAAGCTAAGGCTGCTACAAAATTGGTCGACATGGAAAGGCATAGAAGATAATAAGTAGAGAAGCACATGAAGGAGCTCCGAGATAGGCTCGAAGAAGTGAGAAATGACGGGGGCATGACGAGGACATGTGGACAAGGAGCTAGAAAAGATGTGAAAGGATCAAGGATCTTGAAGATCAGAGAGCCGAAAAGCAAGGTCTTTACAAATAGCTCTACAACATGCAGAATGCATTGAACATTGAAAAAAACCAAATGATGGAGGAGCTGAAAGGGAAAAATGTAGAAACCACAAAGGTGATGCCAAAATGCATGGTCTGCCATATCCCCATCATAGACGACTATTGTATCTGATGGCCTGTGTGTTACCACCCCATGCACATTTTTTGCTTTGGAGTGTTCGTGCATACAAAATTGCTTTGTAGAGTTTCCATTGCCCAGGTCATGGACAAATCAAATGCGCATGCCTGCTTTAGGTATCTAGGAGGAGAAAGTAGATGTTGCATTTCAATTTGCCATTTGGGAAAAAGATCTTAAAGATAAGGAGCTCAAATTGAAGAAGGCCAAGACCGAGCCTAACTACGAGGAAAAGGAGCTTGAAGGGAGAAACCAGCCCCCTTCAGAAAGGAGCAAGAAGGGCCGAGCTTGCAACTAGGAATCTCAAATAAAGGAAAGAGGAACTGGCATGAAGGGAAGGGCCAGGCCTTTGCAGGAGGAACAAGCCCCATTTTGGAAAGGAGCAAGGAGGGTTGAGCCTGCAATTAGGGAGCTCAACAAGGAGTACTTGAGATGTAATCTGAAGTAAAGGAGTCTTTGGGATTGTAATCTATGTAATCTGTGGGTAATCTATTGAATTGTTAATCTTCTCCAGAGTATACTTGGGCAATGTTTTCTCAACTATGTGACTAGATAATGTCCTTTGATCCACGCCAGCACAGTGATAATAATGAGATGAAAGATTTTGATTTGACAAGTAATGTGAGATGAAAGATTTAGATTAGATCACTAATGTGAGACTGAAAGATTTCGATTAGTGAACTAATGTGAGACAAAATATTTCGATTAGACAACTAATGTGAGACAAAAGATTTTGATTAGACAACTAACATGAGACTGAAGAATGAGAAGGTTGGGCTCGATGAACTCTCTCCCTATTTAAGTGCAGTGCAGGCACAACTAAGAGCCCATTATGAAATCTAGCCCCAAAACTCTGTACACCGATCTAATCTCTATACACTGATCCACCTATTGCAAATCTATGGCATACCTAAAAGACTTTGGAATGATTTTGTTCTATCTGAAAACGATGCTGGGTGGCATCCTCGCATAAATAGACCCGAAGAAGGAGGAAAATAGTTGCAAGGAGATCATGCTTCGATGGTGGGTGTATTACTTGGAGTCGGCACAGACGGTGAATATTAATTTCCCTAGCTATTGTTCTTCATGCTCCTTTAAGGTACTTGTCAAGCTCATGATGTAGGTTTCTTTTGGCAGGACATGATAGAGGCAAAGATGTATAGAGCGCAAAGAACAAGATGAACAGAACCCCCAACAAAAGGAGGAGTTACTATGGGCATATAAGTTGATAGAGCCAAGCAAATAGTGTGTAATTTGAGTGTGTGAAGAGGTCTGCCATTGTGTAGCAAACTGACCTCAAAAGCTAGGAGATGCTTGCCATTGAGAGGATGATAAGATAGTTGGGAGTCTGGAATTTCCTTGAAAAAGCAAAATGATGTTGTGTTTTGAAATAATAGAAATCTTGCAGACATTTCTTGAACTTGTGGCTACTCTCATGGTGCTCGTAATACTTGATTTTGTATCAACTTCTTCCATGTTAGTACTTAAATGTTTTAAGTAGCCCGGTGGTTGAAATCTAACGGTTAACGATAACCAATCTAAAGGGCACTAGCACTGTGTAACAAATTTTAGGATAGCATGGAAGTAGTGTGGGGATAGCACGGTAGTATGTTTTAAGTAGCGCAGTGGTTGAAATTTGATGGTTAACGATAACCAGTCTAAGGGCACTAGCACTGTGCAACAAATTTAGGATAGCACGCCAGTAGTGCAGGATTAGTGTAGGATAAGTTATCACCATTGTAGTGGTTGGTTGCACTACGATACGAAAAGCCACCAAATTTTAGGATAGCATGGCAGTAGTGTAAGGATAGCATGGTAGTAGTGCACGATTAGTATAGGATAAGTTATTGCCAACGTGATGGTTGGTTTGCACTATGATATTAACAGTCACGAATGCGGTGGTTTGCTTCTATTATTACAAGATGAATGGATTTGTAGAATGTGTGGATTTGTTATGGGAAACCACCATGGTGGTTGTTGGGATATACTAAAAAAAAGCATGGGATTTACAAAAGCAATTTAATAAAACTAGCACGGTGATTGTTTGGGATATACTAAAAAGAAGCAGTCTCAAATACAATTTTTGTTTTGTAGAACAAGTGGACATATTGATTCCCCGCAATGAGACTACATACATTTTCTTAGTACTATCTCAGTCGTCCTCGTCCACTACTCCAAGACACCCCAAGATGTGCTCATGCATGTCTAAATCCAATTTGAAGACACTCTTGCCCTTCTTTCATTGCAGCACAGGTTGCATCTAGAACTTAATAGCTGTTACGAGATGAGAGCACACATGTTTGTGGACTCTTATGTAGCACTTCGTAATTGTGGCCTCTCTTGGATGTTGTTTTGTACCAAAAAGCTCCAACCACTACATCCCACTTCTCATAGGTTGTTCCCCAATTATCCTTAAATGCTTCCTCAATCTTGTACTTAGGTTTTGTGCACTGCAGCAGAAAGTATGGGTCATCTTCCTCATTCTGCCCAAAATCTGTGACAACTATAAAGTTATCCCCCTCTTCCAGACAGTCAGTGAGGTCACCGAAACTCTCCCCAAACTGTGGTGAGTCATTTTTCTCTCCATTGTTTGTCACTCCATCTGAACGTAGAGGGAAAACTTGAACTCGTTCCCATGTCTTCACACTTGCAACATTGTCACAATCCTCATGATCCCCTATGATACACGCACTACAAAAATAACAAAGTTTTCTCATTTTAATCAGTTGGTTGTTTGAAAAGCCCCATATGGTATGTAGACCATGAAATCCTTTAATTTTCTCCCAATCATGCCGGCTTCTCCTTTGCACTTCATCCACTTTCACTTCATGGAACACTCTATGTACTATAATATTCTTAAGGCTTTGTTTACTATATGTTGAAAGCACGCCTGTGGAGAGGTTGGCTGTAAGCCATGTTATGGCATCATGGGCATCATTGAGTTTTTCTTGAGGGCATGCTAATTGATGTTTAAATAGAGCTTGCTTAATAAAAGCACTGCATCCATCATGTTCACCCTTGCCATGGCTAGACCCAAAGAGATCGGTTAGGGATTTGAACCTTGAGATGAAGTAGAATCCATGTGCTTATTTAAATTGAGAGCAAAACCTTCTGACCACACCCAATGTTGTTTTATATTTTTTGCATGAGGATTTTTCCACATATTTTGGGATGGATTGAACCACATGACCTACAAGCTCCCTTGGCTGGGTGCTCTTATATGAGAGTAGCCATCTCTTTTTATTGGATCCTTCATTTAGATAGACATTGAATGTCTTCTTCTTCAGCTTCAAACTACAATGCTTGCATGTGCCGTGAATGCATTCAATCATGTGCCACTCACAACCTCTCTTTGGACAAACCATTGGCTCCCACAAAGACCTTAGGGTACAAAACCTACCCTCCCTCGCAACACATGATGAGGATCCACGTAACCTACAGACTACACATTCATTGTGGAGGCATGGGCATTGATCCCCATGGATCAATGCTCCAACATGACTAGATATCAAGTTATTCATATCTTGCTGGGCTAGGTCAAAGTCTATGTGTGTTTTGCAACAACAAGCATCCTATTGAGTTTCCTGACGTACTAGGGCTTACAATGCTCAAAGCTCCTCTGCCCAATTGAAATGCCTAGATTCTGATCCACAGACTTGAGACACAACTCAGTCTGCTGACCCAACATGTGGGAACAACAGAACAATGAGCCCCCTTTTTGCTACTACTAAAAGAATACAAAACACGGTCTAATTAAAGTATATAATGAAGCAAAATAATTTTCAACCACCACATTGGTTTAGGACAGTCACAATTTCAATCACCGGTCTGGTTTAGGACACATTTAGGACAGTCACAATTTCAATCACTGGTCTGGTTTAGGACACATTTAGGACAGTCACAATTTCAACCACCGGTATGGTTTAGGACATTGCCATAGTTTCAACCACTTGGATGGTTTAGCCTGACGGTCTCAACTTCACATATACTTCACATATATAGCAAGTATATTACTTTTCATTTCTGCATTCCACAATTTAATAGTGGTATATGACCCGAATAGCATGAAATTAAATTTAGTGAATTTAAGTACTAAGAAACACAATAATTTCAACCATCGGACTGGTCAATAACTAATGTCTGTTCAACCATGCTGGTTCAAGACAATCACATAATTGGTGATTGAGCTTAAGCAGCCATGGTTGCATGATGTTCCAACCACCGGGATGGTTTAGTAAAATAACAATATATTGCAAAATATGTTGCTGTTAATTTTTGCTCAACCATGCCACCGGGTTGGACAACAACTAATGTTTGTTCAACCACATTGGTTCAGGAAAATCACGTAACTAGCGATTGAGCTGAACTAGCCTACAATTGCATGATGTTCCAACCACCGGGCTGGTTTAGGACAATCACATTTAGTCCAAAGCCTGGTTTAAGAAATGAAACAAGTAAACTATCCCAAAGCTCAATCACAAACAACCACTGGGCTAGATTAAGCACCAGTGACTTGGGATGTATCTAGCATGTATATGATGTTCTCTTGAAACACCTTGCAACCCGTCCACCTCTTACGTATTTCCTTTAACTCTTGTATTTTCATGCCAAAACGTCATCATTGTAGGAATGACTTTCGCACTTAGGCTGTCTATCTTTTTCTTGTGTTATTTTGAAGCCCATTGACTTCTCAATTCTGGATGATCATGCATTGCTTTTGCTCCACATTCAACCTCTAGAGCCATGTTGGTCCTTCTGATTGACAACATCTTTGATATTGTGCACCCAAGCCGTTTCTCCTTTGTTTCAGGGACACCAACATAGCTAATGCTGCCCTCTTTGCAGCTAGTTGATCTAAGCTATGCACCCCTTTCACTTTCTATAGCCCATTTCTCTGATAAGAGAGCATCACCTCTTGGGCATGCATCTCCCAAGGTGTTGGTAGGGTTGTTACTCTACGAACTTTAGGGTGCAGGCTAAAGCTTGTGAAGACTCAAGATTGGTAATCACCTAAATGGCCTGATGTTGCTGCCTCGAATGCTCCCACCAATCGTGATACCATAGCTCATGTTCTTTGCTTTGATGGCAATGATCAAATGCATGCATATGCAACTGCTTCTTGTTACTGCTCTATAAGGAGTCTTCTTTCTTCTCATTGTTTCTCTCTTCACAACTGTTACAAAAGTGTCTTCCATTGTCGATTCGATATCGTGCCAGTGCTTTCTTCTACCCGCACACTGTTCCTTGTGCCTTGACTTGGATTTTCGGCTTTCCTGTCTCACAGCCTCTGTCTGTTTCTCTTGCAAGCGATGGCAAGCTGCATGTTGCCATTGATTCCATGGCCACAATTAGTCCAGAATAGAAACAAAGAAGCTAGCTGGTGAGGCAAGCAAAGAATAGAAGGCAACTTACTCGAAAGAAGACAATGGCAAACCAAAGTCTGTGCAAGGTCACGTCGAGGTGCGTGTGGGTTGCAGTGCGTTTGTAGGGCGAGGGCAGGTTGCAGGTACTTAATCTTCCAAGATTTGATGGGAGGGAGGTGTGAAAATTCAAAATTCATGGGAGTAGCAAAATTTCAACTGCCAGTCCCCCCCCCTTCGGTGATACACGTAAGCGGACTTGGATATCCCAAGCAAGTGCAATGTGGCTTGAAATGCTTCAAAACACAAATAGGCCAAAGAGCGTGCTATTTGGTTTAATGATATGTATTATTAAATGCAATGACCTTTGGCATGCTTATGAGCCATATAGCAAGCAAGTGCATGGAAAAAGAAACAATTCAAAAATTGTAAATAGTGTTGGATTTATTAAAATATCTTTGCATATGCACGAATTGTACTTTTTCAACTTCTTCCATTTTAGGGTGAATCTAGATACCAATACCAACAACTATCAATGTTTTAATACCACCATGCAGTAGTCCAAATAGTTTGGATTCCAAACTTTCAATCTGTTTGGTTTTCAACAAATCAAAAAAATAATGGAGCGTGTCCTCAAATGGGTATGCATCACTTTAGCACAACATTGGAGGCCCATTAACCCTTGCATAATGATCTCATTTAGGTGTGTCCTTGGGTTGAGGAGAAGCTCACGTAGTGTACTTTAGAATGATTACTTGGTTGCATATATGTATAAAACAAAATTGTTATGTTGTTGAATAAATTGATTTATCATATAGTCTTCAGGATGCATGCTTTACATGCAACATAACAGTTGTAGTGCTTTAATGGTCTCGTTTCAAATACTTATTCTTGAGATATCGAGCTCCACTCATGATATGATAGGGTGACCGTTCTGCATTTATGTCACCGACTTGTTAGCTACAGATGCGGTTGGTACACCGCCCATGAATAATAGCTGGATGATAGCTATCCTTATGTACTCTAGTTCATAGCTTAGTTAGTATGCCACCTTAGTTAGCTGAGTTTGGTTTGAGACCCACATATAGAGTTCTATTTCTTTGTACTAGAGTTCTTTTGGCTTTCACAACTAAGAAGAGGAAAATTGTTTTCAGCCTCCACCTTTGTGTGTATTCCACCATTGTGTATGTGAAAAAGCCGCAAGTGAGACTCCTTCCTTCTCTCCCACTATCTTCACATGGTATCAGAGCCTGGTTCATGGTAAGGAGCTCAAGAAAGCAAACCAAGTTCGCGGTGTCCTGGTAAGAGGACCATTGTTGCTTTCCTTTTTCGAGTTTGGGAGCGAATTCCTGTACGTAGCACAGTCAAAAACTGCAAGAGTGCATTGTCTCAGATTGAGATGCCCTTCGCGGTGTGGCAAGAGGGCAGTATATGCTGCGGCCATTTCGAGGCCCGTTTTGGAGGCAGTTCTGTGCAAGCACTGAGAAAAAGGCCCTGTTTTTGCTGTGCGACCACTGCTCTACAGGTCAGTGAAAAGTTGCCGCAGAAATTGCATCGTATGCCTGTGCGTAGAGATATTGGGAGTTGCAGAATCATCCTTATTGCCTGTTGATGCAAAATCGTCACTAGGAAGTGACTGTGTGGTCAAATAACACTTTCGTCAGTTTTGCAGATTTGCCATTGTGAGGCAGAAGCTCTGTTTTTTGCAATGATAGAATATTTTACAGTGTTTTATAATGGCGTCTGATTCTCTTTCACATTGAATTGTCACTGAAAAGCTTGACAAGAACAACTTCCAGGCATGGAAGCTTAGAATGACAAATTTCCTTATGGGAAAAGGCTATTGGGAGTTCATTACAGGAAATGAAGAAGAACCAGTTCTTCCTAATGTTCCCAATCAACAGGAAATGTAGGCATTTAAAGGATGGCATGAGAGAGCCAGAAAAGTTATGTACTGGCTGTCTATTAGTATTTCAGATTTTATGATTGTGCATATTCAAGATGCAAGTATGCCAAAGGAGGCATGGGATACTTTGGCAAAAATGTACAGCACAAATACGCAAGCCAAGAAAATGCAACTCTTGCACAATGTGCAGACAGAAAATATGAGCATCAATGACTACCACATGAAGGTGAAGAAAATTGCAGATGCACTTGCTTCCATTGGGTCGCCAGTGGAAGATGATGATTTAGTTTCTGTGACCTTGAATGGCCTACGAAAGGATTATGCACAGTTTCGGACATCCATTGCCGTCCGTGAAAAATTTCCTGATTTTGAGTTGTTTGTTCTTCTAATTTCTGAAGAGCAGAGAAATGGTGGTGCATCTTCTTCAAGAGGAACTTCAAAAGAAACTGTCTTCTACTCAAATGCTAGAAGAGGTAGAGGCAGAGGCAGAGGTAGAGCAGGCCGCGATCTGGAGGCCGTGGTAGAAATCAGAATATGCAGCAAACTCAAAAAAACCAGTCCCATGAAGGAGGACGTGGTAACTCTAGAGGTAGGGGGAGCCAAAGAGGTCATGGTGGATGGCAGAGAGGCCAAATGCAAACAGCAATGTTGAATGCTACTATTGTGGTAAAATGGGTCATATGGCTAAAGACTGCTATAAAAATCAGAATGACATCATGAATGGAAAATTGTAGCAAGGGAATTATGCATCTTCTAGTAGACAGGGTGATGACAGAAATGAGCATCTGTTTATGGTGCAGCACATGACCAATTCTATGACAAGTCTAGAAGAAAGCAATGATGTGTGGTATGTTGACTCAGGTGCATCAAACCACATGACAAGTCATGCAGAATGGATGCAGGATGCAAGGAAAATGGAAAGACCAGGATTTGTGGAGACTGGTGATAATACTGCACATCCTGTGCAGATTGGTAAAATTCCTTTGTCTATGCAGGATGGGAAAAAGAAATACCTGTCTGATGTATTTCATGTCCCAAATACACCAAGAACCTAGTTTTTATTGGTCAAATGGTTGAGCAGGGCTTACAGGTCAGATTTAATCCTCATGGATGCTTTGTTGAGGATATGAAAAATAACGGTCGCTTGATAACAAAAGGAAAGAAGAAGGGCAAGATGTTTACATTGCCTGAATTGAGTGCAGCAATGTTTGCACATGGGACCGGTGTAGTTGCAGATATTGATATCTGGCATAAACGCATTGGTCATGTTAATGTACATCGACTTAAATCAATGCACGCCCAAAATATTGTTGCAGGATTGCCTAAATTCAAGGTTGCAAAAATGCATAAGGTATGTGAAGCCTGTCAATTTGGAAAACAGGCAAGGAAACCATTTCCTATACATGTTCAAGAGAGTAAGAAGCCATTGGAATTAATCCACTCTGATGTGTGGACTACTAAAGCTGCATCTATTGGACGCTGTCATTATTTTGTCACTTTTATTGATGACTACAGCAGAAAAGTTTGGGTATATTTTATGAAAAAGAAAAGTGAAGTGTTTGGGCATTTCAAAGCTTTTAAAGCTATGGTTGAAAAAGAAATAGGCCTGCAAATAAAATGCCTAAGGTCAGATGGAGGGGGAGAGTACCTCTCAAATGAGTTTGCAAGGTTCCTGCAGAAGCATGGCATAAAGCAGCAATATTCATGTAGTCATACCCCACAGTAAAATGGACTTGCAGAAAGGAAAAACAGGCATATTGGAGAGGTATCTCGGGCCATGCTAAATGAAAAAGACCTACCAGATTATTATTGGGCTAAAGCAGTTGCTACAGTAGTTTACATAATGAACAGGACTCCCACTACAACAATACATGGCATGACGCCAGAGGAGATGTATACTGGTAGGAAACTAGATATTTCTCATTTGAAAATTTTTGGTTGCATTGCCTATGTTCATGTGTCAGATGAGTTGAGGTCCAAGTTGGATCCAAAAGCTGAGAAGTGCATCCTTATTGATTATTCTCTGTAGTAGAAAGAGTAAAGATGCTATAACCCTTCTCGTAAGTTTACAGTGAGCAGAGATGTTGTTTTTGATGAGATGAGTAGCTGGTATAAACCAGTAAATGTGATTGATGATGTAGATGCACAAAATGGTAATGCTGCACAGAATTCACAGCAGCAATCACAAAATATTAGTGGACCTGCAGTGTCCTCTAGTAGTGGTTCACATACTTCGCCATGGATAGGCAGATTGAGATCAGGAGAATCTCCTCAAAGCAATGCAGATAGTGATATGTAGGTATCACGAAAAGGAAAAGAGAAGGTAGATCAGCCCATGTTTGATGTGAATGCAGGTCACTCTTATGTGGATGGTGAATCCAGTGGCTCAGAACAAAGCATTGATGATGAGTTGGGTATTCCTTCTGTTGTTACACCTGAAGTGAGGAAGACCAGGGATGTTTTGAGAGCACCTGGAAGTGAGCCTATTTTGTGCAGGTCTATTAGAGCTAGGTATCCTGTGGATAGGCTGAAATATGATGGATTTACAGCCATTCACTATGCCTATATGGTCAAAGTGATACAGGAACCAGAACCCACTTCTTTTGAGCAAGCCATGGGAAAAGAAAAATGGAAGAAAGCCATGGATGAAGAAATGGATGCCTTGGAAGCAAATGCTACATGGGAACTGGTGCCTTTGCCTAAAGACAAGAATGCAATTGGCTGTAAGTGGGTTTATAAGGTGAAGCACAATGCACATGGTTCTGTGAATAGATACAAGGCAAGATTAGTTATCAAGGGGTATGCACAGGACAACTAACATGAGACTGAAGAATGAGAAGGTCGGGCTCAATGACCTCAAAGATTTTGATTACCAAACTAACATGAGACTGAAGATTGAGAAGGTTAGGCTCAATGAACTTTCTCCCTATTTAAGTGCAGTGCAGACACAACTAAGAGCCCATTATGAAATCTAGGCCCAAAACTCTCTACACTAATCCAAACTCTGTACAATGATCCACATACTGCCAATCCACCTACAACCAATATATGGCATACCCAAATAACTTTGGAATGCTTTTGTTCTATTTGAAAATGATGTTGGATGGCATCCTTGTAGAAACAAACCCAGAGAAGAAGGAGGAAAGTAGCTGCAAGGAGGACATGTTTCGGTGGTGGGTGTATTACTTGGAGTTGGTAGAGATGGTGAATATTAATTTCCCTGGCTATTGTTTTCCTGGTCCTTTAATGTACTTGTCAAGCTCATGATGTAGGTTTTCTTTGGCAGGATATGATAGAGGCATGAAGATGTATAGAGTGCAAAGACCAGGATGAAGAGGACCCCCAATGAAAGGAGGAGTTACTATGGGCGTATAAGTCAGTAGAGTCAAGCAAGAAGTGTGTAATTCGAGTGTGTGAAGAGGTCTGCCATTGTGCATCAGACTGGCCTAAAGAGCTAGGAGATACTTGCCATAGAGAGGCTGATAAGATAGTTGGGAGACTGGAATTTCCTTGAGTCGCAAAATGTCATATTTTGAAACAATAAAAATCTTGCAGACATTTCTTGGACTTGTGGACTTTCTCATGGTGCTCGTAATTCCTGATTTTGTATTGACATGCTTCCATGTCAGTACTTAAATGTTTTAAGTAGCCCGGTGGTTGAAATATGACAGTTAACGATAACCAGTCTAAAGGGCACTAGCACTCTGCAATAAATTTTAGGATAGCACGACAGTGTAGGGATAACATGATAATAATGAAGGATAAGTTATCGCCAGCACGGTGGTTGTTGCACTAGGATATTAACAACCACCAGTGTGGTGGTTTACTTCTATTATTACAAGATGAATGGATTTGTAGGATGTGTGGATTCGTTATGGGAAACCAATGTGGTGGTTGTTGGGATATACTAAAAACAAGCATGGCATGAAATCAGACGTTTAACAAAATGATAAACAATCTAAAGGACATTGTTTTAGTATAGCTCTGTGCAACACATTTTAGGATAGCAGGTCAATAGTGTAGGGATAGCATGGTAGTAGTGCAGGATAAGTTATTGCCAGTGCGGTGGTTGGTTTGCACTAGGATATTAATAGCGACCAGCACAGTGTTTTGCTTCTATTATTACAAGATGAATGGATTTGTAGGATGTGTTGACTCATTGTGGGAAACCAGTGTGATGGTTGTTGGGATATACTAAAAACAAGCATGGGATTTACAAAACAATTTAATAAAACCAGCACAATGGTTGTTTGGGATATACTAAAAAGTAGCATAGTCTCAAATACAAATTCCATTTTGTAGGACAAGTGGACATATTATTTCCTTGCAATGAGACTACATATATTTTCTTAGTACTATCTCAATTGTCCACCGCTCCATGACACCCCAAGATGTGCTCATGCGTGTCTAAATCCAATTTGAAGACACTCTTGCCCTTCTTTCATTTGTGGCACAGGTGCTTCTAGAACTTAATAGTTCTTACTAGATGAGAATACACACATGTTTGTGGACTCTTATGTAGCAGTTCATAATTGCGGCCTCTCTTGGATGTTTTTTTGTACCAAAAAGCTTCGACTACTACATCCCACTTCTCATAGGTTGTTCCCCAATTATCCTTAAATGTTTCCTCAACCTTGTGCTTAGGTTTTGTGCACTACAACAGAAAGTATGGGTCATCTTCCTCATTCTCCCCAGAATCTACAACAACTGCAAAGTTATCCCCCTCTTCCAGACAGTCAGTGAGGTCATCGAAACTCTCCCCAAACTGTGGCGAGTTGTTTGTCTCTCCATTGTTTGTCACTCCATCTAAACAAAGAGGGAAAACTTGAACTCGCTCCCATGTCTTCATAGTTGCAATGTTCTCCCAATAATCATAATCTCATATGATGCACACACTGCAGAAACAAGAAAGTTTTTTTGTTTTAATCGGTTGGTTGTTTGAAAAGCCCCATATGCTGTGCAGACCACAAACTCCTTTAATTTTCTCACAATCATGCCGGCTTCTCCTTTGCACTTCATCCACTTTCACTTCATGGAACACTCTTTGTACTACAATATTCTTGCGGACATGTCTGCATCCCTCATTGAAACCAGTGTCGTCAAGAGAAAGTCTTCCATTGTCTGGTCTTCGGAACCTAAAACCCTGGGATCTTTGACACTTGTGTCAACATTGAACCTCGATAGGACTCCGAGTGCCTCATCCTCTCGTAGTCCAAAAAGAACCTCTATGTCATGGAGGAATATGTACTCTTCTCCATCGATGATGAGGGGGGACAAGGACCATAATTCTGATTTTGGGTCAGTGGTCTCCGATGCAAATTCTTGCTCTACTAGGGGCTCTTGAAGTAGGCTCAATCCTTGAGCTGCTTCCATCTCCTTTATTGCATCATCAAGACTCTCTTCCATGTACATGTCCGAGTCTAGTCTAGGGACGACAAGATTAGCAGTTCTACTAGAGGGGGTGCTAGACGATGAGGCTTCTTCCTCTAAATTTCCTTCTTGGAGAAGGAAGATGAATGTTCTCTCCCATGAAAGGAATTTTGTGCGTGTATTTCTTGTCATCCCCGCATCTAGGATGTCTTGAACTTCGACTTTCCTAAACCCTTCGTCTATAAGGTTGTCACAAAAGTGGGCCAAGCGCTTTACAAACTTGGGTTCCTTTATGAACAGATACTTTATGTAATTAATGGGAACCCATCTCTTTGAAGAGTGGTCAAGTGTATAAGCAAAATTTGAGAAATCATCTTGCATGTAAAGGATGAGATTTGAGAAGTCATCCTTGGCTCGCATATATGTGCCTAGGACATCTAAAGTCCTATCAAACACTAAAAATAGCTCTTCCTCATGATCTACAAATGCAGTTCGTGAGATGAAGACATGGAATGCAATTCTAGTTGAATCCATGGCACTGATTGAGGGAGTAACTTTTGAGGTGGGAGTTTCTATGGCTCTCTAAACGTGAAAGTGAAAATGTGATGTAAAAAGGGCTCTTACCCCTTAATATATATCAAAACCCTAAAAATTAAAATTAATCATAAAATCCCCAATTTTTTTTTTAAAAATTTACCATGAACTGAAAGGAGAAAACATTAAAAGAAATAACATTTTAATTTAATTGTCCATCATCTTTTAAAGCAATAACTAGGATTTGAAAGATAAAAAATCAAATGCTACACTAGTCAAACACATTGTTAGCAATCTTCGAAGTTGCATGAGGAATGAAATTGGCACTATGCATGCACTTCTCCTCATGGTGGCTGATCTTACCACCATTTAAGGTAAAGTAGAAGGACTCTGACATGCTGTCCTCCATGACCAATAGGTGTTCTCGCACATCCCTTAGAGTCCATTGCGATGTAACATTCACATTCGCGACATCTCCATCTTCAACATCAATAGACAAACTTACCCCTGAATTGTCTTGATCATTAGAGTCTAGGGAAAGCCACTAGCCATTTGTTTTCTTCCAACACCTGTACTGAAAAGCTAAATACAACATTTGGCATGACAAATGGTATCTAATAACGACATTGTCTTTACACGCATGGCATTGAAACACATCACCCTTTTGGTTGCCTGACCTAGTTCCCCAATTCATCATAAGTAAATCTTCAAGAGCATTTTCATCTACACGCTTGCAGGACCACATAGTTTTTGTTCTATGCATATGTATATTCTGAAATAAAGAAGCAAAAATGTGCAGAGGCATAAACGAAGAAAACCTTGCCTATTTGGATTTCAATGTAAACTTCATGGCCATGCCCACATCCTTTGCAATCTTGTCCTTGTACAATTGCAATCTCCTCGATTCCACATTGCTGCAATCCATGTCTTGAAGTTGTGGTGGTGCAATGGTTTGCAGACGGCCATAGCTTGATGATGTTGTTGGAGTGATATATGTTGAATTATACCAATACACATTCTTCATTCGCAAGGAGGCCAACTTCTCCCCGCTTACCTAAATCCTCATGAATTGCCTCTATGAATGATTCAACTGGTTCCCACTCCTCTAAGTCCAAAGGGAAAACATCTACCACCATGAATAAGGGCTCTTAGAAACCAAACACAAAATTTCCAAATGGACTCATTACACTTACAGGTGAAAAAGGTACATAGATAGAAAGGCTCACAATGTGATGGTATCCTAGATTGATTGGATGATGGAGGAAGCCGCATATCTTTTCCCATGTAAACATGTTGCACTTTTGCGAGCCATCCTTTCTTCCCAAACTTGAACTTCAAGATGCACCCCTTCCACTCATGCAAGATGTCACCTCTCTTGCTCTTGGGAAGCTTATGTGGACCTTTGGCCAATCCTTTCATCATTATCCAGTTATTGAAGCTATAGGTGCAAGGGATTCACTCATCCAATGCATTTTTGGTGTTGTGGAGGACACAAGAGGTCACAACATTGCGTGGTCTTGTAGCCTTGCTCCTCACCATGCTTGCAGAGGTTGCAACAGCAAGAATGGGACTCCTACACAGGGTAATGCAGCTCCAACAGAGGCACAAAAGAGGGACGAGGAGAGGGACAGAACAATAGCAATAGAGGCACAAGAGAGGGAGAAGGAGAGGGACATAGCAGCTCTAATAGAGGCACAAAAGAGGGAGAAGGAGAGGGATAGAGCAGCAGCAACAGAGGCACAGGAGAGGAAGAAGGAGAGGGATAGAGCAGCTCCAACAGAGGCACAGGAGAGAGAGAGAGAGAGAGAGAGAGAGAGAGAGAGAGAGAGAGAGAGAGAGGAGTTGCAGTAAGTAGGCCAGAGTAGGAGGGAGCAGAGAAAAAGGGGGAAGAGGAAAAATGCGTGGGATTTGGTTCAAATGGAGTGATTTGGTAAGCTGGACCAGAATAACGGGGGGTAGAGGCCCTAGAAAGAGGGAGCGGGGAAGGAAAATTTGCCAGAAAGGCCCTACCATCCCATTGAAGGCAGTTTTGGGCTCATGTGGGGGAGGTGCACCTGGTAGGATGGTCAAACATGGGTTAAGAGAGGGGGGGGATGGTTTGGGTGTTTCCTAGTGTAAGGGAAGCAACCAATAGGGGCTCTCTATAGGCCTGCCCACCCAAGGGACAGGTTGTAAGTACTTAATCTTCCAAGATTTGATGGGCGAGAGGTGTGAAAATTCAAAGTTTGCAAGAGTAGGGAAATTTTAGCTGCTAGTTTTTCCCCCTTTGGCGATACACGTCAGCAGAATTGGATATCCCAAACAAGTGCAATGTGGCCTAAAATGCTTCAAAACACAAATAAGCCAAAGGGCACGCTATCGGGTTTGATGTTGTGTATTATTAAATGCAATGACCTTTGGCATGCTTATGAGCCATATAGCAAGCAAGTGCATGGAAAAATAGACAATTCAAAATTGTAAATAGTGTTGGATTTATTAAAATATATTTTCACATGCACAAATTGCACTTTTCCAATTCTTCCATTTTAGGGTGAATCTAGATACCAATACCAACAACTATCAATGTTTTAGGACCACCATGCACTAGTTCCATGAGTTTGGATTCCAAATTTTCAATCCATTTTGGTTTTCAATAAATCAAAAAATTGTTATGGAGCGTGCCCTCAAATGGGTATGCATCACTTTAGCACAACATTGGAGGCCCATTAATCCATGCCTTATGTTATCACCTAGGTATGTCCTTGGGTTGAGGAGAAGCTCACATAGTGTACTTTTGAATGATTACTTGGTTGCATGTATGTATAGAACAAAATTTTGATGTTTTTGAATAAATTGCTATATTCTATAGTCCTTAGGATGCATGCTTCACATGCAACATAGCACTTGTAATGCTTTAATAGTCTCATTCCAAATCCTTATTCCATAAGTTTTTTCTCTCATGTTCAAGTTTGGAATGTGTACTACAACATGAAGACAAATTTTGTTGAATTTCGTTGAGCAATGCATAAGTTATGGGTACATTGCCTTATAGAGGTACTTGATTTTTAAAAATAGCCAATCATTTATTTTACAAAAACCTGCTAACATTGGTAAATGTAACTTTCAGTGCTCTAAAGAGATGGGCTATTGCAATTGATTTTTGCCCACATAACACAACTAAGTTGGGAGCAATTAGTCCAGTGCACATGGAGGTAATACTCAATCTCCTTTCTCCTATCAATACTATTTTATAATAAATCCAAATAGTTTCCAACTAACAATCTAGTGCATGGTTTACAAACACCACCACAATACGATGCCCACTCTTATGGGTGGAGGGTACTTCTCAGCTCAATATGTTATTGAGTCGTATTTTGTAAAGGATAAAATAGAAAGTACCATCATTACTTTCCATTCATCTATTTAAATTTCATAGATAACATTAAGCTTAACCATTAACTTGAAACAATTTTTGATGTTATTTATGCAGACGATTGAAGCTAGCTATGATGAAGATTATGTGTTTTACTTCAGCGCAAAGATGATCCTGGGTCTTCTGGATTTTGCCTCTTCTACCACAAAAACAAAAGTTACAACGGAAGGCTCTAATACAGTAGCAGAGGGACAAAGCTCAAGAGGCATAGAGGACGTTAGTGTCGAGCATCACCATCCTCCAGCCATAGCGCTTGGTTCTAAAGACCCTAAATCCCAATCTCAAGGTCCTTCATCAACCCCTAAGAATCCAGCTCTTACATCAGAGCTCAGATCTGAGGAACCTCTGCCAGACCCTAAGTTTCCTCCTGACCATATCTTGAGCCTAGACCTTAGGATAGTCAACCCCTTCCTTTGAATACCCAGCCCCCTCCTTTGAATGTTGAGCCTATAACGAAGGAGGCTACATATGATCCAAAAAATACGGTAGATTGTACTACCCTTAAAGATGATTCTGGTTTGTAATACCTAATAAATTCTTTTTATATTGATGTCTGTTGATACCAAAAATGACAATTTTGTAAACATGTACTATCTTTTGGAGAGAGAGAGAGAGAGAGAGAGAGAGAGTCGTGAAAATGAATATATATTTCAGAGAAATTGTACAACCCTGAGATTCCATAAAGAGAGTGCTCTGTAATGGAGTTTGATATTAAAAATATCATTGTACAAAAGCTCTAAGGCTCTTTGTTGTCTTGCTATTAAAATTAGTTGTATCTTTCTCACGCCTTTCTTGCCTCAATTTGTTGGCCCCAACTAAGGTTTCTGAAAATGAACAGTTTGTTAGGAATGAGAAACCAAATTTTATTTAACTTTAAGAACATAAAGGAAACATAGACCAATTATAGATCTTGAATACCTGAAATTATTAATTTTGACTGATTTCCATGATTTGGTTATAGATCTCTCTGCATTGAATTGTACTTTCCCTCCTTTGAAGAACCTATTGACAAGAAGTGATCACAGTTAAAGTACAAATAAAATTAATAAAATCCAACATAGTCAATCAAATTATTCTCCAAAGATTACCTTCTTATCGTTGAGTATGAATGTAAATCCAACTGGCACACTTGCTTCAGTCTCCATGTCTATGTCATGTGACAATGGTGAAAGTGTACATCTCTGTTTGAGTGATATAACATTCACCAAATTTCCATTCTCATTAACCGTGATGTCGAGTGATTCATTGTTAGGACCAAATGAGCTCAGATCCTAATCTAAAGGAATTTCAAATCAATCTACTTTGTTTATAGTAAAAAGAAAATATGAAATTGTGGGTCACAATCATATATTTGAGTTGTATTGAGGAACCGACAACCTCAAAGTATACGTAGTTGGATGTGATCCTATACCAGCCGTCATCCAAGAAGTTCAAAACATCATCTCTTCCATTTGCCTTATAATGGAGCATAGTTTTACAAACTTTGATTGGTAGATGATTGAAAAGTTCAACAAAGACTATGATTGGCATGCATATATTTATTCTGCATATTTGAGTTGCAATTCTTGGTCGTAAAGGGCATTGTATTTTCATAAATAGTTTGGCTCGATAGCTCTCTGTCACATTGCCTTTAGGAAGTGGCCAATCAATGCTGTTTCATGTTGGGAGGTCTAATTTTTCCAACATACCATGTGTGTTGGCCTTATCCAATAATTGGTAATAATGGTCATAGAAGAAGATACCTGATTGGGCAAGATGTCTTGCAGATCTGCCTACATATTGCAATTCTCCTATACATCCATGTGCATCGCATCCATGAACCCTAAAATGCATTCTGTTGGTTGCCATTGCTCATAAGATGAAGAGTAAACATCTGCACAAAAAAGATGAAGTGTAAGATTGATTTAAGAACATCTGGAGTTATGTTATAAAAACCTTCAAAGAGGTCACTTACATTTTGGTCTATGCCATGAAAGGTACTTTGGATGATCCAACAAGACAAGCTCTTTATGCATGTACACATGTTGAATCAATATTTCTTGTTTGGATTTCTTAATGTTTGTAGTTCTGAAATCTTTCACTCTTCCTTTCCAAGATGTTTAGAATTCATTGCCAAGCCTTTTTTCCCTTCTCCTATCAGGTTGCATTAGTACCTAGCATCCTTTTGCTATACTCAATGTTTGCCAGTCACCTTCAGCTGTGATTTTGTTGGCGATTTCTATAGAAGTAGTAGAAGACTTAGGTCAGCAAGGTAACGGGATCTCAATTATTTTTTCTCCCTCGCCATTTTGCTCAACACAGCATTTCTTACAAGTTGGATAACGGGCCATTCTAAACTTAAAGAGGTTTTAAAACTCTTGGAAGATGAACATCTATGATCAACACTCAATTTAACATAGGAAAAGAATATCAACAATGCAATCTAGCACTCAAACTACAAACCTATGATCAGCACTCAATTTAACATGTATATAACCAAAATGAAAGATGAAGACTAAGAGTAAAGTTAAGAGACCAAGATAAAAAACCAAGAGTAAAGTTAAGAGATACCAAGGTTTTTATGTCGTGTCTGGTGTTGTAACCACCAGCTTCTTCCTAGCCTATGAAATATAATTCAACCCAAAATCGAAGCACTTGTAAACTCAAAGAAGGCCAGAGAGAAGAAGCCTAAGAATGAAGCTATAGATAAGAAAGCACGACAATACATGCCATGAGGGAGGGAGAGAGAGAGAGACAGAGAGAGACAAAGGAGGCAAACAAAAATACTAGTTTGAAGAAACGTAGAGGAACAGAGAGAACATTGGGTAACAGAGCCAACGAGAGAGAAATGGAGTGAGTGGGAGTGGGAGAGTGGTGGAGAGAGAGAGAGTGGTGGAGAGAGAGAGAGAGAGAGAGAGAGAGAGAGAGAGAGAGAGAGGATGGAGGGAGCAGGAAACCACATTTCAATATGTGATCTTTTTTGAATAAGACATTGTCAGATTGAGAGTCTATTATATATCTCGAAAAAGACTTTTTATTTATACTTGACAGTTGTTTATACATAAAATATTAATTCTTGGTCTGACATTTTGGAATATTTTTTCTTTTTTCTAATTTCCACCATGTTAGGTTGGCCCTCTTGCCATTGGTTGAGAGCTAATTTTCATTTTAGCCAAAAGGCCCCAAAATGAGCTCCCTTTTTCCCTAATGCAACCTCTGAAGAACACAGTGTAGAAAACCTCATGATAAAGATCTCACAAGCTAGGAGATGGAAATTGCCTCACAGGGACTACTTGATGCCTTGACAATGTGCAAGGTCTTGTAATCACAATAGGCTCTCATAGCATGATAATGGAAGTGGGAGAGAGAGAGAGAGAGAGAGAGAGAGAGAGAGAGAGAGAGAGAGAGAGAGAAAGAGAGAGAGAGAGAGGAGTGCACAAGAGATAGCTAACTGTACACTCAGTTGTATTCCAAAGAAATTGAGAATATATACATGGAACCCTTAGGGTTAGGGCTAGGGTTTGTCCCATAACCCTATGGTGCAATTTACACCATTCTTAACTATAACTCCGCATTGTGTGAGCAGCCTATACCTCGACATATAACTTTATGCATCACTGTCATGTAATTCCATCTTTACGGAAGCATAGGCTCTTGTATTATCATGTTTGCTTCTCTTTCCTGCATATGATACAGTAGGCTTTAGATGTACCGAAACACCTAGCACTAACATTCAGTGCACGTTTCCTTCCACTCTCTTGCCTAATTTCTTCAATGGACAATCAACGGGTGTCGGGGAAAGTGCATGTCGTAAGCGCATTTGGATACATTTTGGGTGCACATTTGCCTTTCTGTCGTACCTTCCACAAATGTATGCTTAATCCCTTCTTTTAATCTGTTGGTCAAACTTGCAAGATGCATCAATGCACTAGAAGACACTAAATTAGCTATTGGTCCTTGCTCCTCACATTTTTCCTCTTATCTTTGACCACTTAGTTGCTCAAAGGTTAAGCTTCACCTCTCCATCTTGTAGCAAACCCCAAGGTCTACAGGTTCTTAACATTAGCACATTGCCAAATCATGCCCTAATTTGAAAATTCTCTATTACAACATGTACATTAGTCCTAAGAAGTGCTCTAGTGACTCGTTGAAGGCTCTCAACTATATTGTTAAACATTTGTGTGGCAATTTTTTAGATGCTTGTAGTTGAAGACACGAGATTGCAAATTTGTTCATCCCTCATTCCTATAATATAGAGAATTGTTGCAAATTTGTTCATCCCTCATTCCTATAATATAGAGAATTGTTGCATATTAAAGGAGCATTTGAATCTAGGTCTTCAAATCTTGCAAAATCTTCGGTGCCATGATGGATAGTTGGATAGTGAACTAAAACATAACAATCATGATTAATGATGTGAGCAATCAAAGCAACGTCCAACTATAAGCACACCTATTATTCTTTACTTGCCTATTAAACAACCCACACTGTGACTAACAGCCAGATTGTACTCTATGTGTCTAGACTCTAAATATTAAACTATAAAAATATATGGACATCACATAACCAAGATGATCTAGATCAGCTTTGCCAGCACATCTAGTTGGGAAGTGGTTATTGAGGCAATCAAGGCTGACAATTGCAAAGAATTATGAGCCAGACACCCAAACATTAAGTAGCTCTACTGGAGATGTCGAAATCTAAAACTATAGACATATTTAACAGCAATGCGATCTCTTTGCCAATACACATCTGGTTGGGAAGGTCATTATTGAGGCGATCAAGGTTGATAGTTGTGAACGATTGCAAGCCACGCATACACTCAGATAATAATGGGCACTACTTAATACCTATGTGATCTTTATATCATAATGTGAGTCACACACTCGGCTTTGATTCCATGTCCCCCCCCCCCCCAATCTCTCTCTCTCTCTCTCTCTTTGTATATATATATATATATATATGTATGTATGTATGTATGTATATATAGGCACACACACACACACATGCACGCACGCACATGCATAGAAAACTAAAAAAATTACATGAAATTTCAAATGAGAAAAACAAAAAAAAGTTGCTCTCTCTCTCTCTCTCTCTCTCTCTCTCCCTCCCTTTGAGTTAATGCGAGGTGATCAAGGCCAGTAATTGCAAGCCACACACCTGGCCTTGACTCACAAGGACAAACAAAGAAGAAACTAAACATATGAAGTTATATTTACTAGTTAGGGCAATGTGATCAAGGCTAGCCACTATGAGCCACACACCTAACCCCAGCTTTCCCAAAAAGAAAAGAACATTGAAGCCAAAAACTCACTTGATTAGCCAACAAAGCAAGCAAAAGATGATGAACTATGAACAATATATGCGGTAAAGTGATGGTGGCGCCCAAGGCCATACGATAAATTTGTTTGCCTTGTGGTATTATTAACCAGGCACATACATTGATTTCACCATGTGTCAAACATCCATGTATGCATTAAAATTGCATGGTATTTATAACTTACTGTGTGGTATAAAATAATACACCATGCAATAAAATAACATTATTGTGCAACCTATGTAATAAATCATGCACTAAGTTTGTAGTACCCCTCCGTATGGGCCCTGGGTAATGTTTTTAATTCAAAAAAATGTTTTTTTTATAAAAAAAACGTTGGGGGGAGCATTTTTAAAATTAGTAGAGAATTTGAAGAACATAAAACTTGCGAAAAATCTCAAAAAACACCACCCTAAGTAAGGTCCACATATTATAGAACAATGCAAACGCTCTAATAAAAATCTCAAAATAATGTGAGAGATGAAAAGAATTCTAGGATCAGCCATCAAATCAGTTTGGAAACATGGACTGAAGCGGGTGTGTAGCCTTTGCTAATAAATTTTCTTCTCAAGAGAGCAGCAGTACAAATTAGAGAGTATAAAGCAGCTTTCATGCGCCCAGATTAAACTCTAAGAACATTGTCCGAGCCCCTCAGGGGATCATGCTGAGTGCGGTGTGCAAAAGGGTGAAGGAGATTCAGCTGATCTTGGTCGAAGTCGAGAGGGTACGAGGTGTCGTTTCTTATCGCCTTGACCTTCGCGGTACCCAAGCTCCCATGCTGGAAACCATACATCTGCAGGATCTGGTTGTCCCCTAAGTTGAAAGAGCGTTCCATCTGCTCCAAGCATCGCTCCACCCGGTAACTGCCGTAGTTGCCTTCGCATGCTTTGCATCCCACAAAGTGCGTCACAAATGGCCATCTGTCATCGCCATAGCCTGGATGATGCTTCTCTATAATCTCTTCGTATTTGTCCACCAGTTTGCCCCAGAATCCGTGAAGGTAATAGGAGTGCTCCATATACACCTTGCTTCCCCATAAGTCTCTCTGCGTGATTAGAAGATAGACGAGTGCACACTGATCGTCAGCTGGGAATGCAGCTGGTCTCCCCGGCAGAGCCTGCGTGAGCACCTGCCCTCCTTCCTCCCTCAACCTTCCTTTCGGCGCCATCGGTACCCATGCGTCGAGCATGTCCAGGGACCACTGGCAATTTCGAATCAGGAAGACCCCCGCGTTCAGTCCGGTCCACATTCTGTCCCTGTAAATCGCTTCATCCCACCCGTGAAGAACAAAGTTATAGTGCATGTACTTGCCAAGTGGTAGCTCGAACACCATGTCAGTAAACATTGCATCGCTGTCCATCCACCAAAGCCACTCCACCTCCGGGTGAGCGAGCATGAGATGGCGCAGCAGCGGTTGCTTGGACCAGTAGGTGTCCATCTTGGGGTCCAGATGGGCTATGCTGTAGAAGATTTCGATTTCGTGAAGGCGACAGTAGTCGATCTTGTTCTTGATGGACTTCAGGAGGTAATGATCTCCGATGGGATTGGCACATCCTCGGGGCTGGGAGCCGGTGACTAGCAAGATCCTAGGATTACCGTTCACTGTGCTACCGAGCTTGGGATTCTCCACCAGCCAAGCCTGCCGCTGGTCGTCCCAATCCGAGATCTTGACCCCCAAGGTGTATGGTTTATTGTCGCTCAGCCCCGACAACACTCTAGCCGCTTCTCCGGAAGCCAGGTCTTGCCAGAGGTCGCTGATGTCTTCCTGGGGTATCTCTACGCTGCCCAGGTGTACGGTGCCCCGGAGCACGAGGATGGTGGCTAAGCCGGAAAGAAGGGTCATCCTGATGTTGTTGAAAGCCTTGGAGGACTGCTTGTTCTTCAGGGCGCGGCCGGTCCTCGATGCACTGGGGAAGCGCAAGGAGCGAACGCCTTTCTTGAGTGTGTTGATGTTCGTCATGGTGCAGTAGTGAATGGCCGAAGAGACCAGATTTTGGTCGTCGAACTAGTCTAGAAAGCGAAGAGCATGGCAAAACTTGTATAGCAAAAGCGCAGGAAGGCCATTGCATCAATGCCCAGATCGCAAGGTCGCAGCGTATTGCTGAGAGGAAAATCACGTAAGAGCTTTCTCATCCGCTACTCCCCATGCAGTTTGTACTCTCTTACTCCCCAGATGGCCGTTGATCTAGCTACAGCTGTATTTCGTCTCGATAACATCTAGCATCTATTCATTCAAGGCCTTGGTGCCCATCGTGGAAAACATCGTGGTTAATTTCACCCTTCCCCTTGTGTTCATTGGAACCTCGTGCCTTCTTGGGGAGAGTAACTCACCTTGCAAGCCTACCTAAGCATGAATTGAAAAATAGCAAAATGTAGGCTCTCAACTTAACAAGTTTGGAAACTTCTCAATCTACCTCACCCAATATGTAAAATTAAAACACCAAAAACAACACATGCATAGCTCTCCTTTTGCCCCAATTGCCTCAACTTTTGTGGAAAGTCAAGTCAACTTCCTAAAAGAAGAACAAGTCAAACAAATTTGGTGATGGAGTCTCATCTTATGCTGATTGTTCCATTGGCTCCCTCAAATGTCTCCCTCTTCTTTCCCTCCCCTCTTAATCCCTTTTTCCCACCCATGTTAATGCTCCTCCCCTCACATTCCCTATTCCTCTATGGCCCTCGAGTGTCGCCATACCTATCCTGTAGCCTCTTGTCTTGATTTCTTTTCTGGCTAATAGAAATGGTGTGGCTATTGGGATCAAAATCTCCATGGCTAGTGGTGTAAAATCTGTTACTCCTACGACTAGGTGCGGCTCTGCGGCCTCTTCCATGTGCAGTTCTCTACTTTTGCACCTCCAAACTGTGTGCCTTCCTTGTCTCTACGGTTGCAAAACCTCCCTGCTTCTACGCTTCCAGTCTGCCTGCTTTTTGCTCATGGTTCCTACGTGTATTCTGGCTAGCGAATCTTCTGCTCGTACTGGTCGCATCTGCAGAACTGTAACATCCGTGCTCCCTCTGAGTTCCTGCACGTGCGAATGCTCCCTCTGAGTTCCTGTGCGCGCATTCGCGCGTCTACTATGTACACCCGTGTGCATCGTGGACAGATTGCAATGGTTTTTTGGGCTCCTACGTCTTCTAGTCACGGATAATTTTTCTGGGTTTCTGCAAAAGATCCTGCGCCCCCCCTCTCTCCTCTTCTTCTTCTTCTCTTTCTCTTTCTCTTCTCCTTCTCCTCTCCTCTCCTCTCTTTTTATTGAAGAGTGGGATTTGAACCCAAGACCTCCCCCTTCACAGAAGGGAGACTTATCATTGGGCTAGCAGATAAGAAGTGATGCAAATGTATTGATATTGCTTATATATTGAAATCCCATGAACTGTAACTCTCTAACCGTGGGGAGTTTTGACATGCTATAAAAAGCAAAAGTACTTCACTTTATGTGCTCTATTCATATCTCCTACTAGATCGCAGATTTTGAACTTTTTCAAGTTCACTTCACGGACACACGCCACACGAGGAGGGTGGATATTTATGTCACTTCTTGACGAGTTTAAGGATTTGGTGCCTGGTCCTCAGTGCCTTACGGCTACCAATGGGTGTGATCTCTTTCTTGATCTTCATATCGATCTTCAACAAGTGACCATACAATGCATTGCTCAAGGAGACGATGGGTGGGATGATACATCGTGGATGATTCAAGGTGAAGAATTAGTGATACGCTGGGAGGACTTTGATTTCAATTCTACTCATTGTGCGGTGATCGAGCTACTTGCTGCTTCGGAGGTAATTAAAAGGTTGTCCTTCTTCGAAGGGTGGGATGCTCCCCAAGCTTGGGGGGAGATTTGGCACATCTGCTTATTAATTCCTGTGGATAAGCTTGTCTTGAATGGTTTATTCTCAATCTCACTACAAAGGTTTCTAGGGCTCGACTATGGTTGGTAATGTTTCGACCAAGGAATCCATTTGTACCTAATCAACCCTTTGTGCCTCATTTTGAGCTTCAGTTGTAATTCTTTTTGGTCTAAAGATAAACTATCAACAAAGGATTGCAAGTTTATTTGGTGCTGAACATTTGGCTCAAGTATTGAACTCTCCCCACCCTCTCCTTCTACCTATCTTGGACTACCGAGAAACTTGGGATGTCTGGATTTTAGTCTTGGTGTGATGACATCTTGGCTCCTCCAATTTAATGGCACATACAAACCTTCGACCAAGGCTGTTGGTGTGGGTGTGAAGCTCACTTCACCAAGGGGTGAGGTGTATTATTATAGTAAGTTTGCACGAGCAAGTACTTGCAACCAAGTTGAGTACTCGGCACTCATTTTTGGGCTACGAAAGGCACAAGAGCATCACATCAAGCAACTTGAGGTCCAGGGAGATTCTCAACTCGTGTGTGAACAAGTTAGTGGAAGGTGGAAGGTGCGGAGCGAAGGCTTGGTTCCACGACATCAACAAGCATTGGAACTGTGCCAACAATTTGAAGAGGTAAAAATTCAGCATCACGAGAAGCTTGTACTTCAATCACGAATGACACGAGTGGAAGCACGACCCCAACAAAGCCGCAAGCCATGGAGAGTGATCATTTGTAAGGAATGCAAAGGTTGTGGTCATCGTGAAACTAAGTGTTGGGCATATTTGATATGAGTTTACAGACTTCGAAAGATCATCAGAAAGGTCCTTATGGACATTGCTCAAAAGAAGGATGCCAGACCACACACCCCTTGAAGAAATAGCATGGCGACTACAAGAACTAGAAGAAGCTAAAGGTGATGTGCAAGCTCTCCAACTATTGACATTTGTATGGCATTCTTGTTTGCCTTGATGAACAACCTCATGCAGCGCCGTGTCTCTAACCCTCGCTTGTAAAGATGGATGCGATATCATGAGGGTTGGTCCTTTTAAGATTGTCTATGAGCTATTCTATGCTGAAGATTCTTCCCGTGTAGTATTTCACAATACACCAGTCACATCCTACCCTGCCTATGTGTGCTTTGTGGATGTATCTTCACCTGATTTTCAGTTCAAGCTACCTCTTTCCATTGTTTGCCCATAGATATGCCACATTTCGCCTCTCTCTTTTCCATCTTTCAAGCATGGCTGACATTCCCGTGTTTTATGGTCAGGTTGAAGAAAATCCAAATGAGTATCTTGTGGCCTTCAAGCGCCATTGTGTTTCTCTCAACTTTCTTACTAAAGATAGATGGTTGTTGGTTCTTCCGACATTTCTAGAGGGTTTGGCTCAAGTGTGGTATGAGAAGCAGGCCGAAGACATTCGCCAAAGCTAGCCAAGGTTGACAGCAGCGATGATTGAGTATTTCAGCAAAGAAGAGGAGCCGGAGAATGTGTACCTACAAGTGGCAAACTTGAAGCAGTCAGAAGGTGAGACGGCACATTGATATGTGGATCAAGCGGCCATGCTCCTGGACCGTTTAATTGCCACGTAGGAGGACACTGTCAGATTTTGAGCTGGAATGACTCAGCATGTGCTACCTGCTACCTTGTAGCAGGAGCAAGTGACGAATTCTGCCTCAAGCTTAAATGGGAGAATCCAGAAACTATGGTGCTAGCACATGAGATTGCTCAAAAGTTTGATAAAGTTCAGTTAGACCCCGCTTCAAAGAAGATGATTATCCCTTCGCAACCCCCTCAATTCTTGCAACAACAACCTGGGGGGTCTAACTCAGGGGCATACCCCCACCCCTCATCAGGGATGTATCCACTACCTCCACCTCAAATGTATGGTCCTCCCTTAGATGCTTACCCTCAACAATTAGTATATCCTCAACCTCCTCCTGGAAGATTTCCCCAGCCTCGCCCACGAGCCCCCCTCCTTCCTACTCCCCCGGCCCCTCTTGCTAAGGAACCTGGAGTCAATGACCTAGCCAAGGCCTTGAATGATTGAGATGGTGGGCATCAGAAATCAATCCAATCACCCTCCAAGAGAACATGCCAATGTTGTGTGCTACGAGTGCCACCAGAAGGGTCATTATCGCATGGAATGCCCCAATATTGCAAGGGTGAATCTTCTAAGTGAATCAGGCACTGAGGATTCTGATGTAGAGATCCTTGACCTCGGGAAAAGAAGTTGTACCACCTCAGACCCCTCTCCAAACCATGGACTGAGCTACCCCAGGAAGAAGGTGTCCTTCTCAGAGCCCTCAGATGCTGAGATGGCAGACCCACCAACAGAGAAGACTAAAAGATCTCGCAGGAGTAAGTGGTCGCCCTCAGATTTTCCCATTGGCTCGAGGCAAGAGGACTATTCGGTCCGTTCAGGACCTTGCTCATCAGTCTTTGAGCATCATGCTCTCTCAACTAATAGCATTAAGCCCTAAGGTGAGACATGAGCTGCAGCAAGGGCTCTCAACAAGGAGGAGCAAGAAAAAGGAAAAGGTACGAGAGGTCTCTTCTATCTTTGAAGAAATTGATCGGCACCCACATATAGTAGATATCATCATAGATAATTGTCATGTCAAAAGTGTGTGTGTTGATGGGGGAGTTGCATGTAATATCATGGTGCCTCGAATCATGAAGAAATTTAATTTGAAATGCACAAGGCATTCCTCCACTCGAATCAAGGTAGTAGATGGTTGACGACTCGCCACGCTGGGAGTCATTAAGGATTTGCCCATCACATTAGGAAAAAAGGGAGCTCATTTTGGGGCCTTTTAGAAGAGAGAGAAAATAGGCTCTCAACCAATTAGGAGTGGGCCAACGTAACGTTGAAAATTCAACAAAAGAAGATGAAAATAAGAAAAAGAAATAGTACTATATGTTCGTAGAAGCATGTCACATTAATGAGGTGATCTGATTTGAATCTTTAAAAAATTTATTTTCTGTGCAGAATTTGATGATTCTGACACTGCAGACGCGTCCGGAACAATTTCAAAAGTGCCATATCGCATTTTGCTGCAAATCGCGTTTTTCGGCCTTTTTTGGCCGTTTTCGGGCCTCCGGATGTCCGATTCTAGCGTTTCCAGTGCCGTTCTTGGGGTTTTGGGCCGTTCCGGACGCGTCTGCGGTGTCAGAATCACCAAATTCTGCACAGAAAAGTGTTGCTCTTATATGAACATTGAATGTAAAGCATGTGAAAGAATATATTTATTCCTTTTCACACTGACATTTCTCACGCAAGTATCCATATTTTCTTGCTTTTGTAGAGAGAGAAAAGAGAAAATAGTGAATTTCTTACAGGGTCCCAAAATGAGCTCCCTTTTTTCCTAATGCTGTCAATGGGTTGAGCACCATCGTCAATTTCTATGTAGTGGACATCGAAGATATAGGCAAGAGTTACCCAGCCATACTCAGGAGACCATTGTTGAGAAAGAGTAATGCAGTCAGCTATTGGTAGATAGGACACATGTCCTTTGGTACTTCTAAGGAGAAGATCCCAGTGCAACCAGGTGCCATGGAACCAGAGATACGAGACATCTTTGCAGCTCACAAGAGAGCCACCATGGCACCTGGACATGTCTTCTGAGTCCTTATCTGAGACTGAGTCTAGCTATTAGTCACTAGTTCTAGATGTGGAGATCATATGTTTTGTATCTCTGATTTTAGTCTAGTATAGTATTCATCAAAGGGCCCTATTGTGCCCTTTGCCTCAGCCCTTTGTGTGAGTGCCCTTTGCCTCAGCCCTTTGTGTGAGTATGTCTCACTTTTGATTCTGTACTTTGTCTCCTAGGCCTGCGAGGCCTCTTGAATACGTTAATACAGGAGCACCAAAGGGAAGGTATGGTACGAGTAATGGCAGCCAGGGAAGCAGGGAGCTGGGCTGCATATAGGGATGGTAGGGTGATCATCCGAGAAAGAGGAGACAAGGAGGGTAACGAAGAGAAGGAAGAGGGATAACTATAATGGTGTCGAGCCCATGGGGATGTGTGCGCACACCGGGCTGAAAATAGCAGTATGGAATTGTAATGGCACACTATGGTCTGACCCAGGAGGTTTCTTGGAGACATATAATGATAGAGATATGATCTTCTACACTGAGATGCACGAGAGCCCACAGAGAGGGTTGCCCATAGTAACAGGATACATGTTACGCTCTAGCCGAGGTAGCATGACCTCGGAAGAATCAGTCGACATTTCCCTTAAAGGATCTATCTCTGTAATATATGTGTTTGCGCTTCATGTAAATGATCGGGAGGGATTTAATGTCAAGGTCCTAGGTGAGGGCTGATAGCACCAGACTAGGTAAATCTAAGGCCAAGGGCCTAGTGCAAAGATGTGCCTAGGGGCAAGGAATTTAATGCATCCCAAGAGAGGGGTGAAATGTTGCATTAGGAAGGCCCTATATGGATGACATGTGGCATCTAGATCTATCTAGGGAATTGGGGGCTTGCTGAGGCTAGTGAGAGAAGAGAAGAAGATGATTGATCTCTGTCTGCTTGTTAGCCTTAGTGAGATATGGCTAGGTGGAGATTTATGGTGCTACTCCCGTGATATTCAAGAGAGGGGAAGTAGAGATAGTGCTTTACAATTGGTATCAGAGCCTTGTGGAGAGAGCAAGGGACAAGTGACGAAGGAAGGTCATGTTCATGGGCTTGGTGGCTAGTCGTTCAACAAGGGTCTACGCAAGCTAGATAGGGGATAAGAAAACCTTCACGTGAACGATATAGAGCTGCATCGTCGAACGAGCTGAGAGCAAATCGACGGATTGACGAGGTAGAAACGGGACAAGACGACGTGACAAAACGAGGCTGTGACGGAGCTGCTGACGACGCCCTGATTGATGGCGTTCCCAAATGTCAACGTAAAAAGGCTTGCGGGGCGGCCTGGGGGTCCCGTAACGCGCTGACCCACAATTGGCCTACGAATCCGTGGGTGCTGGACTACTTTAATGGAGGTCGTCTACGATTGACGAAGGTTTCTCAATTGGGGCTGGAGCGCAGGTGGACAATGATCGACGTGGGAGTCAGAGGCGAGTGCAAATTTTGTTACGGTCACGGGATCTGGCCGCCTCTTTCGTTGACGCCAGGCTGGTTACAGTGACCAGACTGGTCTAGTTGGGTGAAGTTAACTAACCAGAGTTAAACTTAACCACTGGTTAGCCACATCAGTGCCACGTCAGCATCTGCCACATCACAGCTTTCTGTCAGCCCTGCCACATCAGCACCTACCACGTGTCAAAGCCACGTCAGCTACTGCACTGTCTGCCACGTGTCAGTGCCACGTCATCTGCTGAGCTATCTGCCAGCATGGACTGCCACATCATCAAGCCCATTGCTCATCTGCCACATCAGCGCCTGCACGTGCATGCCACCTGGCTGCCACATCACCTTACCCGTGTGGTTGCCACGTCAGCCTGAGGAGACCATCCGACCAGAGGTGATACTGTCCATGTGGCCCATAGGATACAGAGAGCTCAGAGACCACGCCCTCGACCACAGCGTGAGACGACCAACCATACGATTAAACAGATCAAACGGTTCATAACCAAAATCCACGAAAAACACATGCAACTAATCAAAACACACACATGTGCACACCTACTAGCCCACTAAAACAACCACACCCTTGCATATTTCTACTGAGAGATGAAGATCTTGCTTGGCTCTTGTCAGACTTCAATCCCCAAACAGTAGTGCATCAAGCCTAAGTCTGTGATCTCAAACTCACTGCTCTTGTCTGCTAGATCATGTCTTCATAGTCACCTGTACTAAGGAGATTAACCACATATAGAATAATAATAGTAGATTTTTCACCTTTCCTGTACACATATGATACTCTCTCATCCTCAGTGTTTGAATCAATGGAAGGATCAGACCGGGGGGGGGGGAGTTCTCATAGGAGGAAGTTTACATGATGGGGGTGTCTCCAACCCCGCCACCTATAGAAAAGGTAATAGCTAGTCCTCAACAGCTTGAATTTATGCTTTCCCTAGACCTCACTCCAAGTGAGAAAGATGAATTCCTAGAAATGTTCAAAGATTTCCCTGACCTTTTCACAACTAGCTACCGTCACCTTCGCCATGTGACTACCATAGAGCACAAGATAGAGCTGAAGCCTGATGCGAATCCTATGGCTCAGAAGTATCGGAGATAAGGGCCCCTACAGATCGATGCTTTGCGCTCAGAGTTGCAAAAACTTGTAGAAGCTGGGTTTATTATTCCGGTTCACAATATTGAATGGGTTTCACCAGTGGTAGTCACCCCCAAAAAAAATAAGTGGTGGGTCTGCGTCGACCATAAGAAACTCAATGCGGCCACTAAGAGGGATCATCATCCGCTACCCTTTCAAGACCTCATTCTTGAGAAGGTAAGTGGTCATGAGATGTATACTTTCTATGATGGTTACTCCGGGTTTTATCAAATCAGAATTGCCGAAGATGTGCTTAAAACCACATTTGCCACACCCTGGGGGACATTTGCATTCAAAGTAATGCCATTTGGCCTCACCAATGCTCCTGTTACCTTTCAAAGATTTATGCAGATGGTGTTTGCTCCTTATTTGGGGGATTTCTTGGAGGTGTTTTTAGATGATTTCTGTATATTCTCGTCATGTAAGGAGCACGTCATGAAGGTTAGGTTGGCCTTCCAAAGGGTCAATGATGCGAATGGCAGTCTCAACCCTGAGAAATGCACCATTGGAGCCACTCAAGGGAGGTTACTGGGACATATTGTCTCATCTGAGGGCATCAAGCCTAACCTCGAGAAGGTAGAAGCTATCCTCAGGCTCTCCCTGCCAACAACCAAACGTCAGGTACACTCATTTGTTAATCTAGCAGGATACTATCGCCACTTCATTGATCAATATGCTGCTTTGACGTGACCCATGACTATGCTATTAAAAGATGGGGTTGATTTCTCTTGGGATGAGGATTGTGATCATGGGTTTGCACAAATCAAGAATGCTCTGGCTTCACAACCCATTCTATGTAATCTTGATTGGTCAAAGACTTTCTATATCAATCCTGGGTTTGGTGAGCACACTCTGGCGGGTATTCTTCTCCAGCAAGGGGAGGATCGGTTCATGTATCCTGTCTGATTTGCTTCTCGACAATTGCTTGAAACTGAACGATGCCACTCTGAGGCTGACAAGCATGCCTTATCTTTGGTGTTTTGCATTGAGAAATTTAAGCATTATGTGGCTGGAAAGTCCTTCATTATAATCTCTAGCAATGGTCTTGCAAAGCAGGTTCTTCAATCACCAAATCCCATGGGCCGGTTGGCCAAATGGTTGGCAGTTCTACAAGAATATGATTTTTCTTTCAAAATTGTAAAAGGGGGTTGTTCCAACTTGAAGAATTCTTTGATTGATTTAGAGGAGTGCCTCGATGTAACCCTTGTAGTGGCCATAGAAGTTGAGGATCCATGGTATGGTGTTATCTATAGGTTTCTAACTGATTTCTCCTTTCCTCCGAAAAGTACTAGAAATGAGAGAAAGAAGTTCCGAAGAGATAGTAGGCGCTACACTCTCTTTGATGGGGTCTTGTACCGTCAAGGCATGGATGGGGTACTAAGACGGGCCATTGATGCAGATGAAGTGCCTAAGGTATTGAAGCATTATCATGATGGATTCTGTGGAGGCCACTATGCTAGTGACTATACAGCTAAGAAGATTTTACATGCTGGATACTATTGGTCAACCTTGTTCAAGGATGTCACTTTGTATTGCAAAACCTGTGAACCATGCCAATTATTTGGTAGGAAGGATTTGCGTCCTAGGCAACATCACCTAGTGATGTCCATCCATCCGTTTTAGAAGTGGGGAATAGATTTTGTTGAGCCCTTGCCCATGACTGCTCGCAAAAAGAAGTATCTTTTGGTAGCCACTCAGTATGTCACTAAGTGGGCTGAAGCTATCACCCTCCCCACTGCAAATGGTAAGGCAGTTTCAAATTTCATATTTGAATGTATCTGCACAAGGTTTGGGACACCCATGGAAATAGTATCTGACCATGGGAGTCCATTCTTAAATGAAGCAGTGGAATTGCTCATGGATCGCATGGGTATTGATCACCGCACTTCTAGCATCTATTATCTAGCATCCATGGGTCAAACGGAGTAGACCAATGGCCTCCTTTGTAAAACCATGGGAAAAATGGCCACAGGGAATAGGAGCCAGTGGGATCAGTAGGTCACAGAAGCTGTATGGGCTTACAACATCACTCATAAAACATCTACAAGTCACACTCCTTTTGAGTTGGTGTACGGTACTGAGGCTGTTTGACTAGAGATAGAGATTTCGGCTTTGAGATTGGCACAAGAACAGAGGATGATAGAAGATGAACATGTAGAGGCCCGGTTGGTGCAACTTGAGAAGTTAGATGAAACCCGATGCCTTGCACTACACCAAACAGAGATCTAAAAGAATCGACAAAAGGCCCGCTTGGATGCTAAGATTCACAAGGGATGGGAAAGACACTTTGCTGAGGGGGATGTTGTGCTAACAGATTGGACGACCAAATAAATAAGAAGTTTCTGCCACTGTGGACCGGTCCATACAAAGTCATCAAGGAACATAGCAATGGGTCTGTACAAGTTCAGGAGCTGCATGCATATGGCAAGAAGGTGATCAACAAGCGTTATCTCAAGCCCTTCTTCATGCATGATGGTGGTCCCAAGCATGGAAATGTTGTGCATTCCCTGCTTGGGGGGGGGAACTATTATGGATAAATTTGACCAAAGTAAAAAGGCATAAATATGAGTGTGTGCTTGTATATGTGGCAATTGTATAAAATAATATGGAGTGCATAGGGCCCAGGGCTGAGGTGGTAGGGCATGACCATGTGCCGCCCTTCCACGTAAGAGGACCCATAAGGTGTGTTGTACATAATCCATGGTAGTAATATTATAAAATGTTAAGGTGGCATGGCTCCTCCATGTGCCACCCCTCCACCTAGGCAGTCCCATGCTTGCATTTAGTGAGATACGGCCCAAAGTCCATGGGAGAAGTAATATAAAATAGGTGGAGATGGATATTATATTGGGTTATTCCCTCCATATAGAATAGGTCCATGTGGGGGAGGTATAGAAGATCCAAGAGTGCAAGTTAAATAATGGGAAAAGTAGGATGAGGTGGCAAGATTCCTTGTGCCAACCCTCCACTTTTCCTCCTAGATGTTTGAACGTATTATAAAATTGGGAAGAGACCAAGGGAGTATCATAGACTTGGGATATGGGAGTTGATATATGTGGAAAAATGTGGCCAAGCATTATCGCACACAATTGAGAGTGTGTAACCGCCTAGCCCACATGGGAGACTCTTCCACACACACCATGCATGTGGGAGGATTCATTTATTGGGAGAGACCCTCTCTCTTAGCTATAAAAGGAGGGGGCTATTCCTTGATGAGACATGCTCATTCTTCTAAAGCCACCTAGCTAGTATTTTGATATTTCCCCCTCATCCTTCCTTTCAAATAAAGCATGACCCTCTTCCCTTGATGTCTCCATCTCTACATTCCTCCTCCACCCATGTACATACTCCTCTTTCCCCTCTCCCTCTCCCCTTGTGCCATAGTCTCCCTCTTCTTTCCCTCCCCTCTTAATCCCTTTTTCCCACCCATGTTAATGCTCCTCCCCTCACGTTCCCTATTCCTCTATGGCCCTCAAGTGTCGCCATACCTATCCTCTAGCCTCTTGTCTTGATTTCTTTTCCGGCTAATAGTGTGGAACACATTGATTCAAAGAGAGTCATGTATGATTGTGGAATCATGGCTAACTTCACACAAGATAGCTGAGAAAGTGCTTCGGATACCAATCTTCTCTCCTCGCGGTTGGATTATTGTGGGACCATACACTTATCTATGAAATTGATTTCAGATGATTTAGTATTTTCATTCTTGATGTAAAATGGTTTAGAACTATTTACGATGGTCTTTGTTCTTCCCGAGCATTGTGAGCAGGTGCATACTAATGCATACTAATGATTTAATTAATTGAATCTTTCATTTTTAAATATCAATTGGTACATGTACTTAAGCATAGTTTCATACAATTGACGGCATTTGGCACTCATCTTCAATATAGGTGGTTTTTCATTTGGATCGTTTTGATCCAAGATGGTGGTACGTGATCCAAGTCCCACCACGAAGTAAGAAAATTTTTGAAGATAGAGATGTGGATATGGAGATGCCACTACCAATGTCGGATCCAATTGATCCAGATGGATTTAGAGAAGAAGATGAAGATCACAATATAAGCAAAGAGGAAGATGTGCATAATGACATCATATGGGAGGAAGATGGAGATCACGATATTGAGGAGGAAGATGATGATCATCAAGAATCACCCGAATTTTATTGAAGAAGATGATCAAGTCTATGGTGAACGTACGATGCCAGAGTACGATGATGATATAGGAGATCAACTCAGTATAGAGTTGGAGATAGACTTGTTTAGCGCACTAGACTTGTGAAGCCAAGTTTCAAACGTGGACATGAATATATGAGCTTCAAACTTGATGTACATTGGAAACTATCTTTAAAACTCTTTATAAAATATCACTATATAACGACCTTATACAAGTCTGGCAAGTGTCGCTGTATAGCGACACTTTTATAAATGTCACTATATATTGATGTTTATAAAGGTGTCGCTATATAGTGACGTTTATAAAAGTGTCGCTATATAGTGACACTTTTTAAGCCCGCTTTGCATACTGACGATTAGTGCCCCACGCGCGATAAAGGTCGATGCTTAACCGTCAGAAAAGGGCCTATGCCTTGTAGTGATGTTAATTTAGGCATCTTGAGCATATGTGCATGTCTTAGAAGGCTATGATACTTTCCTCATACCTTAATGAGGGTAGGATCCTTGTGCCTGTAAATTTTTATGTGGATCGGATATCATTTTCATAGTTGGGCATGAATATTTCCACATTTCTTACCTTGCATCATGCATGAGGGCTAAAAAAATGCATCATTGCATTTGTAGCATATGTAGGTGTATGTGATGGGTATGATACGTTGTACAAGCCTTAAGGAGAGCAAGATAATAGGGCTTGAAAAGCTTGATGTGGAGTGGATATAATTTTCATGGTTGGGAACACATATTTTTTTGTGTGAGACCTAAAAATATGCATCAGTGTGCTTCTAACATACGTGTGTGTGTATCAAAAGGCTATGATACTTTGCATAGGATTTAGTGAGCTTGGGATCCTTATGCCTATAGATTTTGATGTGTATTGGATATCATTTTCATCGTTAGGAACACATATTTCCACATTTTCAATCATGCATCGTGTAGGAATCCAAAAAAAATGCACCAGTGAGCTTCTAGCAATTGTGCATGTGTTCAATGGATATGATACTTTGCGTAGTATTTAATGAGAGTATGATCCTTATGCTTGCAAAGTTTTATGTGGATCGGATAACATTTTCATGGTAGTAATGCATATTTTTACATTTCTTACCATGCATCGTGCATGAGTACTTCTAAATATATGCATCAGTATTGCACTTTGTGCAACCTATCCAATGGATATGATACTTTTCATAGGACTTGAAGAGAGTAGGATAATTATCTGTGCAAATTATGATGTGGATTGGATTTCATTGGCATGATTGGCATGGTTGGTAATGAATATTTCTACATTTCTTACCATGCATCATGCATGAGTGCTAAAAAAACGCATCGATGCACTTTTAGCTTGAGTGCATGTGTCTAATGGTTATGATACTTTGTGAGGTTTGACTAAGAGTATCATCCTTGTTCTTGAAAACTTTGATGTGGATTAGATATCATTGCACGGTTGGACATGCATACTTTTGCATTTCTTACCTTGTGTCATGCATGATAGCTAAAAATATGCATACTTTCACATTTCTTACTTTGTGTCATGCGTGATTGCTAAAAATATGCATCGGTGTGCTTTTAGCACATGTGCATGTATCGACTGTGATACTTTGCACAAAATTGAATGAGAGTGGGATACTTTTTCCTATAAAGTTTCATGTGGATCAGACATCATTTGTATGGTTGCTAATGCTTATTTCAACATTTTTTACATGCCATTATCATGAATCCCCACATTTATAATATATAATATTCACATGTAGGCCCCACATTTATAGGTTGCCAAATTTTTGAATGCATCCAGTAGGAGTGATCCTATTTCAATGAGTCACACTTACACACACACACGGACAAAGAAAAATAAATAAAAGATATAGCATCAAATCATACTAGCTTTTGGATGCTATCCCAATTATAGATCTATTCATGTTCAAAATTTAGAGAATATACTATTCACATTTGAGCTCACAAATTTTATAGGTTGTGAAAGTTTGGAATACTCCTAGAAGATCCTAATTCACACACACACATAAACCCACACACGCACGCACACATGCACACACACACACACACACACACACACACATAAAAGCCATGAACATGAACTTTATCAAATGATCCTCGCCTTTGCATTGCACACAAACCACTGACATGAACTCATCAAATGATCCAACTCTTTGGTTTAGGGTTAACCGCCACTAACATGAACTTATCAAAATGATCCGCCCTTTGCATTGCACACAAACCACTAACATGGACTCATCAAATGATTTGACTCTTTAATTTATGCACAAGCCACTACATGAACTTATCCCACCCTTTGCATTGCACACAAGGCACACACATGAACTCATCAAATGATCTGACTCTTTGGTTTGCACACAAGCCACTACCATGAACTTATCAAATGATCCCACCCTTTGCATTGCACACAAACCACTAAGATTGACTCATCAAATGATCCGACTCTTTGGTTTGCACACATACCACTAACAAATGATCCTGCCCTTTGCAATGCACACAAACCACCAAGATAAACTCATCAAATGATCCGGCTCTTTGGTTTGCACACAAGCCACTAACATGAACTTATCAAATGATCCCATCCTTTGCATTGCACACAAGGCACACACATGAACTCATCAAATGATCTGACTCTTCGGTTTGCACACAAGCCACTAACATGAACTTATCAAATGATCCCGCCCTTTGCATTGCACACAAACCACTAACATGAATCCATCAAATGATTCGACTCTAAGCTTTGTACACAAACTACTATCATGAGCTTCTCAAATAATCGAGCCCTTTGCATTGCCCACAAACCACTAACATGAACTCCTCAAATGATCCAACTCTTTGGTTTGCACACAAACCACTAACATGAACTTGTCAAATGATCCCGCTCTTTGCATTACACACAAACCACTAACATTTCTTAATGTTACTTTTTTTTTTTTTAAAGGGACTCTTTTCTTCTTGATTTTATGTCTCAAGGAAGAAACTGAAGATGGACATCAAATTTGCGCTGATGTTTTGATGTTATGTCCATCTTGGTGAGTTTTGTTCTTTTAAGCTAACATTGTTGTCTTATTTCTTCTCTCTTGTCTTGCTTACAAATCAAGCCTCTTGGCATTTAATTATATCCAAGTACTACTCATTATAATCTTCTTTCCTTTTCTACTCTAATTTGGTTTGTAGCTTTTGTATTTTTAAATTGTTATGTTCGTATCCTTTCACAAAGTATTAGATAATGTTTCCTATGATCTTGCCATTAGAGAAAAAATATAACGGTATGATGTATGCATGTTTGGGCTTAACACAATTCTTGGAGTATGATCTATGGGTGTTTATACTTGACACAATGGATGCCTTTGATGTGTTTGTAAGTGCTCTTTCTAAGGAGAAGATGGAGCACAATACTTGAGGAGTGGGCTACAATTCGAGTACAATTCACAATGACTCATTGAGAGGGCTTGTCAGAATATATGGGTTAGCTCCTTACACGTAAGCCCCAAAATCAAGTTAGCATGGGGGAGTGACACCTATAGCATGGTAGGGGAATATGGAGAGAAAGAGAGGTTGCCATGTAGACAATTCATAGGTTTCCACATGAGCAACATACAAACATCCTTTTTTGTTTTTTAATTCTCCCCCTCAAAAGGGTGAAAGTCCACATGGGACTACCATGGGGCATTGGGAATGACCTTGGGCCTATAAGGAACTAGCAACAAACAAGCCCAAATATTGGGTCGTAGAACTAAGCAAAAATCATGCAATTAGTGTGGCGAAGAAAGGTATGGGATCCAAGGGGGACCCAGTTGGCTAGTCTTGGTCACTTATGAAAAGACTTGAGAATCAATTAAGACCCTAGCAAGTTGACTCAAGGATCCTAAATTTGAATCACCTATCTACAAAGATATCGATACTGGTGGTTATGACCTATCCTAGAGTATATCTTGTATAGAGATTTGTATATGAAAGTACTTTTATTTATATTAAGTACCATTCATTAAGCCATATGCAATGCACAATTATTATGCATTTGTGTACTATGGAAACCATGATATCCTCTACTATAAACCCATCTAACCAACCCATGCCTCCACTTTAGGAAAATCAAGGAGTATAGCCTTGGAAGTATATCAAGAATCTACCACAACCAAGCCTCCAATGGCTCTCAATGCTCATATGATTGGAGTTGAAGGGGATTTCAACATTGAATCCTAAGATGAATGTTAAGTATCACTCATGAGGCCATATCCCATGTAAATTTACCATGCATATATGTACAATGGACCCATTATGTCCAACCTAGCATACACCTAACTAATCCATGCCTCCACCTCAATGAAATCAAGGGAAAAGCCTTGAATGGTACATGTATTAAATTCTTTTGCCACACAGAGGCCTCCAACGGTGCTAAATGCTCATATGATTGGTGGCATATATATATGTATGTATGTATGTATGTATGTATGTATGTATGCTAGCTATATATATATGATAGTTATATATATATGTTAGTTATATATATTTAGTTATTTATGTTAGTTGCCTATGGTTTATATGTACCCAAAGTGGCATGAATTTGGGGGGAAAGGAGGGAAATTAAATAACAAAAAAACAAACTAACTAACGGCTTTCCCGATCCCTCCAATGTGCTTCCAAATGGATCTCTCTCTTTTTCTGCTTCCTGCAGACAGCCAACAACAGTTGCACTCCAATGTCCATCTTCCTTTTTCTGCACACAGCCAAAGACCTTGTTGCATAGATTGCCATCAAGATTGGCTCCTTGCATGGATTGCCATTGAGATTGCCTCCCTAATCGAGGCGTTTGACCCTGTCCACCATTTTGGGATCCTATTCTTAGTGCTCACCATTCTGTGTACTATGACCTTGAGCTAAGTAGAGCCCTTCTGCACGAGGTACTTGAGTAGTCAAATCGTTGCTCCCACATTGTTTCCCACATGGTACCATGCCTGATTTGCCCCTTTTATTACATTGAGGCTAGAGTCCATCTAATAGGCTTCTATCAAAAAATTGAGAGATCTCAACAACAGAAGCGGAACGGAAGAGGGTGAGAGAGAGGGAGAGCTAGAAGAGAGAGCCACACAAGTTTTTGGTGGGTGCAAAACACCCTAATCTTCTATGTCATCCATATTTATATGTGTTTGAGTATTGTACATAACTAGGGTTAAGGTACAATGGCCTTTAATCCTCACAACCTCCCACTTAAAGGCCAATATGCCTTTAAGGGAGAAAAAACAATGGACATACTATCCAATGCCCATCAATACACGACAATACTCAAACTGCTAATGACTAGGTAGACTCTTCGTTAGCATATCTACAGGATTATCATCTATATAAACCTTAACAAGCTCTATGTGCTTGTCCTCAAGTACCTCCATGATAAAATGGTACTTGACCCCAATGTGTTTATGAAAGACTGAATTCCGTGCTAGCTGAATAGCACTCATGGAATAATTATGCAATGTTGGTACACATGTATGAATTCCCAAATCTCGCAGTAGCTGATCAAGCCATGTTGCCTCCTTGCAACCTTCTATGGCTACAACATACTCGGCCTCTATGGTAGACAAAGCAATGCACTTATGTGCACAAGACAACCATGACACTGCACCACTTGTAAAGGTAAACTCATAACTAGAAGTGGATCGCATGCTACCCACATGCCCTACGTAGTCTAAATCTATGTACTGAAGTACACACATTTCTCCTCTACCAAAGCAGATGCACATCTCCTTGTTATCCTTCATGTACCTCATGATGCACTTAACTACCTCCCAATGCCTCTTCCTTGGATTAGCCATATACTGGCTAACAACTCCCACTGCAAATATAATGTCTTGTCTAGTAGCTATCATAGCATACATAAGACTCCCAACCGCTGATGCATAAGGAGCCTTGGCCATCATGGCCCTCTCATCATCTGATTTGGGATTATCTTCTTGACTCAGTTTCACATATGGAGGCAATGGAGTACTTACTGCCTTCCCCCCCTTGATATTGAAATGCTGCAACACTTTTGTAACATACTCCTTCTGTGAAAGCCAAAGGAGTTTTCTTCAGTCACGCATGATGCACATACCAAGTATATGACCTACAGGTCCCAAATCCTTCATGTCAAAGGCCTCATGCAACTTTGCCTTCAATGCATCAAGCTCATAAGTGTTGATTGCTAGCCAATAGCATATCATCCACATCATGTTCCAGGAATATTAGGCTATTATCCTTAGCCCTTTTAGTGTAGAGGCAGTGACCAATCTCACTTCTTCTGAAACTTTGGGACTTAATGAAAGCATCAAACTTATGATACCATTCTCTAGGCAGGTCAACGTTTGCTTGGGTGTAGCCAATCTCAAAACTATTTTCGGGGCCATTTTGGGGCTATGATGCGATGCGCTCCTGGGTGAATATTTGAATTCTATCCGGACCCGTGCTCTCGTCGAAAATTTCCCCGATGTCATGAAGGCCCATTGGCGTACTAATGAGACGCAATCTATTAGTTTAAAACACCACATAGCTTGACACATGACATCTTTGCATTGCTTTGTGCAGTGCAATCTCTAGCCTACGTCACCTTTTGCTAAAGCTTTGCCTGATCACTTATCATCGCGCAGCCTTTTGCTAAAGCTTTCCCACCTATCACTAGGCATGCACCCATGCAAATCATTAAAATTGAAGGTTGGCTTGGAGAGACCAATGCGCTGGTTCTCGGTGTAATAATTAGATGCAATCTATCATTTTGAACACCAGCGTAGCGCAGTCTCTGGCTTGACCACCTGTCATTGTGCACCCTTTTGCCGTATCTTTTCCCGTAGCCCATGTAAATCATAGGTTTTTTTGGCATAATAATGAGATGCAATGCAATCTCTGGCCTAACAACCTGCCATATTTTTTTAGATGTATCTCTATGCAACCACAATGGTGGGGTCGTTGGAGTTATTTTAGCGCGACTTTGGACATAAACCAAGGAAATTGTAGTCCTTTTCTAGTATTTTAATCCTTGTTGTAGTAAATATAAATGCGGGAAAAAGTACAATTTATTGAGTGAAAATTGAGCAAAAGAGATTACAATGTACATCTACAACCAATAACACGTTATATAAAAATGATCAACTTATACCGAGCAAAAATTAAATAGAGTATCTTACATTTATAAAAACTTGGCAATTCGTGAGAGTCTTAAAGGCCAAAAGATTACAGGTAGCATCCATAACCATTCAAATACAAATATAAAAGTTAACAATAGTGCATACTAAGAGCCTCAAATTGAACAAAAAGAGATTACATAAATGCCTTAGAGACCAAAACATTACATCTAGTGATCCAAAAAATTGTTGAGAGCCCAAAATATTACATCCAGCCCATTGCTAAGAGCCTTGCCTCAGCAAGAGGGAATTGGTACAACTTAGTTTTCCGCCAGTCTAGCTTGTTGCATTAAACATTTTTAGGGAGCCAAAGGAGGATACGATGGAGAGGCCAAAGACCATGCACATTGCTATAACTCAGATTACAACCCCCCCAGCAAGTCGAGAGTACTCTGGTATGAAAATACCGATGCCTTCGTCGACATCTAGCGGGAACCCATATAACACAACCAGAAAGAGGCCTTCTGTGAGCATGTCATCTAGGGTGATGACATTCAGATGTGTGGGAACGAAGGGTCTCCACTAGTGCTAGCATTTCTACTCCAAGTGCGTGCAACGCAATCACCTTATATGAGAAGGCAGATAACATTGGGATCACAGAGCATCAAGGGGGGGGGGGTAGTAGGCATGCTAAAGACGAGTAGGAGAGCAGCAAATGAGTGACGAGAGTTGGAGGAGGGAGCATGGAGCAAAGTAGAACAAGGGTAGAAAAGATCTAGAGGAGGGGTGTGGAGCAAAGTAGCAGAGCATGGGCGGATCAGAGCAACTTAGTAAAATGCCAAATGCCACAGATCTTATATATATTATAAAGTTAGCCACCGTGGTGGCTAGAGCTTGGGGTTCCATAGATATTAATTGCAGGTCACCATGGTGGAATCCCCCAAACAGGCTGGTAATCATGAAGAAGATGCCATGTGGTGCCACTCCAGTGGCTGGTAATTAACTATCGACCCGATGGAATCTTAGCCACGATAGAAGTGGCTGATGAGAGCCACTATCACTGGGCAGTAATTCCCACAAAGGTAAATCATGAAGCTCTAATCACTCATTACCATGCACTATGGCTCTCTACTGAGCATGCAAGCCCGGTGACTGTTATTTTTTACTGCACTCGTAGTGATCATGCATGCTTAAGCATGGTGGTGGGTGAGCGGTGGCACGGGCTACAAATTGCTATTCCATTCCCTTAACTGTTTTGTCTTCTATCCCTCTCAAACTGTTCATTCTCCCTTGCAATATCAAGCCTCCACTATTCCATTTCCTTCATTGCTTCATCTTCTATCCCTCTTGACCATTTCTTTCTCCCTTGCAATCGGACTACAAACTCAAGCCTCCACTATTCCATTTCTTTCACTGTTTCATCTTCTATCCCTCTCGACCATTTCTATCTCCTTTCCACTCTTCCTGCAACTTCTATCCCCTCTCGTAATGGACCTTGTACAGTCCGGGAGCTCCTCACACAACCTTTCCTTCCCCTCTGCAGCACAGTGCAAGAGGAGCCTCCTCCCCTTATCTTGAAGTCGTGACATATGGGAGCTTCTCTCTTGCTCTTCAAAAGCCCAATTTTGATGCTTTCCAAAACTTCACCAAGTTGGTACAGGAGGTGAACGTGAAGGAGGGGAAACTAGCATTAGGGGATAATTGGGGTCTCCAAAGGGCCCCCAATTAGTGTTTCCTAATTTCAAGGGGTTAGTGAGGGATTTGAGGTGTACCAATGGGAATGCTCCTTTTTTTGGGGTAATGCCATGTTGAGGTGGCATGTGCATAATAAATGCCAAAGGAAATAGGTGGTTTCAATTGGAAAATCCATGGTTTGTGCTGAGAGAAAACCATGGATTTTGAGGAGAAAACCTCCAAGTTGGGGCAGGAAGAAGCATGTGCTTCCATGTGTCCTTGAGCTAAAAATTTGAAATTTGCCCCTACAAAGGTCCAAAAAAGATATTTAATGCATGGCAAGTGGCCTTGCAAGTGGGAGGGAGGAAATCCCATGAGAGTGATGTGTGGCACTTCGCTTCCCAAAGTAAGGACCAGAATAATGAGTAGCCTCGTGTGACTGCCACATGGCACAACTTGCCACCACCCGCCCGCGTTGCCTATTATGTGATTGGTGTGCCTGTAGGGAATGGAACCCACAACCTCTTGTACATCATTCAAGAGCCTTGACCACTAGGCCACCAAGCCAATGGTGACACTTCTCCCTCCCACGTGAGATATAAAATAGCCCTGCTTCTTCATTTGGTGGATCCTTGAGCATAAATGCAAGGCAAAACCATGTACAGTCTTCTAAAACCACCTTGTCATCCTTTATGACCCCTACACATAGGATTGTATTAGGGAGACTAATTTTTTCCTAATCCATTCCTTACGAGGCCCTTTTAATACCCCAAATCTCCCCTAATGTTTGTCAAGGTTAGAAGATTACAATCAATGAAAGCATGATTGAAAATGCTCTAGGAATTTCTAGAGGTAGTTTGCAAGCACACTTTTTTGAGAAGCAATGGAAGAGATAGGATATTCTAGATATATATCCCAATGCTCACATTAGTAAAGATGGTGGAGTCAAGATTTTGAGCTTACTAACAGACCTCCAAGATGTGCTAAAGAAGACCATTCACTTCTTTCTTGATACGAGAGGAACCTGCAAGTACTAGCAAATTTAAGCAACAGTAGAGCAATTGAAAGGATGTGATGTATCTTTTTCAAGGGTGATCTCCAAGAGCATTTAACCAACTTGAAGAATTGCTTGGATGGCAAATCCCAATTGTCATCTCAGTCCATTGGAGTTGCAATGCACCTGATGGCATCTACCCCCAAAGGGATTTTTTAGCAATACGATAAGCAGATGTATTAGAAGGTGACTTTTCTACAAGAGAACGCCACCGATGTAGCAAAGGTAGTGCCACTTGAGAAAAGTAGCAAGGAAGGTGCAAAAGCCAAGGTAGAGGAGGCACAAACAAGGGCAGTGCAGGCACAAGAGCAAGCTAAGGCTGCTACAAAATTGGTCGACATGGAAAGGCATAGAAGATAATAAGTAGAGAAGCACATGAAGGAGCTCCGAGATCGGTTAGGGATTTGAACCTTGTTCCAGAATAGAAACAAAGAAGCTAGCTGGTGAGGCAAGCAAAGAATAGAAGGCAACTTACTCGAAAGAAGACAATGGCAAACCAAAGTCTGTGCAAGGTCACGTCGAGGTGCGTGTGGGTTGCAGTTTACAGGGCGAGGGCGGGTTGCAGGTACTTAATCTTCCAAGATTTGATGGGAGGGAGGTGTGAAAATTCAAAATTCATGGGAGTAGCAAAATTTCAACTGCCAGTCCCCCCCCTTTCGGTGATACACGTAAGCGGACTTGGATATCCCAAGCAAGTGCAATGTGGCTTGAAATGCTTCAAAACACAAATAGGCCAAAGAGCGTGCTATTTGGTTTAATGATATGTATTATTAAATGCAATGACCTTTGGCATGCTTATGAGCCATATAGCAAGCAAGTGCATGGAAAAAGAAACAATTCAAAAATTGATACCAATACCAACAACTATCAATGTTTTAATACCACCATGCAGTAGTCCTAATAGTTTGGATTCCAAACTTTCAATCTGTTTGGTTTTCAACAAATCAAAAAAATAATGGAGCGTGTCCTCAAATGGGTATGCATCACTTTAGCACAACATTGGAGGCCCATTAACCCTTGCATAATGATCTCATTTAGGTGTGTCCTTGGGTTGAGGAGAAGCTCACGTAGTGTACTTTAGAATGATTACTTGGTTGCATATATGTATAAAACAAAATTGTTATGTTGTTGAATAAAGTGATTTATCATATAGTCTTCAGGATGCATGCTTTACATGCAACATAACAGTTGTAGTGCTTTAATGGTCTCGTTTCAAATACTTATTCTTGAGATATCGAGCTCCACTCATGATATGATAGGGTGACCGTTGTGCATTTATGTCACCGACTTGTTAGCTACAGATGCGGTTGGTACACCGCCCATGAATAATAGCTGGATGATAGCTATCCTTATGTACTCTAGTTCATAGCTTAGTTAGTATGCCACCTTAGTTAGCTGAGTTTGGTTTGACACCCACATATAGGGTTCTATTTCTTTGTACTAGAGTTCTTTTGGCTTTCACAACTAAGAAGAGGAAAATTGTTTTCAGCCTCCACCTTTGTGTGTATTCCACCATTGTGTATGTGAGAAAGCCGCAAGTGAGACTCCTTCCTTCTCTCCCACTATCTTCACATGGTATCAGAGCCTGGTTCATGGTAAGGAGCTCAAGAAAGCAAACCAAGTTCGCGGTGTCCTGGTAAGAGGACCATTGTTGCTTTCCTTTTTCAAGTTTGGGAGCGAATTCCTGTAGGTAGCACAGTCAAAAACTGCAAGAGTGCATTGTCTCAGATTGAGATGCCCTTCGCGGTGTGGCAAGAGGGCAGTATATGCTGCGGCCATTTCGGGGCCCGTTTTGGAGGCAGTTCTCTGCAAGCACTGAAAAAAAGGCCCTGTTTTTGCTGTGCGACCACTGCTCTACAGGTCAGTGAAAAGTTGCCACAGAAATTGCATCGTATGCTTGTGCGTAGAGATATTGGGAGTTGCAGAATCATCCTTATTGCCTGTTGATGCAAAATCGTCACTAGGAAGTGACTGTGTGGTCAAATAACACTTTCGTCAGTTTTGCAGATTTGCCCTTGTGAGGCAGAAGCTCTGTTTTTTGCAATGACATAATATTTTACAGTGTTTTATAATGGCGTCTGATTCTCTTTCACATTGAATTGTCGCTGAAAAGCTTGATAAGAACAACTTCCAGGCATGGAAGCTTAGAATGACAAATTTCCTTATGGGAAAAGGCTATTGGGAGTTCATTACAGGAAATGAAGAAGAACCAGTTATTCCTAATGTTCCCAATCAACAGGAAATGTAGGCATATAAAGGATGGCATGAGAGAGCCAGAAAAGTTATGTACTGGCTGTCTATTAGTATTTCAGATTTTATGATTATGCATATTCAAGATGCAAGTATGCCAAAGGAGGCATGGGATACTTTGGCAAAAATGTACAGCACAAATACGCAAGCCAAGAAAATGCAGCTCTTGCACAATGTGCAGAGAGAAAATATGAGCATCAATGACTACCACATGAAGGTGAAGAAAATTGCAGATGCACTTGCTTCCCCATTGGGTCGCCAGTGGAAGATGATGATTTAGTTTCTGTGACCTTGAATGGTCTACGAAAGGATTATGCACAGTTTCGGACATCCATTGCCGTCCATGAAAAATTTCCTGATTTTGAGTTGTTTGCTCTTCTAATTTCTGAAGAGCAGAGAAATGGTGGTGCATCTTCTTTAGGAGGAACTTCAAAAGAAACTGTCTTCTACTCAAATGCTAGAAGAGGTAGAGGCAGAGGCAGAGGTAGAGCAGGCCGCGATCTGGAGGCCATGGTAGAAATCAAAATATGCAGCAAACTCAAAAAAACCAGTCCCATGAAGGAGGACGTGGTAACTCTAGAGGTAGGGGGAGCCAAAGAGGTCATGGTGGATGGCAGAGAGGCCAAATGCAAACAGCAATTTTGAATGCTACTATTGTGGTAAAATGGGTCATATGGCTAAAGACTGCTATAAAAATCAGAATGACATCATGAATGGAAAATTGTAGCAAGGGAATTATGCATCTTCTAGTAGACAGGGTGATGACAGAAATGAGCATCTGTTTATGGTGCAACACATGAACAATTCTATGACAAGTCTAGAAGAAAGCAATGATGTGTGGTATGTTGACTCAGGTGCATCAAACCACATGACAGGTCATGCAGAATGGATGCAGGATGCAAGGAAAATGGAAAGACCAGGATTTGTGGAGACTGGTGATAATACTGCACATCCTATTGTGCAGATTGGTAAAATTCCTTTGTCTATGCAAGATGGGAAAAAGAAATACCTGTCTGATGTATTTCATGTCCCGAATACACCAAGAACCTAGTTTTTATTGGTCAAATGGTTGAGCAGGGCTTACAGGTCAGATTTAATCCTCATGGATGCTTTGTTGAGGATATGAAAAATAATGGTCGCTTGATAACAAAAGGAAAGAAGAAGGGCAAGATGTTTACATTGCCTGAATTGAGTGCAGCAATGTTTGCACATGGGACCGGTGTAGTTGCAGATATTGATATCTAGCATAAACGCATTGGTCATGTTAATGTACAGCGACTTAAATCAATGCACGCCCAAAATATTGTTGCAGGATTGCCTAAATTCAAGGTTGCAAAAATGCATAAGGTATGTGAAGCCTGTCAATTTGGAAAACAGGCAAGGAAACCATTTCCTATACATGTTCAAGAAGCCATTGGAATTAATCCACTCTGATGTGTGGACTACTAAAGCTGCATCTATTGGACGCTGTCATTATTTTGTCACTTTTATTGATGACTACAGCAGAAAAGTTTGGGTATATTTTATGAAAAAGAAAAGTGAAGTGTTTGGGCATTTCAAAGCTTTTAAAGCTATGGTTGAAAAAGAAATAGGCCTGCAAATAAAATGCCTAAGGTCAGATGGAGGGGGAGAGTACCTCTCAAATGAGTTTGCAAGGTTCCTGCAGAAGCATGGCATAAAGCAGCAATATTCATGTAGTCATACCCCACAGTAAAATGGACTTGCAGAAAGGAAAAACAGGCATATTGGAGAGGTATCTCGGGCCATGCTAAATGAAAAAGACCTACCAGATTATTATTGGGCTAAAGCAGTTGCTACAGTAGTTTACATAATGAACAGGACTCCCACTACAGCAATACATGGCATGACGCCAGAGGAGATGTATACTGGTAGGAAACTAGATATTTCTCATTTGAAAATTTTTGGTTGCATTTCCTATGTTCATGTGTCAGATGAGTTGAGGTCCAAGTTGGATCCAAAAGCTGAGAAGTGCATCCTTATTGGTTATTCTCTGTAGTAGAAAGAGTAAAGATGCTATAACCCTTCTACTCGTAAGTTTACAGTGAGCAGAGATGTTGTTTTTGATGAGATGAGCAGCTGGTATAAACCAATAAATGTGATTAATGATGTAGATGCACAAAATGGTAATGCTGCACAGAATTCACAGCAGCAATCACAAAATATTAGTGGACCTACAGTGTCCTCTAGTAGTGGTTCATATACTTCGCCATGGATAGGCAGATTGAGATCAGGAGAATCTCCTCAAAGCAATGCAGATAGTGGTATGTAGGTATCACGAAAAGGAAAAGAGAAGGTAGATCAGCCCATGTTTGATGTGAA